>NC_022011.1:27185151-27228020 GCF_000317375.1 Microtus ochrogaster | reverse complement strand
TTCCTTCCTTCCTTCCTTCCTTCCTTCCTTCCTTCCTTCCTTCCTTCCTTCCTTCTTGAGACAGGGTTTCTCTGTGTAATAGTCCTAGTTGTCCTGGAACTAGCTCTTGTAGACCAGGCTGGCCTCGAACTCCCAGAGATCCACCTGCCTCTGCCTCCCGAGTGCTGGGATTAAGGGTGTGCGCCACCACCACCTGGCTAGATTCATTTTTTATTGCTGACAAAACAAGTAGGCATAGTCCCATGAACCTCAAACCACATACATGTACTCCTGGACAGTTCTACAAGTCACAGATCCGAAATGAATCTTGTGGATTTAATGCTAATGTGTGTGGGAAGGGCCGCATTCCTTCCCAGGGTTTTAGAAAAAGAGTCGCCTCCTCGCCAGCTTCCAATCTAGAGGCAGATGTGTTCTGTTCAAAGCCAGGGACTCAGCATCTTGTCTTTCTGCCTCTGCCTCCCTGTTAGTACCATCACATGGCTGCTCCTTGGCCCCCTTCTAAGGACTGTGTAGTTCCATCAGGCTGGCCCTACTAATCCACGGCATTTCTCCATCTCAAGATATACAACTTATGTCTGCAGTGTCTTTTATCAAGTAAGGTGACTTGTCCACTAGCTCCGGGGATCAGGATGTGGACATCGTTGTAGGTTCCTGCTCAACCATCCACATGTGTGCAGCTCAATAGCCCAAAGGAAATGAGGTATCCTGTGGGCTGTGAGGACATGCCACACAAGTGGTACCCATGAATGGTGTGCTTAACAGTTCTTGCTCACGGTCCCGAGAGCCCTCTCTACTCATCTCGGCTTTGTGATGAGGGAGGAGTTTTGTCCCCAGGATGCCCAGATCCAGTTCATTCTGCTAGCTCTCTGTCTGCACGCATGACCATCTCCACGGGACACCAGTCAGGGCTGTGTTGACTCCAGCCCAGATTCTGGGTTTCAGCAAGCCCAGGAAACTACCTCATATTTAGAGATAGCGACAAAGCCCTCGCTCTTGGGCTTTTGTTACAGAGAGTCTAGTGCCATGGAGGAGAGAAGGAACCCACTTGCAGGCTGTTACTCATTTGGGTTTGGTCAATTCCTTCAGAGATGCTCTGGGCCCACCTCCAGCCACTGGAGACAGGACCCCTCTGCCCAGCACTTCCCTCCGAGGTGGCTTTGTCTCCTTACAATGGTCAGGATTGCTGCCAGATGGTTAGTTATAAATAATAAATGATTTTGAAGATGTGTAGTAAGGTTATTCTTCATATGTATTGTTGTTTTGAGGTAGGGTGCCACATAGCCCAGGCTAGCCTGCGACTTGCCATGTAGGCCAAGGTGGCCTTTCTTCCCTCAGTCTTCTGAGTGTTGGAGGAACAAGTGTGAGCCACCATGTCCAGCTTAGACTGTGTACATAAATAGCCTTTTTAGTGTGCGTATATGTGTGTACATATGTATATATGTATGTATGTTGTATACATGTGTTTATGTGTATGTTTACACGTGTGTGTGTAGGCCAGAGATCGAAATCAGTTGTCGTCGACCCTGCTGCTCCTCATTTATTGAGTCAGGGTTTTCCATTGACCTGGATCTTACAGATGTGGTTAGACTGGCGGACCAGCAAGCCCCAGGGATCCTCTTGTCCCCACATCTCAGCCCCGGGAAAATGGCATGTACCACCGTGTTTTGCATCTTATGGGTGTGTGTGTATTCGGGATTTGAACTTAGGTCCTCATGCTTGCTCAGTAAGCGCTTAGGAGCTAAGCCCCAATCCCTTTTAGGTTTTTAAATGGACAAAAGCTATGCCTCCTGCAAGGTATTGCCAAATTTCCAACATCTCATGCCTGCTCAAGGCCAGCATCATGCTTTTCAGCGTTGGCACTCATGACATTTGGGGTAGGGCATCTCTTTGCAGCAGATGTCACCATCTGATGCTCTGGAGGACATTGCAGTAAGTGTCATCTGCCTCATGCTCTGGAAGACATACAGTTCTGTCCCTGGCCTCTCGCCACTAGATGCCACTAGCAGCATCCTCTTAGCCATGATAATGAAAAATATTTCTAGACATTACCAGCTGTTCCTTAGGGGACAACTTGGCAAAATAAAAAAAAATGGGGGCTGAATAAAATCCATTAAATTAGTCTGTAGCCCTTTGTTTTTAAATGAGAGTCTCCAATCCCTGTTTTAAGTCAATTTAGATGATCATGTAAATGACCCACCTCCTAGGGCTGCTGAGACGATTCCATGAGGTAATCTATATAATTTATGTAAAGTATTTTGCTTGCATGCATGTGGCACAAAGAAATCCCTCAAGGGTCAGCTATCATTGTCCCTAAAGTTGAATGACTTTAAAGGACCACAGCGTCTCTGCACAGCCTGCCTGGGGTCCTGGCAGAGGACAGCCTTTCTGTGCGACTTCTGTAATTTAGGATTCTCCCTGTGTCCACAAGACACATCACATTAGAAGGGAACAAGGTGTAAATGCACCCTAGGAAATTCTAGAAAAAGGCAAAGCTATATCATTAGGAAAAGCAGTTTAGGCAAGACCTGGATTCCAGGGAGAGAGGGATCGACAGCAAAGAGAGCTCCCTTGATTATGGTGTGGCTGTGCAGCTGGTGTGTGCATGCATGAGTGTCTCTGTGAGTACTCACTAATGCCATAAGGGAGCATTGGATCTCTTAGAACTGGAGTTCCTGGAGGTTGTGAGCCGCCAGCTTCATTTTCTGCTAGAACACTGAGCCCTCTCAACTACTGGTCCGTCTCTCCAGCCTCCTTTAGGTTCATCCTTGATACAGGAGTAAGCGCGTAGAGACAGAAAACAGATGCTGCCTATCTTACCTTTTGAGACAGGGTCTCTCACTGGCCTGTTGTCTAGACTGACTGACCATTGAACCCCAGGGATCCTCCTGTGTCCTCTGCCCAACACGGCAAGTGTGTGACAGCAGTTGTTCTGGCTTTTTAAATGTGAGTTTTGGGGGAATT
This sequence comes from Microtus ochrogaster, assembly GCF_000317375.1. Lineage (NCBI taxonomy): Eukaryota > Metazoa > Chordata > Mammalia > Rodentia > Cricetidae > Microtus > Microtus ochrogaster. Next base: position 27,225,059 of record NC_022011.1, on the reverse strand, counting down.
GAACTCAGAATCCCATGCTTGCAAGTCAAGCACTTTCCCTTCTGAGCCATCCTTCCAGCCTTTTTTAAAAATATTTTTTTATGGTTTATTTAACTTTATTTTATGTGCATTGGTGTGAAGGTGTCAGATCCCCTGCAACTGGATCTTCAGACAGTTGTGAGTTGCCATGTGGGTGCTGGGAATTGAACCTGGATCCTCTGGAAGAGCAGTCAGTACTCTTAACCACTGAGCCATTTCTCCAGCCCCCAGCTTTTTTTTTTTAAACAGTGACAGAGGTTGTCCTTAAGGAGCCCCCCTGCCTCCCCCAAACACAGGGTCATTTAATTTTGGAACTTACAAAATTCTTCTTGATTTAAGTTTTTTTTTTTTTTTTTTTTTAAACTTGTAAGCTTCCTTACAATTCACCTTATCATTTCTGGTGAATTAAGCCTAAAGTCACAGTCATAAAGGTTTCTGAGGGAAGTCCCTTAGATTCGTCCATGTCAAAGCATAGCTGCGTTTGGAGCAGCAGCAGCAACTTGGCTTCATCGAGAGGGCACTCACGGAAGATTCTTGCAGCCCTTCAATGCCGTCAGTATCTAACTCAGATGGCAAAATTGACAGCAGCGATAGTGTCATTTACATTTTTAAATCACTCTCCATGCTATTAGTTTTATTTCCCTTTTAAAAGGAGGTCAGAGAAGGCTGTGCAGAGCCTTCCAGCCAATTCTCAGCCATCGGAGAAAGCCGTCTATACTATAATAACCGCAAATGTCTGGCATCTACTTCCATAAAGGAGGCAGCGCTATGGCCAATGCTGGCTTCCCTGCTGACTCGCCTGGGGGGCCTCTCCGAGCATCGGTTTTCTCATCCACAGAGTAGAATAAAATCAGGCCAGAGAAGAGCCCAGGGGAAAGAAAAGCTGTGAACATCAGAACTTTGATGCCAGGTCATGTGGCTCTGAATTTTGTTTGGAGGGAAGAGGACACAGTTTTGCTCCCGATGCTTTCTGGTATCGGCCTCCTCTGCAGTTGCTGAAGTTTTATGGACGATGCTCTAAGGTAGGTGCTGGCAAGCACTACCTGTAAAGGGCCATGTGGTAAATGTTCTCATCTTTGTCGGCCATGTAGTCAATGGAAATACTTACTTTTGCCATGGTAATAGCAGGCTGCTACAGACAGCATGTGAGTAAGTGGATTGGGGACGTGTACTAATAAAACTTTATTAAAGCACACACAGGTAGTGGGCCAGATTTGGCTCCTGTGATGTAGTTTGAAGTTCATCCTCAAATTTTTAAAATTACATTGTGTGTATATATGTGTATGCATGCATGCATGCATGCATGTACATTCAAAGGTCAGATCAGCTTGCTAGAACTGATTCTCTCTTTCCACTATGTGGGTCTGGAGGATCCAACTCAGCTTACCAGACTTGGTGGCAAGCACCTTTACTAGCTGAGCCATAAGACATGAAACAGACCCTACCAGATTACTTCCCTTTCCCCAAATTCTTTCAAATCTCATGGCTGAGGTGAGAATCTAATGTCCGTGCTTTTGGAAAATACTTCTACCTCCAAATCTTGCCAAATTTAGTGTCTTGAATTCTGTTCTTGGTGATTTCTTTTTGAGACAGGGTTTCTCTGTGTAACAGCTGACGGTCCTGGAACTCACACTGTAGACCAGGTTGGCTTCAAACTCACAGAGATCCACCTGCCTCTGCCTCCTAAGTTCTGGGATTAAAGATGGGCACCATGGTTGCCTGGCTTTTTTTTTTTTTGTCTTGGTGATGTTTAACTGAACTACCTGTTTATCTGTCTATAATTTTCAAGTCTATAAACATCTTAGCTATCTTTTAAGGAAGGTTGTTACCGTAAGAGCCTTCCTTGAGGCTGTGCTATGGCGGCTCACCCACACCCACCCGGACTTGAACTTCCATAGCATCATCAGCACAAATACCGCCACTTCTGTATTCTGAAATTCACTCTCCTCTTCCTTCCTACTGAAGAATTCACCCAGGGAGGCAGCACATGCCCGCAACGTGGACGGAACAAAGGGTTGTCAGGAAGCCCAGGAGCCTCTATGGCAAGAGTCCCCTCGCTACGGTGGCTCTGACTCCCATGTGCGTGTATTACCTGCAACCCCTTGAGCTTTTGATGTGAGTGGATTTCCGAGCCACACCTCTGGCTAGGGCTTCGGATGGAGAGAGTCAGGGAATGGGGTGGAGATGTAGTACAAGTTCCTTTGATGTTCTGCGTGCAGCTTGTGTGTGAGCTACCCCCATCCCTGCAGCTGATACCACACAAGGCTGACCTGCAGGCTAATGCTGTCCATTAGCAAGTCAGCCACATGTAGAAAGGCATCAGGGCATCTGCTCATGAAGGAGGTTTTTCAGATCCCCGAATCAAGACTAAGATGCTGTCACAAAGCAAGGGGCCATCAGCTGTGTTACCTCACTGTCTATTCATGGTGGCTGACCTAATGTCCTTGCTTTCTGGTGTTCTAGCTCATACGAAGCCTGATGAATCCTCCATCTCCAGTGCTGCCCTCAGCCCCTCATCCTCTCCTGCTTGATTTCGGAGAGCATCCATCGCTCCCTCAAACTCTCACAGATGATGGAGTTAGGAGGGCAATGAGGTCACCGTGGCAGCAAGTGAAGCCAGAAAGACCTAAGCTGAGGGAGGGAGGCAGGGGTGGAGCTGGAGGATTTACAGGGAGTCTTGAGGATTATGGGATGGTGGGGTGATGATGGCACAGCCACCAGAGGTGGGTGGGAGAGGGACAATGACACGTTCTGTTTGGAAGATGCAGAGAGTCTAGACAGCCTGTGACACGCCGTCAGGATTTCCCCCTTAGCTCCACCCCCAGAACTCTGGTCCCCGTGCAGAGCTTCACGAACTGCAAATGTCAGATGTGGAAATGTGTGACTCCTATTGGCCTACCCACCCTGCCACCAAGATGTAATCTGCTGTGTTCCTTCTGCCTATCAATTTTATATCCTACGATTACACCAATCATTTCTCAAAATTTAAATGCCAGGGCCCCAGAACCTTTTGGGCAGCAGAAGCTGAAGTGGACAACTGTCAAGGTCAAACCTGCACTAACATTCCACACATAGGAGAGCCTGGCAGTACACGCTCACTTCATTCTCTCATATATGTCTCTTAGCCTAGTGATTCCTCTGCTCAAAGCGATGTCATTGCATCATTGCTACTAGCCACTGGGAGGAAGATGAGGTATACATTGTATTTTCTTCCTTTCTTCCTCTCCCCCCTACCCTCCTCCCCCTCCTCCTCCTCTTCCTCCTCCTCCTCCCCCTCCTCCTCCTTTGAAATGAGGCCTCTCTGTATAGCCCTGACTGGCCTGGAAGTTACTACATAGACTAGGAGGGCCTTAAACTCACAGAGATCTGCCTGCCTCTGCCTTTTTCAGAGGCCTTGATGAAAGGCAAAGGGTGCACCAATTCTGTGTCCTTGCTCAGGGGTAGACTTGGTAAGGGCCAGTTGGTGGGGGGGGGGGCCTGGGGCCAGGGCTTCAAAGGAGTTAAGGTTTCCATTCCTAGGAACTTGACTTTCTCCTCTCGAGGGATGTGGTTATCAGTTCTAAGACAGCTGTGTCTGAGGTGTCCTGTGTTCTCTTTGTTAACACTGTCTGACTAGCTCTCTGCTGATCTTGACTTTCTTCCTCTACAAATAGTATATAAGATGCTGTACTTAGGGCTGGAGAGATGGCTCAGAGGTTAAGAGCACTGGCTGCTCTTCCAGAGGTCCTGAGTTCAATTCCCAGCAACCACATGGTGGCTCACAGCCATCTATAATGAGATCTGGCGCCCTCTTCTGGTAGAACTGTATACATAATAAAGGAAGAAAAAGGATGTGTACTTAATACACTTGCTGGGCATTAGCAATCTCCTGCTCCCAGCTTTTGTCTTCTTTCTCATTCCTCAACACCTAGAGCTGGAGTTACAGATGGTTGTGAGCTGCCACATAGGTGCTGGGAATTGAAACTGGGTCCTCTGGAAGAACAGCCAGTGTTCTTAACCACTTAAAAATCTCTCCAGCCCCATTGTTGGCAACTTTTAGAAGTGTGTTGTTCTGGGCGGTGGTGGCACGTGCCTTTAGTCCCAGCACTTTAGAGGCGGAGGTAGGTGGATCTCTGTGAGTTCAAGCTCAATCTGGTCCACAGAGCAAGTTCCAAGACAGGTTCCAAAGCTACACAGAGAAATCCTGGCTCAAAAAACAAAACCAAATGAGTTACCCCTTTCTTCTCCCTGGAACCAAATACCTCCCAGAAGCAACTTAGGGAAGGAACCCTGACTGGCTTACTGTTCAGGGGACATAGTCTATCAGGAAAGCTACCACCCAGGGCTCAGTCTGAGGCAGCAGAGCCAGGAGGCACAGTCACAAGGGGTCAACCAGGAAAAAGAGAGCTCTTCCTGAAAACAGGGATGGGATGTAACCCTCAGGCCACTCCCCCACCAGCAACCCAGACAATGCCAGCTGCTGGGGACCAAGTGCTCAACCACATAAGCCTGCGCAGGACATTTCACATCCCTAGCAGAACAGGAATAGCTATGGCCTGGAGAAGACCAGTTGGCCTATTTTGGTGTATCTTTATTAGTTCTAGGCAAGTGGCATCTAGGGGAAAGTCTGCTTGTTGGCTGGTTTTCCAAATAGCAGAGCCTCTTTCAACATCTTTGGCTGGCAGGGGACCATTCAGATACCTTTAAACGTTGGCAGAACCACTTTTACATGTGAGAGTTTCAACTACACAGACATCAACTCACAATCTGGGGGACAGACTTCTTTGGGAAGACATACGGAAGAGACATGGTGCGCGGTGAAGTTCATGAGCACACACCTGAGCGTGCTGGGGTTCAGCAGACTCACCTGATAAGCTGATGAGAGAGAGGAGTAGCAGCAAGCCAAGGCTGAGGTGCAGGGTCCCTGCCGCGTTGCAGTCCACTTTGGAGTTCTTGCAAGAACACACCTGCACCCTGAGGTCTGTGATGTTCGCCATGGGCGGCTTCCCTGAATCTGTCACCATGATGGGCAGGTTGTAGTTCGCTTTGTTCAGGTTCTGAAGAAGGCTCACAAGGGCATGGGTGTCTGGAAGACAGGAAGTCCTCGTGAGAGAGGAGAAGCCCTCCGTGGAGGCAGAGTGAGGTTCTGGGGCTTGGTGTGCCCAGAAGTCATCATGTGCAAGTAACTTAGTCATAGGTGTGTTTGAATGAAATCGATTAACACCAAATAAAACATTTTGTTCCTCAGTGGCAGTAACCACGTTTCACACACTCGGTGGCAACGGGCTGTATGGGATGAGTGGTTCAGAGACAGTTTCTGTGGTGTGGTGCTGTAACGACAGACTCTATCTTGACTATCTTAAATGGAAATTTCTATGCTCAATTGTACAACACAGTTTCACCCCCTGCTACTGCCCCACTCCATCAGTGGTGCAAAAGCGAACTCTGATGGCATTTACAACAGGATCAGTACATTACTGGAGACAGGGTGGACACAGTTCCCTCTGGGGAGGGACGGGGGTGGGGCAGCCAAGAATAAAAGGTGCTCCATAACTAGGAAGGCTGTAATCACTGTTGGGTCCTGTTTTCAATTCTCCCCACCCATGCGGAAGGGCAGGGAGAAAGAGAGATTGCTTGTGACAGTCATGGTGAGAGAGGGACACAGGGCAATAGTGGCAAAGCCGACGATGAAAGCCAAGGTCAGCGAGACTGAGTCAAGTAGGAGGAGGTCTGCAGCAAGCAGTGGAGCGTGGGGGCCTTTTGCAAACCCCTATGACACTATGCTCTTCTCATCAGCCCCTAACGAGAGGAGGGGGGCCAGTAAGTTTCTTGCAGTGTGCTGCTGAGTGTCAGTAGGAACACAGCTCTCATCAATGGGACAGTGGAGCCAGGAGAACCCTGGGAAGCAGGAAGCCCCAGCTGGACAAGGCCGAGACTGGGCTCCTGGCCTATGCCCAGCACAAGTAGTCAGTGGCAAAGAAAGAATGCATGGGAGTTGACTGTTGCGATGCATGCCTGTAATCCCCAGAGAGGCTGAGGCAGGAGGATTGTCACAAGTTTCAGGTTAACTTGTGTTACATGGCAAGAGCATTTTTCAAGCTCTCTCAAGACTTACTCTGTTTTTTATTTATATGTATGTGTGTGCATGTGTTCTGAGTTCAAGAGGGGTCAAATCCCTTGAGCTGGAGTTAGAGGTAGTTGTGAGCCACCTGATGTGGGTGCTGGGAACAGAACTGGGGTCCTGTGCAATAGCAGGAAGTACTTTTAATCACTGAACCATTTCTCCAGTCTTGTGAGTATCTGTCTGTCTGTCTACTCCTGTGCCGTTTAAAGCAAAAAGGGAAGAGGAAGGACAAAGAACCAGCTTCTGACTGGACACTCTACTAAAATGTAGGGAGTATTGGTCCAGGGAATGCTGGGGTCACAGTAGTCACTAGAGTGAGGGCTTGTTACATAATGTGGAGAAGAGAGAAAAAATGAAACAGAAGGCAGAACAGCCATGTTTGCGCTGGTAAGAAACGGACATTCAATATTTCTACAGACGGTTTTCTCACCCTGATCAAAAATTGCAACACTTTACGCACACACATATATACACACACACATACACACACCACACACCACACACCCCAGAAATCCCATGGGCATCCCTGTGTGGGACAGGGAGCATCTTTGAGGAAGGAGAACAGAAGTTCAAAGCTGAAGGAACAAAGGCTGGCCGTTTGTAGTTGCTGACTTACTATTGATTTTGGAGATCTTCCAGACTTTATCAGGGACCGTCTGTTTATGAATCTCGAACTTGAAGGGGTCTGTATTGGGGTGAAGGTCCTTGTCTGAAGCTCCCAAAATGACCACACTGAGGTTTTTGGCATCATCACAGACTTCAGCCACCGTTGGGTAAATGAAGGGAGCATTATCGTTCACGTCCTCCAGGGTTATCAGCAGAGTCCCAGTGCCCGTGGCAGGAGGGTTGCCTGTGGGAAAAGGTGACATTAGCGAGCCGTGGGTGTAGCAGGAGGTTGGTCTACCAGGGAGCTTCCTGTGATCTATACCTGGTGCATTTTGTATCCATTATCTAGTAACAGTTTCAACTGGGTTGACAGTAAAAGATGACGCTTTTGCCTGAACTGTCCTTGAACCCGTGATCCTCCTGCCTCAGCTTCCTGAGTGCTGGAATCACGTGTGACTAGCCACACATGCAAGGTGAGTGCTTTACAACAGAGTCACATCTCCAATCAGCCTGTGGGTTCCAGAGATAGTGTCTTGCTCAGTAGCTCAGTTTGGCCTCCAAGTGACAAATCTTCCTACCTCACGTTCTGAGTACTGGGATTATAGATGTGTGTCACCAAACTTGGTTTCCAATGGTTACTTAGAAAAGTTAGAGCCAATTTGTAGGCCACAATTTGTAAGCATGTAAATTTCCTCTCTTTCCATAAAGAGATGTACTTCTTAAATCATAGTACGTTACTGATGGTCTCCAAATGATGGTGGCTTGACACAATTATTTAAAATAATTTTTTATTACACTATGTCTGTTTGCATGTCTGTGTGCATGTGTGTGTGCTTGTGCAGGTCAGAGGACTACTTGGGGAAATCAGTTCTTTCCTTCTTTCCCTGTGGGTCACAGGCATTGGATTCAGATCATCAGACTTGGCAGCAAGTGCTTTTAACTTCTCAGCCATATCCCCTGTTTACCAGCAGAGGTTTTAAAAGGGAGTTGTGGGGCTGAAGAGATGGCTCAGTGGTTAAGAGCACTGACTGCTCTTCCAGAAGAGCCAGGATCTATTCCCAGCACCCATATAGTGGCTCACAACTTTATCTATAACTCTGTTTCCAAGGGATCCATCACTCTCTTCTGGTCTCCTTGGGCACTGCATGTATATGATGTATAGAGATACATGCAGGCAAAAAAATATACATAATTTTTTTTCTTAAAGGGGGTTGTGGAGCAACCTGACCTGACTCATTGTTAGAAAACACATGTTTATCTGGATAGGAGATGCTGGGTGCTGTCGGCAGGGAGCCTCCACAGTGGATTAAGAGGGGCACGATATGGGCAGTTCGCACAGGGAAAATACTTTATCTTTGTGAATGGGGGCTCAAGTGAGGTCATGAGAGGAAGAGCAAAGGCTGCTGAGGGGCCACAGGTCCAGCTCTGCTTGGGCTGATGGTCCCTGAAACGCCATACACTGCAGAAATGCAGGGCTCAGGAGTACTGCTGGAGCTCTTAGAAGACTTCCTGGGAAATTAGGATGCTAGAGGGCTGACCCTGACCGTGAGGGTCCTGAACCTTAAAGACAGATGATGGTTTTGGAGAAAACATAGGGGAGATGAACTGAGAGGAAAGAAAATGATCGGGAGACTGAGGCAGGAGGATCAGGGTTTTTATTACTGTGATAAAACACCATGGCCAAAATCGACATGGGGAGGAAAGGGTTATTTCATCTTCTAGTCCATCGTTGAGGGAAGTTAGGGCTGGACCCTGGAGGCAGAAGCTGAGGCGCTAGAGGAACACTGCTTACTGGCTTGGTCCTTAAGGCTTCCTCAGCCTGCTTTCTTAGAGCACCTAGGACCACTTGTCCAGGGGTGGCCCCACCCACAAAGGGTTGATCCATTTCCCATCAATCATCAATCAAAAAATTCACCCAGGCTCACCCCAGGCCAGTCTGGTGGGGGCATTTTCTCCAGAGAGATTCCCACCTCTCAGACGACTCTAGCATGTGTCTGATTGACATAAAACTAGCCTGCAGGGATGAATCTGAGACTTGCCTGGACTACAGAGTGAGCCCTGCTTCAATAGTCCCTGTCCATTAGAAAAAGAAACCAAAATCAAAATGAATTCTCAAATCAAAAAGTAAATAGGGGAAAAAAAAAGCAGTGGGATTTCGCAAGGAGGATGTTCTGGGCATGTCTTGCTTTGTTTTGTTTCGTTTTTCATTAATCGGAGAGAAATCAGCTCGAAGGGAGATGAAGAAGGAGCTCTGAGCAATGAGGAGAGAGAGCCCTTCCTAGACCGCGGGGAATGGAAACGCATCAACACCCAAAGACGGATGCGGAATGGACATTGAGATGCGCGTGGAAGAGGAGCGTGCGGGATTAGTCACCAGGGCTCTTCCGAACCGGGCACGGCGCTAACTTTTGCTCGAACAACAGCTCCAAAGAAATGCATAGTTACGCCACCGCCAGTTTCTCACTGTCAGCGCCAGCCATTTGGCCAAATCTCTTTGTTGAAAAATTATTTTTCTCTTTTTATTGAACTAATTGAATATCTCAGAAGAATCCATTTTATCTATCTCCCCTCCCCCCGCTCTGAATGTATTATGAAGTGACGTCGTTTGGGTAGAATGGCTGAGAAGACATTACGGGTGTCTGAAATATGGCCAGAAGAATTGGCTCTTGTGAATTTAATTACAGGACTGTCTTTAGTTTCCCGTGTGTCATTGCCCAGCCAGCTGGCGATGTCTTTTTCTCAGTCAGTAGAAGGAGCTTGTTTCTTTGGGTGAGAAGAAAAGACTGGGTGAGCCAATTTCGGCTCTATCCTGCTCCCCTCGTTCAAGTTATTTTAAATTCACTGTGCTTTCTCTATCATTGTGTGTGTGTGTGTGTGTGTGTGCGTGCGTGCGTGCGTGCGAGAGAGAGAGAGAGAGAGAGAGAGAGAGAGAGAACCCGCACTGGAGCTACGACACCTATGTGGAGGTCAGAGGGCAATTTTTAAGAGTTGATTCTCTTTCCACTGTGGTTTCTGGGGACTGAAGTCATGTGGTCAGGTTTGCATGGCAAAGACAGAGTGCCTTTGCCTCTTAAGCCACCTTGACGCTTGCTTCCCTAGCTATGCCTGAGGAGGAGAGATATCCAAAGCCCAGCGATATTCAGGTGCAATGCTCCTGTCAAGGCTGTTTGGCTCCAGGAATAACGGAAAGCCCTGGGGCTTCTGGGTATTTTAGCCCCTGTCATTTTCTTCTCTTCCTCTTGAGCAGCCCCCACTTCCCATGGGACAGTTCTGTGTGAGATCTAAGAACTCAAGCTTGGTTAGACAGTGCCTCTTTTTCATGGACTTTCCACTTCAATAGAAAAAGCCCCAGGTTCAGTCATCTGCCCAGAATACATGTGAGGCAGACTAACGTGCCGGTTACCCAGGATAGGTGTATGGGAGACCAGCCACGAGCCTAGACTCCTGGATGCACCTACAGAAGACTAGAGAGCAGCCGACCAGTCACTCAGGATAGACAGTAATTGATAGCTCTGCTTGCATGGAGGAAGTCCATGGCTATGTTCTCCAGAAAGGTCTGAGGAAGTCCCAGCCCTGAATGTGGCGTGGGGCTCTGGCTGGGTGTGTAGGCGCTTTGGGATTGATTGAGCGGGGAGCTAGAAGGACCTGTGAGCTATGAGCCATTCCGGTCCTTACTGTGGTGGTAGGGAACCCAGTGAAGGTAGCTGACCTTCAATCCGGAGGCTCATGGCTGCGTTCACACTGAGCAGTGTAGATATGTGGAGGGTTCTGCAGAGGATGGAGATGCCGAGCAGAGAGCTAGCTCAGCATGGGCTGCTGAGTTTAGGTCGCATTTGTACACAGTGTCCCCTCTGGATAAACTATTGTCCTTTATGTTTAAATTTGGTTAATTAAACAACTAATTAGTGTTTTGTTCTTTTGAGAAGGGCTTACTCTGTATTCCAGATTGGCCATGAAACTTATTACACTGGCCTCGAACTCGTGATCTTCCTGCCTCAACCCCCGAGTGCTGGAATTACAGGCATGTGGCACTATGCCCGGCTTTATCCTTCCTTCCTATGTCAGAATATTTATTATGTAATAGTTTGATTTTTTACAGGATCCCATTTCCACTAGGAAATCAAAAAAAAAATCTGTAAACTATGATCTGGGCTTATCAAAATGTTTATTTATGTGTGGATATATGCACATATGTACAGGTACATAGAAGCCAGAGGAGAGAGAGCATTGGAATGTTTAGAACTGGAGTTACAGGTTGTGAGTCTCCATGTGGGTGCTGGGAACGGGACTCTGGTCCTCTGGAAGAGCAGCCATTACTCTTAACTACTGAGTCATCTCTGCAGATGCTCATTATTGATCTTACCATTTAGATCTTATCATTTTGAGCTATTGTGTTACAGTGTACTTATATGCACTGCTTTTGTATACAACTTAGTGGCACTGGGAACATCCATGCTGCCATGCATCAGGCTCCTCTGCCATTAGAGCTTCCTCCCCTTTCCCTACTGCACCTCTGCCATCTGAGTATTTTGGGTCTCTCTTGTGAGTGAAACCGTTATTTTATTTTTGCTTTTGTGTGTGTGCGTGTCTGTATATGAGTATATGTATGCATATGTGAAGGCAGTACCCACCCAAGCCAGAAGAGGGCAGCAGATCAGAAGCTGGAGTTACAGGTGGTTGTGAGCCACCAACTGTGGGTACTGGTAATTGAACTCCCTTTCTCTTCAAGAGTAGGTAGTGTTTTCAACTGTTGGGCTGCCGCTCCAGTCTCCAAATCATTTTTTTAAAAAGCAATAGTGGCATTTGACTAAGTCATTCTAAACACACTTGAGATTTTTAGCTTCCTGTTCCCACTGGCTAACTGAGCTGACAACGTACTAGGGACCCAGACTGTGCCATAGTGTTTTTCCCATAGCTGGCCAGCATGCAGGGTGGGGACTGGCACCAAGGCCAAGCCTAGTGGTTATCGTGGGTAATGACCCTTTACTAGGTAACAGACTCCTTTACTAGTACCATCCATCAGGTGGCACTCTTTGGCAGCTATGAATGGCTTTCAAGTCTATACATGTTCCCTAGAAATAACAGCAGGATGTGAGTTCTGTGCAGGGCCAGTATTTGCTGAGAGAGCCTAGGGAGATGGAAACTGGGTCTGGTTTCCTTGGGATTCTGGGTCATGTGTCAGCTATGCTCAGAGTCATCCATTACTTTCTATATCAGACCATTTATTATGTGATTTTTATAGGATCTCATTTCAACTATGAGATCAAATGAAAATACCTGCTCCATGATTTGGGGAAGCTAATCCCCAAAGAAGAGGCCTTATCTTCTGCCAGGAGAGGGATGGGGGTGGTGTGCTGTACTGAGAGACAGGCTCAGGTTCCGTCCTTCCCTTCTCCCTTCCTTCCCGTACTTCCTTCCTCCATTCCTCTTCTTCCTCTCCTTCCTTTTGAGAAGGGTCTTCCTTGGCACAGCTGGCTTTGAACTCACTTTAAAGCCAAGTCTGGCCTTGGCCTACAGATCCTACTGCCTCTGTCCCCCAGGTGCTGGGATATTGCAGTAGTGTGTAACTGTGCCCAGTAAGCCTCTTTTTCTTTTTGGTAGTGAGGATGGAACCCAAGGCGCACCCTTTGTGTCTAGACAAATCTTCATCACTGATAAACACCCCCAGATCTTAAAAGACCTCATGCATTTTGTTTTATTCATTATGTTAGCAAAACAGGATTTTTCTCACTCCCCAAACACCAGGCCTTTTTTTTTTTAATTTTGGTAGGTTCCATTACTCTGAGCATGTCTAAGCTTTATGCCTCATAGACGAGACACACAGCTGAAAACATAGCATGAACCTAATTTAAAAAGGTATGTATGGCCGGAGAAAGATCAGAAGGGAATATATTAAAATCCAAGTGGCAATTATCTCCTCAGGTAATGAACATTAAAATAGTACCTTCCTCTGCTTCTAATTTTCTTTACAATAACTGTGAGGGCTATAATAACCAGAAAGGAAACGCCAGATTCAAAAGTTACGCAGGAATTAAAGATAGTTTTTCCAGTTCTGCACGGCTCCCTTTTCTCTCAGCCTTCACTTATTTTTACAACAAATTGATTTTCTAGTAAATTTATAGTCATGTAACCAGCACCCCTTCTGATCCTAGAGATTTTCATTCTCAAGAAGAGATTCTTGGCACTAACTCTATACTAAACTGCTGGCCCTGGACAATTGCTAACCTACTTTCTACTGGTATGGACTGTTCTAGACATTTCATATAAACAGAATATGTAGAAATTTATTTCATGCATATGTTTTTTTAAATCTCCTTGTCTGTGAACCACTGCATGCAGTGTCTGTGGAGGCCAGAAGGGGGCGTCAGATCCACTGAACTAGAGTTTGAGGGTTGTGAGCTGCCGTGTGGGTGTTGAGAATTTAAAACAGGTCCTCTTGACTACTAACCATCTGTCCACCCCCAGTATGTGACCTTTTCGAGTCTTCTTTTGCTTAATGTGTTTTTGAGACTCATCTATGTTGAAGCCTATCCCAGCCCTTTGCTCTTTTTTGATGGCTAAATCATCCCTCAGTGTATGGATAGCTCATGTGTTGTCCATGTGTTCATTACTAATGGGCATTTTCAATTTTTGCCTGTTACAAACAAGCCTGCTGTCAACATCTGCATTCAGGGGACCAAATTTGTACATGGGGGCAGTATCCTAAGTTCATGAGACCCCAAATGTAGCTCCTGTAGATGAACAGGGTCCCTGGGGTAGTTGCGTGGGCTGGTTTCATCAACATAGAACAAAACCATGTGTAGAGTGCACACCTGTAGTCCCAGCACTCAGGAGGTGAAGACAGTAGGAACAGAGGTTCAAGGTTATCCTCAGCTACAAAGCAAATTCAAGGCCAGAATTTGCACGCATGGGCATGCACTGGGCATGCACGCACACACACATACATGCACACGTGTATATATATATCTCATGTATACGTCAGAATGTCAGGATCACAGAACCCAGAAGCTAGTAGCTCCAAGAAGTGCCAGGAAGTCGTAAGTTGTCCTAGTCACTGGTCACACGGGTGCTGGGGACCAAAACCATGTCCTTTGTCTCTAGCAACCAAGCCATCTCCCCAGTCTCTGATTTCCGTCTTGTTATGACAACCCAAGCAGGCCAGCAGCATTTGGCTTCATGATGCAGATGGAAAGACAGGCGGAGAGACCTTCAGTCTCAAGGATGCAGTCACGCTAAGGTGAGGGGTTGGCACATCCTGAGGAGCTGGAGGGGGGAGCTAGTTCCACACAGCAGCTCCAGCCACTCCTCTATCCCCTACCCCCGATCTCAAGAGTCATTTGACTGAGTCATTTTCTCAGTGACAAAATTCCAGCAATTCCAACTTGACTGATATTTCACTGTATGTGATGGCAGGAGAGCTGATGGCCACGTCTGATGTTTACTCTTTTCCCCTGCTTTCTACAACAGCCGCAAGGGTGTTAAACTGGCTTAATTGGGGTGCCACTGTAACAAATGACCCGATTTTATCCAAAGTAGCTTCTTCTAAGCAGAATCAATCTGAATAATCTTCCCCGCCCCCACACTGTCTTAGGCTGATCTAAAATGACAGGGTGGCAGACCAAGTCTGTTAGATCCCCTCTGATCCGCGGTTTGGGCTCAGAGACCATGTCACTCTAGGGCTGGCCAGTAGCCTTTCCTTTAGTCCACCTAAACACATTGTATATATTTCACTCTGGAACCAGTGTCATCTTCAGAGCATCCGTCACACGGGGACTGTGGCGAAGGACATACTGGGATGGGGTACATCAAGAGTCTATGAAAAACCATTATTTTGGTCAATTACACTTTAATTTTACAGTTGTTAGACACTCCATCTTGGTTTGTCTTCTCAGTAACTGTCTTCATTAGGGTTACTATTGCTGTGATAGAAACCATGACCAAAAGCAAGTTGGGGAGGAAAGGGTTTATTTCACATACTGTCCCATATAACAGTTCATCAAAAGCAGCGAGGGCAGGAACTCAAGCAGGGCAGGACTCTGGAGGCTGGAGCTGATGCAGAGTCCATGAAGGGGTGCTTGCTCAGCCTGTTTTCTTACAGAACTCAGAACCACAAACCCAGGGGTGGCATCGCCCACAATGGGCTGGACTCTCCTACACCAATCACTAAGAAAGTGCCCTATAGTTAGATCTTATGGAGGCATCCTCCCAATTGAGGTCCCCTCCTCTCAGATGACTATAGCTTGTGTCAAATTGACATAAAACTAGCATAGCAACCCATACCCCATTTTTCGTGGATGGGCTCAAATGTACTTTATACAAGTTGCTGAGTCATGAGGCGTGATCATGGATTTAGTATTCCCCCAGATGGAAAACGGGACATTTTTGGTGGCTACAGAAAGACCCCAGAGGTGATGAGGACTTCCTAAGGTGGGCTATTTTCTTTTCACGTTCTCTGTATAGTCTGTTGGAGCACAACGTCTGTCCCTGGGGCCAGGGAGATGGATCCATTGAAGTGCTTGCCACATAAGCATGAGGACCTGAGTTCATATCCCTTGGACCTATGTGAAAAGCCAGGCATGGCGATGTGTATACTCTGAGCTCTGGGGGGGTGGGGGTGGGCAGGATGATCCCTTGGCTCATTGGTCTGCTCTGGCCAGTCAGTGGCCCATCCCCCCAGAGGACTGCATTTGATTCAGAACTGAATGCTCCCTTTCAGTTCTGGAAGCTTAGTATCTTCCTTTGCAATTGTTATTCATCTCTTCCTAAGACAGGGCAGTGACTCCAATCTTGTCAAAGTCTCTCCCTGGTGTCTCTGTACTCTGAAAGCACCATCTGAACTTTTTTTTAAGAAAGTCTGGGTCATAAAAACTAAGCAACAACGTTTATCTCTGAAGACAAAATCCTTGCCAATATGAAAGGTCTGGCTTAGCAAAATAAAAGCATTTCAGTTACATGGTAATGATATGCTTAGGTAATTTGTAGCTCATTAAAATGGGTAACAGGGCCTGGAGAGGTGGCCCAGTGGGTTACTAGTGCTCACTGCTCTTCTGGAGGACCTGAGTTCAGTTCCCAACACCTTTGCCAGGAAGCTCACAACTGTCTGTGGCTGTGGCCATGGCTCTAGGGAACTGCTGGTTACCACAGGCACCTGCACTCATGTGCATATACCTCCCTTCCCCACATAGACACATAATTAAAAATAAATCTTAAGCCGGGCGGTGGTGGCGCACGCCTTTAATCCCAGCACTCGGGAGGCAGAGGCAGGTGGATCTCTGTGAGTTCGAGACCAGCCTGGTCTACAGAGCTAGTTCCAGGACAGGCTCCAAAGCCACAGAGAAACCCTGTCCCAAAAAAACAAAAAAAAAATCTTAAAATGCATAATAGTTAAGGAAAAAGAATCCTTTCCTCTTCAAACCATCTGTAACCCCAGCATTATCCACATCATAAAGAAGCAAGACTCCAGGCATTATCTGCATGAACTCTGAATCCCTAAGCTTGCAGGCCCAAAGGTCAGTTTTCCAACCCTGGTCAGTGTTTTTATATAACTCTATCAGTTATATAATACATAAATATATATGTATATGTATGTATACGCCACAATTCTAGCCATTAAGAGGTACCGACAAGAGAACACTTAGTTCTGCCATAGTCATTCTGATGTGGAGAAGCAGAGCTATGTGGCGTGTGTTGAAAGGCAAAGAACATCCTCTCTGTTTTCTCTGCAGAAATTCCTCTATCCTTTTCTGCAGAGCAGGACCATTGGATGACAAGAACTGGCCGTCCTTGGACCATATGATGCTAGGAGACTAGGGCATGGTGGTTTTTAGAGAAAGTGTGCGTGGTTAAAGCACCCCAGCTGACTGTCTTTCCTCTGTCACCATGCATTTCTCTGCTTCTCCTCATGCCTATACACATTTGCATGTGTGCACATATGTATATATGGGCCCAGGGTTGATACCAGGGATCTTCCTCAACCACTCTTTCACCTCATTCTTTGAGGCAGGGTCTCTCAGTCAAACCCAGAACCCGCCTGATATGACTTGTCTTGCTAGCCAGTTAGCTCAGGGGTTTTTCTCTCTGCCTTCAAAGGTGGGATTGCAGACAGGTCACCAACCTCGCTTGGCATTTACATGGATTCTGGGGATCCAAACTCCAGTCTGATTGCTTGACAGCAAACACTTTCACCATCAGGCCAACTCCCCAGCCTTTTAAGGTTCCCATGGAAGCAGCACAGCTCATGCATTGCAAATAGACACTGGAAGAATGTTCCCACCCAACATGATCGTGCAGTTTGTCATGTGATGTGGTTAGCTTTGCCTGCCTGCCATTTTGATCTAGATTGAACCATGAAGCGCATGGTGCTTTTCCTGTGCAATCTTTTGCTCGATGCTGTGTTTGTGAGGCTCATTCTGTTTCTGTGAGTAGGTGTGGGCCATTCACTTACTGTTTTTTTTACACACTCCTTTGTGTGAATGAGGCATCATTTGTTTCTCTATTAGAAGTGTGGAAATATTTTCTATCTTCTTGGGATGTGTGTATGTTTGTGTTGTGCGTGTGTGTGTGTGTTACGTGTAAGCCTGAAGCTGATGGGGTCTCCCTTGATTTCTCTCCACATTACTGAGGCAGGGTCTTGCACAATACCTGGAATTCATGTTTAGCTGGCTTCTTCCCCTGTCCACAACCTCTTGAGTGGGGGTGACAGGTGGCCACCAGATCTGCTTGGTTCTGTGTGCTTTCCAGGGATCTGAACTCGGGTCTTCCCAGTTGTACTCCAGTGAACCTTTTGACTGCCTTGCCTTGGGATAGCCTCCACATCACGACACAACACGGGTGCTTTGTAGGAACATTACCCCCATGTAATGTCCAACCACAGTGTAGCCAAGTCCAGTTTAGTGAGAGTTTGTTCAGAGTGGTTGTATCAATTCACTATTCGGAGCTGCTGGAGCTCTGCTTGCTCTTCCATCTGGCTAATACTCGGTTGTTTTCTATTATCTCACTTCAGATACTTTGTGTCTATGCTGTGTGTGATTGTATTATAGTCCCCTCTATGCCCTCTATTCGATTGTGCTGTAATGTATACTTGTAGCATCTTACTTGTGTAACCTTGGCTAACTGAGTGGCAGATGTTGCAGGCCAGCAGCCGTGCTCTAGTGCTCTACCATCTCTGTTGACACACTATAGGGCCGCTTTACGTTATGATCACCTGTGTGGACCACCTTTCTGCTTGCTTAATGGTGTCACATAATGAAGCAGAGTTAATTTTTATGCACATGATCTCTATTTTCTTTTTTACCTTTATGTAGTATTTATGTGTGTGTGCGCATACGCATGGTCAGAGGAGCACTACAGGAGTTGCTTCTCTCTCTCTCTCTCTCTCTCTCTCTCTCTCTCTCTCTCTCTCTCTCTCTCGGTGTTTTGAGACAGGGTTTCCCTGTGTAACAGTCCTAGCTGTCCTGGAACTAGCTCTTGTAGACCAGGGTGACCTCGAACTCACAGGGATTCACCTGCCTCTGCCTCCCGAGTGCTGGGATTAAAGGCGTGCGCCACCACCGCCTGGCCTGCTTCTCTCCTTCTACCACTTGGGCCTTGGCATGGAACTCAGGTCTAGCTTCGTGGCAAGCACCTCTGCCCAGTGACCCATTTCCCTGCCTCTGATCTATCTTCTCTTGCAGTTAATATTTCCCACCTTTTTTTCTCACACTAAAGACATAGATATTCTCATAAATTTTTATCAAAGATAATTTCACTTTCATATTTAGACTTATCTGTGACTCTTGTCTGTGGTTTAAGAAAATGAGGGGATGTGTTAATCTAACCCAGCACTTTTTACTGAAGAGATCCTGCTTTCTCCCCTCTTGACTATCTTTAGTGTCCCTGTTGTAATCAGGGACAGGGTGTGTGTGGCTGATCTGATTGTGGAGTCTGGAATGTTCCCTGTGGCCCCTGTGTTTGAACCTCTGATCTGTGTTGTGTCTTTGGAGGTAGTGCAAACTTTGGGACATGGGTGTTAGTGGGTTGAAATAGAACACTAAAGCTGTTGAAGGCCCTACCACTTCTGGCGGGGGCCCGCATTCCCGAATTCTTGAGTTGTGCTATGGCTGCGCCGTGTAAAGAGGCTGTTGTGACATGGTTCTGCCACTGTGGGGAAGCCCACCATGCCTTCTCCACCATTCTGGGCTGTGCCCTCTGAACCTCTGAGCCCTCCCTTCCTTTGCCCCTGCCAGGTGAACTGATTGAAGAAATGCAGAAGTAATACAATGTTTTCTATTTTATTTTTGTTGTTTTTCTGAATGCTATTTCATCAGTAAGTTTATTGCTTTGTGCGAATATCACACAGTTTCAATCCCCACCATTCCCCAATAGGTCTGGAGACATATAACACATGCCTTTCAATTTATTCTCAGGATTGCCTTTGTGACTTTTAGCTCCTGGTGTTGCCATACACATTCTGTAGTCAGAATGAACACACACACACACACACACACACACACACACACACACACATTTTTCAATCCCAATAACTGGAATTTTGTCAGCATTGTGTGTCTCAGTCCTCAGGACACTTTGGCGTTTCAATAGCCCTAAATCATCCAGTCCATAAACATGGTATACCTTCCCACTTATGTAGACATGAGGTTAGGCCTCCGAATCCAGATGAATGCATCTCCCAGCAAGTCACTGCTTAGCTGATCTGGATGCTGGATGACAGCAAGCAGACCATAGTCACCACAGTTACACAGTGTTCTCAGAGACCGGCACAACCCTTGCTAAGAGAATAAACGTTGAACTGTCCAGTGTCTGGTTTCCTTGTTACGTGAGCCTCTGGGCACCTTAGCAGTTTCAACACTAGGTGGCGCTCTGCAACCAGTTTTGTGCCAATTTCTCAGATTCGGTGGGGGAGGGGGGACTTTGACAATTTCAGAGGGAGAGAGAAGAGAGACCAGTAGCTGTCCATTGCTCAGTAAGTCACCCCCAGGAAACTCATCTAAGCCATCATGATGGACTTGATGTACCATTCTTTGGGCCATAGATGTTAATTTTACAGCTTCCCCCCAAAGTCACACCACAGTTGGCCTCACAGAAACCTCTTAGGTCATTTGGAGCTTCACTGTAGAGAAGTTGGATGCCAGTCTTTACATTTAAATATTGTTGATTGGATTTCTGTTACCATCGAAGCTCTTAAAATTTCCATTTCCACCAGGCATGGTGTGGCACACGCCTTTAACGCCAGCACTCCAGAGGCAGAGGCAGGCTAATGTATATAGCGAGTTCAAGGGCAATCAGGGCTGCGTGGTGACACCCTGTCTCAAAAAAGAAAAACTCACTTTCCAACACTTTTCTACGGATCTTTTCTCTGGTAAGTTTGTTAAATTCACTGACAGTCTCCATGAAAGAGGTTTTTTTTTTTTTTTTTTTTTTTTATTTTTCACTCAAGCCTGGTGTCTGTTTTTTCCCGTGTTGCTCTGAAGATGACTGATTTCAAGGAAAAACTGTTAGTATTTCACCATTGAGCAAGATGTTGGCTAAAGCTGTAGCAATTCCTGTGAACTCTAGTCAGATTAAGGGTATTTCCTAGTTTGTATATGTGTGTGTATCGTATATCTTGTTTATATGTTGTATATGTATATATTTAAATCATGACTCAATATATAAATCCTTTTTCCTTCTTCCCTCATCTCTCCATACCACTCCTCTGCACCTGAATATAATACCCGCAGAAGCCAGAAGAGGGCGCTAGATTCCCCCTAGAGCTGGAATTAACAGGTGTTTGAGTCGCCTTACCTGGGTGCTGTTAGCGGAACTGAGGTCCTCTGTAAGGGCAGCAAGAGCTTTGAACTGCTGAGCCATCTTTCCAGTCCTGAATATGTAATCATCTCAAATCCACAATTAGGATGATTTTATAATTTCTCTTGGGCTCATTAATGTTTTAAGGATTTTAAACTTTATGCTTGTGAGATTGGTTTGCAATTTTAATTTTTTTTTGCAAGATTTTGCCATGTTTTAGAGAAAGTATGCTCTCATAAAAACAGTTGCTAAGAGTCCCTTCTCTGTCTTTTCTGGAAGTGTCTGTGAGGTTGGTCCTCTTCTGTCTCAAATGTTTGGAAACACACAACAACCATCTGGGTCCGAGGTTTGCTTAGTTGGAAGGATTTCAATAAGGATTTTTTCCCTCATAAATATTGGGATATTTCAGATTATTGGATTTCTTCCGAGGTCACTTAACGCTGTAGATTACTTATTTGTCCGTCTATTTGTGTCTGTTTATGTACGAACGCCCCACTCCCTGGCTAGCGTGTCTTCTCGTCACGACAGATTATATCCCTTGAGCCCAAATAAACCTCTCTCCCCGTCTGTTGTTCCTATAAGGTATTTCATCCCAGAAATGAGAAATTTAACTAACACTGTTTTTATTTTCGTGTGTGGGGGAGGAGAAGTAAAGCTCTGAGGATGTTAAGGCCGGGCTTCGCCGAGGAGCTGTGGTTTTAGTCTTTGAACATTTTTCCATGTATTTAATCTTGTTCAGCTTGGCTATGACCTGGAATATGTTCCCCTCATGTTCATCCTTTCTGTGGTTCTCTGGACTTGTCCATGTCTTCCATCAGTTTGGGGAAGTGTCTGATCATGTGTTCAGCAGTTGCCCTGTCCAACATCATGTCCTGTCCCATGACTCCAGTTGCGTGCACACCCTGTAACAGTTCGGATGTGAAGTGTCCCCAAAAGGCTCATGTGTTTGAACATCTGGCTCCCGGCTTGTGGCGGTGTTTGGGGAGGTGGTTGAACCTCTCAAAGGCAGGGTGGGGCTGGAGGAAATGGCTCTCTCTGAGGGGGGTGGGAGGCGGTTTGTCTTAGGGTTCTAGCCTCTTCCCATCCTGAGTCCTTTGCCTTCCGGTATGGTGAGATACAGGCCAGCAGTCACCGTTCACTTCCATAGTCACGGAGCTGCCCACTTCCACGCGTGCCCCGCCATGACGGACCACACCCTCTTTAGCTAATTCTCCACTAAGTTGCTTCTCGTCAGGTGTGTGGAGAGAATGGTTGGAAGAGTTCTGAGTATACCTCACTAATGTCTCATTCTTTACTCTCTGTGCTTCTTGTTAGGTGTTTTCTATAACTTTGTACCACACACCACAAATCCTCATTCTGCTGTTAAATCTGTTCCTCGAGGTTGGTGCACTCAGATCTGGAACAATCCTCTGATTATTTCTCATACACCCCAAATGTCAGGTGCAGGGTTTCTTGTTTTAGTCCAGTCCTTGAACGTGCTGACTCAAATATCTTGATTCCCACAAATCTGCTTTTTCCTTAGATGCTCAGTTACACACTTTTCCTTCTCTGCAGGTTCAGTGATGTCTTAGAGCAGTGCTTCTCAACCTTCTTGACGCTGCTGTGACCCTTTAACACAGTTCCTCATGTTGTGTTGATGCACAACCATAAAATTATTCTCATTGCTACTTCATAACTGTAATTTTGCTCCTGTTATGAATTGTAATGTAAATATCTGTTTTCCGATGGTCTCAGGTCATGCCTGTGAAAGGGTCATTGGACTCCCAAAGGGTTGTGACCCACAGGTTGAGAACCACTGTTTTACATTATGAGTTGAACATTATGTGTAGGAGTGAATTGGCTCTTTCCTGCTGTGAACTTTCCCCGGACAGAACGAGGCCCTGTTTTCCCAGCTGGGTTGGAGAGGAAGCTGGGTGAGGCTGGGCTTCAAGTCTAACTAGTTGTCTCTAGTCTAACTAGTTGGGGTCAAATCTAGCATCTTCTGGTGCTATGCAAGACCCATCTGGCATTCTCCTGAGAGCCTAGAGCAGCTCCGCTCCTGAAGGCTCCAGGAGCCACGGCTCTTCTAGACGGCAGAGGACAGCCATCTCTCCAGCCATCTGACGTCCCCACTCCTGGTGTCTTCAGAACCAGACAGGGGTCTTAAATGAGAAGTTAGTTGGCCTCCTCTAGTTCATCTTGTATTCCTGTGAGACACAGGAGGTTTAGAAAGTCCCCTGAGATGGCGGCTGAAGAGGGACCGCTCAATGGCTAAGAGCACTTGCAGAGGACTTGAGTTCAGTTGCACCTCCGTCAGGCCGCTCAAACCTTCCATGACTTCAGTTTCAGGCAATCCGGCACCTTCTCTGGCCTCTGGGGGCATCCACACACATGTTCACATACACATTCAATCCTCCGCACATATGCTCATGTGCAGATTTGATCATCCACACACATGTTCACGTACACATTCGATCCTCCGTACATATGTTCATGTACACATTCGATCCTCCGTACATATGTTCATGTACACATTCGATCCTCCGTACATATGTTCATGTACACATTCGATCCTTCGTACATATACTCATGTGCAGATTTGATCCTCTGCACATATGCTCATGTGCAGATTTGATTATCCACACATATGCTCACATACACATTCGATCCTCTGTACATATGCTCATGTGCAGATTTGATTATCCACACATATGTTCATGTACACATTTGATCCTCCGCACATATGCTCATGTGCAGATTTGATCCTCTGCACATATGCTCATGTGCAGATTTGATTATCCACACATATGTTCACGTACACATTCGATCCTCCGTACATATGTTCACGTACACATTCGATCCTCCGTACATATGTTCATGTACACATTTGATCTTCCACACATATGCTCACGTACAAATTTGATCATCCACACATATGCTCACGTACAAATTTGATCATCCACACATATGTTCACATACACATTCAACCCTGTGTGCATGCACATGAATAAAAACTTAAAAATATGCAGAAAAGGAAATGATGGTGGAAAAGCATAAGTTTGCAGTGTGCCCTTCCCCCTTCTGGTGCCATCTGACTCTTACTGGTGTTTCTGGTTTCTTTCCCTCTCTCCTGGGGTCGGAGGAGGGGCATGGCTGACTCTAACCCAGAACCACACCCCCAAGTCCGCTGCCTTTCACTGTCTTAGGACCAGCGCCTCTCTCTCTGATGTGTAGTTCCTTTGACTTGGCTGTGTCTGTAGCTCTGATGCGCTTAAAGCAAAGGTTATGGGTGTTTCTGGACCTTTCTGGTTTTGTAGCAAGGCTGTATCCTACCTGGCACTGCCCAAAGCCCGGCATTTTATCACTGTATTTTGGCACAAATTCCGGGGTGACTCTCCCTCTCCAGGAAATCAGCTTTGGAGATTTAGCTTTCCTGGCATTAAATGACAAGACCCTTATTCTTTCATTCCATCAAATAAACTGAATTTGTAGAAAATTAATAAACATAAGTGTTCACTTTGAATAAAGCTGAGACACTTGTTAGTGTGCTGGATAAATTGGCTTTCCCCAGATAATCCTAATAGCCGGAGATAAATCTCCAGCAAGTGTCAAAGCAGCCTTCACACACAACTCCCTCTGATCAACAAGGCCTCTGCCAGGTGGGCGTGTCCGTCCTTCTCTAACTCTCCGGGGCTCTGTTCATAATATCATCCCTCACTACAGTCCTGTGTAGTAATTAATCCCAACTTGCTTTCTGCTCACACCTCTGGGGACGTATCTATCTTCTGGAAACATCTGTGACTACAGATTTCAAATTTCCTTATCTGATGTTAGGATTAAGAGAGAGGCTGGAGTTCACTGCTGGCTGGACTTCTCTAGGGTGCAGGAGGATCAGTCTTGGCCCTGCTTTCTTTACTTGAACCCTGCCCTGAGCAGGTGCGCCTAATACGGAGCCAAGTGCATGTGGCTTCTCTGGGGGTCGGAAGGGCTTGGTGCCTTCTCTTTCCCCACAGCAATGCTCCATAGCAGGAGTAAGCCTCCTTGGTTTACATGGGAACCGAGTCACAGAGTTCAACAGGCCGCACAGTGCCCTGTGTGCAATGTGCCACGAGAAAACAAGCAAGACTGTGGCCCCTCCTGCAGAAACACGTGGTTATAGGGTGTCCTTAGAGACTAGACAGCTACTCAGCCACATAGAAAACCCCAGCAGTGTTAAGGACCAAAAAAGCCAAAGGTAAGAAACTGGTGACCTAAGAGGAATCTTTTATCCTTTTGTTGTGGGGTAGGGATTGAACCCAGGGCCTACTGTGTGCTAAGCATGGGCTTTACTTCTGAGATACTTCCATACTGGGCAATATGATTCTGGATATTACATTTTTTTTTTGGTTTTTTTTTTTTTTTGAGACAGGGTTTCTCTGTGGCTTTGGAGCCTGTCCTGGAACTAGCTCTGTAGACCAGGCTGGTCTCGAACTCACAGAGATCCGCCTGCCTCTGCCTCCCGAGTGCTGGGACTAAAGGCGTGCGCCACCACTCATTTTTAAAAATCATACTTGTATGCATGCCTGTGCACATGTATGAGTGTGTGCATGAATGTGCCACAGCACATGTGTGGAAGTCAGAAGACAACTTGCAGAAATTATTTCTCCTACTATACGAGTCGCTGGGAATGAGCTCAGGTCCCCAGGCTTGGCAGCAAGCACATTTAGAGGCACCCAGCCTCCTCTTTTCTGACTCCTTTTTTAGCTCTGACTAGAACTAGTCCAGGTGGAACTCAAGGGCTGACGTCACTCTGTTGTATGTCACTGATGACGCATCTGTACCATGTGTGTCCTCACACTTGGTTCATGCACGGGTCCCCGGCATGGAGAGATGGCTGAAAGTTCTTAGTTCATGCCTTGTTCTGAGTCCAATAGGTAAATATATAGAGGCCATAAAGAGTCTTGACATAGGAAGACTCAAAAGCCAGTCTTTAACTCTCAAAAGCAAAACTGTAAAATAAAAAAAAAAACTAGGAAGAGATATTGTGTGTGTATTTGATACAAAGACAACTCAGCTTAGCCCCAACCCTGATCCCTGCCCTTGGGACAAGCTTGAGGTAGGCAAGTGTAGGGGAAGTTTAGTAATCTGAGATTCCATTGAGCCATTGGGATTTATACACATACGCGTGCGCTCACACACACACATACACACATGCATACATGCTCATGCACGCAATGGACACACCACACACACATGCACCGTACACGTGCCACACAGATGTATACATATACACATGCACACACATACGCAGCACACACACTGCATATACCCCCACACACAGGCATACACACGTTTATCCCTTTTCTAACAATACACTCAGAAACCTTTGAACTTTACCTGTATTGAACTGCACACACCCTCTCTCTAAACAAAGTAACTTGATCACTCAACTTATAGTTCCTTAGAAACTCTTGGTAACTCCCCTTTTGTGACCAAGCACATTCTGAGATATGTCCTGAACTAGAGGCACTGGACTTGCTCACGTGTGTCCTCTGAGGGAATTTTTAGGGGAACCCTCTATTTACTGCCTCCTGTATATGCACGATTGGCCATGAATATAATCATGATCAGATGCATTTATGGGAAAGGACACTGACTGCTAGTAAAATCTCCCATAGTCCAAACCTGCCATTCAAAACAACCCGTACCCCATCCCTGAACCAGCTCTTCCTCCTTCTGAACCCTCAAGAAGGCCAAGACAGCTCAGGCGTAACTGTCACCCTGTGCCCCTTTTGCTTCTGAATAAAATCTTTTGTTGCTTGGCTGCCTATACACACTTCTTCAGTTTGTAGAAGAGACACCCTGAACTTGGAAACACGCAGCCTGATAGAGACCCCAGTGACAAGTTCATGGCAAACCCTGCCAGCCCTGCACTCACAACCTCCCCAACACTTCCAGATCCTGATCTCATCCACTTCTGTGATTGGGCTGAGTCATCATCTTGTCCAGATGAGCATATGTCTTCTAAGGACCCTCTCTGTGTCTGCCATTGCCCCACAGTCTAATCCCCAGAGAGCAGAGAGTGCCCAAGGTGCCAAGTGCTCTGCTTGTTTCAGGAGAGAGGTCCTAGTCCATTCGCTGCCGTGTCCCCAGCATCTCCCATGAGGTCTGCATGGGATACTGAATTCCTAGCCTTTGCAGGAGCAGCATTTTGTTACTATGCAGTGACTGGCTGGGAGGATCCAATGTCTTTCCATGGAACTGTGACATAATAGGGAAAATCCACAGGGGCCATTCAGTTCCTGGGGTCAGCGATGTCCTCTCCCGTTCTATCCCAGAACCTCCTTTGCAGGTGAGAACACAGCATGGAGATGAATGGCATCAGCGTGGCTTCCTAGCCTGGGACCCATCCCAGACAGAGAGAGCACAGCGGGCCTCCCCTCTAACCCCTGGATGGACGTATTTGCCTTTCTACAAAGACTGAAATTCCTTGGGGTGGGAATACCATTGGCGGGATAAGTGTGTGTGTAGTAATGGCTTTTCTGTCCCCACTCATGTCCTTCCTCTCCATATACCCCACACATATATCAGAAAAGTCTTACAAAAATAAACACATCTGAACATGACGAGCACACGCCAATTAGTCCTTTCCTAGTGACTCACCGCTGTCGATGGCCAGGAACAGGGCGGTGTACACACTGTTGTGGACAAATGGAGACTCCCGGTCCAGCACGGCAGTTGTATCAATAGTTCCATTGATGGGGTTAATATTGAGCCAGCCTGCTGGGTCCTTGTAAACAGAGTACCTGAGGAAAAAAAATCCCAAACATCAGTTTGTATTCCAATTAGAGTCAAGAAGTATGTGGTCAGCACGGGCCTTGGCTCCTTGACTAAGTGCCAGGCTGTGCTTAGCTCCACCCTCAAACCTTTCGGTTTCAGGTGCTCATTGGTTAAGTCATTCTGAGCATGCTCTGTGCTGCACTGGTGCCAGGCATGCCCCTTCCTGCTGCTGCTGACCTCAGAGGAAGAGGCTCTTAGGATCCGCCTGGCTTTCACAGAGGCTGAGATCACAGCCATCCTCAGCTGCAGCCCAGGCTGTTCGGGCACACCCTGGTGCGCACTTCCTGCAGGGGCAGATGGAGGCTGTGCCGTGTTGAAGGGACAGACAGGACAGACGGCTGCTCGGAGTAGCCATTGCCTCTGAGCAAGGGTAACCTCAGGAACATCATAGAAGTTGCCACCCTTGAACCAAGGCGGGGTGGGTGGCAGTGTTAGAGGAGGGGACACACAAATGTGGAGGACAAGCAGATGAGGGAACCCTCGGTTCGGAGGCATTGTTAGGTTGCCATTTCTATGAGCATGTTTACTTGGTGGTCACAGGTCCTGCTCCTGGGACTGCTGCAGACGCAGGGGAATTTTTGTTCCACGGGCCCCTGTGATTTGCAACAACCCAAACAGTACTGCATCACCTCGATCAGAAGATACAGCAACACCCCAAACCGAAGTTGAGCTGTTCGCCAAAAGTAGCTCAGCTAAGACATAGTGAAGACTGAATTCAGCACTGCCACACTGGATTCCAGGGCCGGCCTTTACTCGGCACGCTGTCTGGTCCTCATGCTAAGGGGTAGGGACTGTCCCTAGAGCCAAGCCGAGTACCTGGTGAATGATGCAGTCAGATGGAACCTGGAGACTTGTGCACGCCGGGCAGGCCCTCTACCACTGAACTTCATCCCAGCCCTTGGTGTCTGGAACAGTGTTTTACTATGTAAACCACATTGGCCTCGAACTCACATTTTCCTGCCTTGGCTTCCCGAGTGCTGGGACTGGAGGCGTGCACACCAAGCGCACCTTCAGCGCCTTGGCTGAGTTTTATTCTCTGTCAGCGGGAATACTTGTGCAGAGGGAAAAATCCAGAGAGGTGACAATTGCTTCTCATTTTGCAGGTGGCAGGTTCACGGTGGATCCAGCAGTGACTTGTGGTTCAGCAGACTTAAAATAATGAGTATTTTAAATGGACCGTGTTTTATCCCCACATCACACAACTCAGTTTATAACATAAATAAAAACGGAATTGAGTGCTCCAGCTTTCAGGCTGGCCTGCCTGCCAGCAGCGCTGTTTGTTTCTCTCGACGTCATTTACCTTTTGTCTTTCGAAGCTACGATTCTGCAGTGAACTCAAGGGTGCCTTGCTGTTTTGTGTCCAGAGACGTTGGGTGGATATCAGTACATGGAATCATGATCTCAGAAGCCACCCTGCCATTGCGATGCCAGTGTTAGTAGCCTGAGATGCCTGGGGTCTAGGGAAAGCCAGGGCTTCCGTAGCTTTGAACGATTATGCTCTCGTGTTTTTCTCTTTTGAAAAGTAGCCCAGTTGAGGATAGATGTGGTGGTACTCCTTTAGTCCTGGCACTTGGGAGGCACAGGTGGGTGGATCCCTGGGACTCAGAGGCCAGCTTGGTTTACATAGGGAGCTCCAGGACAGCCATGGCTGCATAATGAGACCTTGATAAGGGCTAGGGAGATGGGTTAGCAGGTAAAGAGCATTTATTCTTGCAGAGGACCCAGCTGGTTTGCCAGTGCCCACATCAGGTGGCTCACAACTGCCAGCATGAACTCCATCTGCAGAGCTCCAATGCCTCTGGCCTCTGTAGGCATCTATGCTCAGGTGTGCATGCATGTGCACACACTCACACACACACACACTCACGTAACTAAATGTAATAACAATAAGTATTAAAAGAAGTAGCCAGGTGAGGGTTGTAGATGGTTCAGGTGGTAAAGCATTGGCTGCACAAGCGTGAGGATCTGACAGAGTTCAGCTGCCCCTGTCACCTCAAAAGCTGGGTGTGCTGGTGTGTGTCTCTAAGCCCAGCAGGACAGGTAGGAGAAGGGAGAAAAGAAAACCCCCTGGGGCTCTCTATCTGACCAGTCACAGGCTCAGTAAGAGACCCCGTCTTGGAGAAATAAGGGTGAAGAACAATGAAAGAGGAACCTGATGCCTGCCTTTGTTATCTACATACATGCGTACCTATGTTTATGGGCACACCTACACATACACAGACAGACAGACAGACAGACAGACAGACACACACACACACACACACACACACGGAGAGAGGGACGGAGGGAGAGAACAGCAATCAGCTGTCCATACTTATCTGTGTGTCTTGGGATCATTTTTATTTGTTTTCCTGTATTTGTCTATTTTATTTGATGCCTCTTCCATGACACCTTGACGGGGTGTGCCTGTACCTCCTTCTGCTTGCTACTTTTGGGGAGAACACACCCCATGGACACAGAGGCCAGGGGCTACTCCATTGGTAAACACTGCCAAGTCCTGTACTTGTGCCAGCTCACACTGCCCACGTGATGCAAACTGACAGCTGGGAGTGGCAGGGACTTCCTCCCTGACCCACAGGGGACCCAGCTCAAGGCCACCCGCCAACAGGCTCTTCCACGTCATGACTTTTGAATACTTTTGTTAAATCAGCCCTTTTGAGCCAACTGGCTGGACACACTATGTAAATTTCTGACATTTTCAAAGCCGTCCTTTTAATAAACCTTTCAGTATGAAAATAGCAGTCTGCAAAGTGTTTTCTGTGCTTCTGGACCTGAAAACGCATATGCCTTATTAAATTGAAATTTCCGGGCAATTTATCTGTAATGTGAACTTTGCTTGTTACGGGGGAAAAAAAGAATCAAATTAGGAACGGAGCTCATTTCAGTACGTAATGTAGCCTTGCAGACATGCTTTGAGTTCCTGCCAAGCCCTGGCCTCGTGTGGGTGTTGGCACTGGAAGGCCCAGCCAGGATCAGGGGCCAGCTCCTGGTGCAGGCAGTGTGGAGCGCAGAGGGTGGGTGAACTGACAATTACAAAGAAGAGGGCAAGACAGGAAAATCAGAGGAAAGACAAGGATTGGGGTGCATGGCGGCATAACTGCCAAGAGAACCCTGAGTGCCACCCCAGTAAGATGCCTCCCCTCCATTTAATCTGACAGGATTTGGAATCACCGTGGGGACACATTTCCGGGTGTCTCTATGAAGGTGTTTCCAGAACGGGGGGACTAAAGAGGGAAGAACAACCCTAATGGATGGCACTGTCTGATAGGCTGGGATCCTGGATTTAACAAAGAGAAGCGGAGCCGAGTGCTAGCGTTTATTTCTCTCTGCTTCTTGATTGGAGACGCAATGTGAACACCTGCCCTGTGTACTTGCCACCCCGCTGTGATGGACTGCACCGCCAAACCAGGAGTCCAGATACAGCTTCCTGGCTTAAGTTGTTCTGGTTAGATAATTTGCTACAACCGTGAGGAAAGTAACTAGTACATGCTCTAATAAGGAAACAGAATATTAATTATTACATAATGGTTATTTGGTTACACTCACAGCAAGGGCCATGAGAACAACTTTCCCAGCAGTAAGCCACAAGTGACGAATATTTTCCGTTCTCAGTATTTGCTTCCTGCAGGACCTGTAAGTAGGAGCACCTGTCCATAAACCTCCCTTCCCCCAAAGAGGCCTCGTAGTGAACCATTCCCTTGTGCTGCAGACGAGGAAACAGGTTCAGAGCCCTTTGTCCTTGTCCAAGTCCTACAGGTTTTAGTTGGCAGAACTGTGGTTCCAACCTGGCTTTCTGTCTTCCAGGCTCGGACCTGCTTTTGTTTGTCTAGAGCAGGTCATGTGGGCTGGGCATTCTACGCCATTGGCTCCCCAGTTGTGATGTGTGCAGGGTTTCTAGGGTTGCTCTATGTATGGTCTATCAGTAATCTATCATCTATCTTTTTTTTTTCCAAGACAGGGTTTCTCTGTAGCTTTGGAGCCAGTCCTGAACTCACTCTGTAGACCAGGCTGGCCTCAAACTCACAGCGATCCGCCTGCCTCTGCCTCCCGAGTGCTGGGATTAAAGGCGTGTGCCACCACCGCCTGGCTTATCTACCTTCTATGTGCCTAACAATTATGTATTGTTTTTGTTTTATTTTGAGACAGAGTCCCATACTCTAGCCCAGGCTTGCCTAGAACTAACTCCATAGCCAAAGCTAGTCTCAAATGAGGGGCAATCCTTCACCGTTCTGCTGGGACTGTAGGCATGGGCCAGCATGCCAGGAGACTCTCTTCCCCTTCTCTCTTCATCTGCCTTCTTTTCTTCTGTATTTTGTGTGTTGTATTTCATGTTGGCAGACACATCTTAGGCCTAAGAACACAGTATGAATGAGTCCCTTGGGACTGCTCTGCATTTGAATATTCTATTTGTAGGGCACGAGTGAACTCCTTGGCTGTGTCTGGAATTATCTCAGAACCCCTAAACCTTGTGAGTCTTGGCTACTTCTTGGTTAGCAGAGTCATCAAGAAATCCCCGAGGCGGGGGGAACCAGCTCGCAGGATCAGACCACACCAACACAATGTACACCTCCGCCAGACACAGGCACCCAGCACCTAGGAGGATGTTCGGAATGATGGTGGGAATGTTCGAGAATCATAAGGAAACCTGGGACAAGCTGCTGCATGAAGTCAAACAGAGAGGAGTTTGTGGATGCTTCAGAGGAGGCAGCAAATAGCAGAAGGTCAGGGGATGCTTTGGAAGGGTGGGTGAAGCCCCTAAGAGGTCTGCCTCTCAAGTGCTGAGATTAAAAGCAAGGGCCAAAACCACCTGGCTGGCTTTCAGTTTTTACTGGGAGCTGTCCCTCTGTCCTGGCTGTCCTCTTTGGATGAGGGCTATTGGTGACTTCTGCCTTTGAATATGTAACTTGGGGCAGAGGAACCAGATAAAGTGGGAAGGCAGGACTTCAGAGTCTTTTGGTCTCTGTGCTCATGCACACACATACCTCTCCTCCACACCCTAAAATAATAGAATGGTCTGTTTTCTCGTGTTTTGGAGGGACACAGTCCCTCTGTCCACAGCACATGGCTCTGGTGAGTCCTCTCCATATAGGCTTAATCTCTACTGCTAGTAGGTCATGTTCATCCCTAGTTCACTAATGCTAATGGCCTGGAGGTGTCTGGCTGGGTCTGTTCCTCAGGAAGGTTCTCAAAACAGCAGGTTCCCTGGGAGAGGAGAGGATGAGCCATAAGCCAGCATGGATGTTGGTCTGTGTTTGTTCTGAGATCTTACTGAGTTGATTAATAGACATCTATGGCTTTGTGCCAGCTCCTGCCCCTTAGAGCCCAGCAGACATCAAGCTGAGCAGAGGCTTAGCACCTTCCAGAAGGTGCTAATGAGCCCGCCTTCTGCTGGGCATCTTGGAAGATAGATGGCTGAACCTGCTCTGGGCACTGAAGGTCAGTGGACACAGTCTGGCAGGCTGCCTAGAGGAGGCAGGGCCCAGCAGGATGCCTGATTGAGGCGGTGCTCTCTCACCATGAGGTCTAAGCAGTTACTAGCAGATGCTATGCTCCTGGGGGCAGGGGAGGTCGGATACAGGGGCAGGGACATGGCAGGGCTCTGGACGGCTAAAGGTGACTGGGGGCTTCAGTGGTGAGGGCTCAGGAGGAACACATGGCTGGGTCCATGGTTCAAGTTGTGAGTTGCTACCTGCTCTGTGAAGGCTCCAAGGTTTCCCTCCTGCAGTGCACAGCAGCCGTGCCCTCATCCGAACTCATCCAGTAGCTCCCAGCCTTCTACAGCAGGAGTGGGGCGTTTGCAGGGAGCAAGGTAGGGAGGTCAGTTTTGACTGCACACACTTGCCTTCGCCCATGGTCCTAGCTGCCTGGGTTCTAGTCAGTCACTGTGATAAGACATCCCGACCTACAGCCACTCTGGAAGAGGGACTTACTTGGCTCGCAGGTATAGGTTCCACTGCATTGCAGGGAACTCATAGTGGCAGGAGCCTGAGACAGCTGGTTACATGACTTCTACAATAAAGAGCAGAGGGAAGCAAATGCACCCATGCTTGCTGCTCTGCTCAGCTAATTTTCTTCAGTTATACAGTTCAGGGCTCAGCCTAGGGAAGAGTAACACCCAGACTCAGAGCGTAACTTCCCATTCCAATTGATGTTCAAGACACTTCCCACAGACATGCCACCCTGTCCAAGCTGATGTAGACAGTCCCTCAACTGATACTTTCTTCTCAGTGACTCTAGGTTGCAGCAAGCTGACAATTAAGACCAACATCACAGCTTGATAGTGCAGTTTGCCCAGAAGATGCTGGGCTCCTGAGAGAGGCTGGGTTTCCTCTTCTTCACAAGGTTCTGACCAGCTAAGGCTGGGTCCTTATGAGACCCTAACCAGTGGGAGGTGACACTAAATGGGTGAGTGAATGGGCACACGAGGAGTGTGCCAGGTTAAAGCTGGCTGGGATCCCTCCTGCTCTGCAGCGCCTTTCAGAGACTTGACCGCACAGATTCATATTGTGACCATCTGAGAAAAGGCCCGAGACTAAAGCACCACTCCCACTTGTTAAGCAGAAGCATCTAGCGTTAACAATGTCTTCACCCTCCCTACCTCTCAGAGCAAAGTTATACAGAAGTTAAGGGACTGTTATCAAAAATGTCGAGTTACCCAGACAGTGGCACATTGTGCAGACACCACACGCTAGCAGATGTGGCCGGATGACTGTCTGGAATGGTGGTGGTCGGTCAGGAAATGCCAGTACAGTTGGTGTATGCACAGTGCAGACAGGTGACATGCTAATATCCCCTGCACCCATCTTTGTAAGTATCAGTTCTGCCTACTATGGGCTATTTCCCCTACAGGAACTCTCCCTTTTTGGGAGGGCACATAAGACTCAGATTGCTCATGGGACTTCTGAGGTTCAGGAAGTGCAGGGGTCACAAGATTTATAAGCAGCCTCCCAATGGCGATAAGCCAGAATGCGGCACTGATGGAAGACCAGAGGTCCTGGCACCCTCCCCTACCCATTGAGTTCTGGAAACCTTGAACCCAGAATGTATCTGGAGATGGGCTTCTAGAGAAGCTAAGTGAGGTCACAGTGTGAGTCTCTGAGCTGACAGGATTAGTGTCCTGATCGGAAGAGATAGCAGAGACGCCCTTTCACCTGCATTCCATGCCCCGCCAATGCATTTGTTATCTGCGCACGTGAGGAGCAGCTCACAAGCAGGACCAGAGCCCCTGGCAGGAAAGAATGGTCTGTAGCATTCCTTGAACGTCTAGCCTCAAGAGCATATAAAAATCATTTCCTTGGTATAAACCATCCATTCGATATGGTATTTTGTTATGCCAGCCTGACCTAAACTATATAAACAGTAGGTCCAATATGAGAATGCCATGTTTATTACTTAAAAGAAAACAAGGGCTAATGAGACGGCTCAGAGGGTAAAGGCGCTTGCTGCCAAGCCTGATGTCTTGATTTCAGTCTCTGGAACCCTCACGATGGAAGGAGAGAACTGGACCTCAAAGCTGTCCTTTGACCTCTGCATGACTACTATGGCATCCACACATATGCGCACGCGTGTGCGTGCACACACACATATGCACACAAATAAGTGTAAAAATATTAATAGAGAAAGCAATATCAACAATCATATGCCAGAACACTTCTCCAGCCTTTCTAACCTACAGTGTTTACATTATAAAAATGACACACACACACACACACACACACACACACACACACACACACACACACACACAGCAGTGAGCCATCTGCTTCTGGGCACAGGCTGTGGTCTGGTCAATGGCAGCCAGCGCCTCCCGTCAGGCTCCCATGTGGGAACTTCCAGGCTGTGCTGTAAGGCTTAGAGCGACACAGTGGCACTCATTGCCCAGTGCCCTGCTCCATCCTCCCATGGACCCTCACACCTTGTCTTTTGCCACCCATGAGGTATTGCATAGCTGACCCCTTGGAGGGGGAATGGTGGCTCTGTGTATAATCACAGTTCTCAAGCGTCTGAGCCCCATGGGGACAGCTGGAAAGTATCTCCCCTCAAGTGCTTTTCATTTCCCTCCAAAAGCAAGGTCAACACCGATGCCTAAAATAAAGTCGTGAGTCCCCAAAGCAGCACTCAACTGTGAGCTGTAGCAAGGGAAAGGGTTGGCTGGGAATTGGCGTCTCTTCACTCCATTCTGATATTCCCAGAGCCTCTCATCTTCCGGGTTCACGAAGCTGTCAAGCAGTCCTTCCAGCCGGTGGTGTCCCCCGGCCTTGCATCTCGGACACAGGGCTTTCTTGGGTAGCTATTTTGAGCCTTTGTCCTTTGGACCTGACAGTGCCTTTCGGAGCACCAATGTCAATTTACTCGTGTTCTTTGACTTTTCAAATCCCCCACACTGACATTTGATTTTTCAGGGCCGAGTGTTTGCCTTCTCAACAGAGAAGGACTTCCCATGAGCATCCACCACAAATGTGGAGATCTTTGAGAAGAGATATGTCACTATATGCCAGAGAGACAGGACCCAGAGAGTGACAGTCAAATTTGAACGAAGGCTTGAAAGGGCACTTGCTGTAAAAGCCTTTTAACATTTCAGAACATAAAAAAAAAAAAAATCATATGAAGTTGAGGAAAAAAATAGAGGAAGGTATCTTTTTCTCCAGACCCCGTGGCTTCTCAAATGTTCATGTTTCTGCCACAGAGCCTTGAGGAGATGACACCCTGTATGGTTCCGTTTTTGAGGAGCACCAAGACCCTGCCAGTAGGCTAGACAGACCGTGGATGAGTGATGGCCCAGAGCAAGGGTCTGGGAGGCCAGGGGAGGAATATGGGCACAGAGGATCTATTTAGCCAGAGGAAACTGCTGAAGTCAATAGTGGCATTGGTTGTGTGGCTCCAGGAACATGCTAGAAATCATTGACTTGTAGTCCTTAAATATTCTTTTTACATTTATTTATTTATTTTGTCTGCATGTGTTGGTGGTGGGCGTGGCAGGTGAATGTGGAGGTCAGCGAACACCTTGTGAGACTTGGTTCTCGTCTTCCATCATGGAGGCTCAGGGAATTGAACTCAAGTTGTCGGATTTGATGACGGGTGTCTCCCTCAAGTGGGTGGACTGTATCTCAATAAGGCGGCTTTACTTAAGCAAGTTCCTTCCAGGAGGTGACTTTCCCCACAGTTTCCAGAGTTATTAAAGTCAAGCAAACCTAACCCTTCCCCATGACTGTCTTCAGAAGACTCTGATGCTGAATCATAGAGATACTTTGACTGATGCCCCTCACCCGCATTGTCACCTGCTTTTTACAGGCTGCTGTGCACTGGCCCCTAGCCAGGGTTCATGTCATGGTTTGAATATGACATTGGGGGTGCTAGTTTGGAAGGCCGTGGAAACTGGAGGAAGTGGGTCAGTGTGAAGTGTCTGGGGGTTTTCATCAGCACCCTGCTTCCCGTGTGCAACGAGGTGAAGACATCTGCCGCATGCTCTGCTGCCACTGTGTTCCACACAGACACGTGGGGCCTAGCAGCCATGACACGGGACTGTATCCAGATGGAGTCAGCACACAGCTTCCCTCCTTCTGAGATGCTTTGACACCAAAACAGCCATAGAGTATGCGTCTCCTAAACCCAGACCAATACCCCAGGCCCACCACTACTCTTGCCTGTGATGCTCACTTACCCTCCTAAGCCTCAGTTTCCCCATATATTAAATGAGGGGCATCCTGCATGATGGGCTCCCCTCTGCTTTCTATCTCTTCATAAATTATGACAGACGCTACCAGGGTTATCCTTATTCACGGATGAACAAAAAGGCTGTAAAATCCTCCCTGGTGGGCAGACACAAATTCAAATCCTGATAATTTCCCCTCTGTGACGTGGGACATTTTACAACACAGCTTGAATGCGGAGAAGGAAAAGATGGCCATTAAAGGTGAGAAAAAACAAATAGCCCAGAAAAGAATGCCTCTGTCAACCGCTTGCTCTGGTTTCAGAGGATAATTTTTTTTTTTTTTCCAAAGTAAGATCACGAGAAGTCGATTTATGCTCTCGGTGCCAATGTGGATGCTAGGTTTGAACCGTATCCATTTATCAGCTCCCAGAGAGCTGATTGATGGCCCCGCCACCCTACTTTGTATTCCGACCAGCTCAGAGACGTTAACTGACAACATGGGAAGAAATATTCCCCATCTCACTGTGGCTGACGGCTTATAAATGAGCATGACTTGATTTTCTGCTATGGAAAATTAGGGTTTCAAAAGTCTCATTAGAAATTAGTCCTGAAAGCTGTTCCCAAACTCGGATGTTTGGTCCATCACTGTGTGACTGTTTCAGCCATTTAATTTCCTGACAACACCGGGCAGGGTACCAGGCCTCTGTTTTAGACCAGACTAGGGTGGCTTCCTCATCTGCATTCCACACTTCTGTTGTCACCCAGCCTGGATTCAGGACATGCCCCCCTGCTTGTCCCCTGCCTGGCTGTGGTGTCCACAGATCAAAAGGTGGTGAGTGTGCAGAGGGGCTAGTATGCTGGCCTCCCCTGTCCTGAGCTTTAAGACCCCAGGCTTGCCCGGTGGGTGGGGGATGTTGGTGCAGACAGTGAGCGGGCTTGCTCTTAACTCTCCTCTCCAATGCTAATGGTGGCAGCCCTGTGATTTGTATCCATGATGGTGGCTTCTGAAGTCACCTGCAGGGCTCATAGTTGTGGTTCCCCAGGGCATGACACTACACTCTGATTTGTGGGTGTAGGAAGGGGCCAGAGGCTCTGAGACTTTTACATCCTTTATGGCTTCTTACTATGTAGCCCAGACTGGCTTTAAATCCCCAAAGACTCTCCTGTCTCTGCCTCCTGAGAATACAGGCATGTGCCACAGCGCCCAGCTCCTCGTAGTCTTTGGTGAAGCTGATCCGGGCACAGGCACGTGGGATTGTGGAGGAGTCCAGGCTCCTTTCGTTCTAAGCATCTGTAAGCCTAGACTTGAGGGAGGGGCTACCCTGCAGTCTGAATGTACACCATCCCCCCCACAGGTTCATGCCTGAACACTGTCCCTGCTGATAGCCCTGTTGGGAGGTGGGCCCGGCTGGAGGAAGTGGATCTCTAATGGGCGGGCCTCGAGGTTTACAGTTTCTTCATCTGTCTCCTGGTTAGCTGAGATGTGACCAAGCAGCCACCACAGGTTCCCACCACCACAGAGCGATGTCCAGGTCCCTAGCCTCCCAGCTCTGTGATGGTCTGTGACCCCTCAGACTGTGAGCCAGGACAAACCCTTCCTTACCTTGGTTGCTGCTTCTTAGGTAATTGACCACAGTGATGAAAATGGTGACTGATGAGTGGGAAGGTCAGGAACCTTCTGGATTGGAAGAAGAGCCCAGCTCCACTTCACTCCATCACAGGGACTCCCAGAGCATTCTGGTTTCACTTCCTCTTGTGCATGAACACCTACTGCCTCGTCATCCTCTCACTGGGCACACGCACTCCTGTGTGGCCTCCAGGCCTCCTTCCTCCTTCCCCTGACATATGCCTTGTCTCTGAGCTTTTTAAACTCTGGATGGATCACAACAGCCTCTGAGTCAGGCCCAGCAGGAGCCATGCTGCCTACAGGTCAAGGGTCACAGCAGGAGTCTCAGAGCTGTCAGTTGACCTACCCACATCCCTGTGAGCAGCTCTAAGCCCTTTGGATCTCTATGCCTTTGCTGATACTGTTCCCTCTGCCCAAATGTCCCTTCCCTGCTCCACCTTCAGATATTTCCTAGACGCTGAGAGATGCCACTGCAATACTGTCTTCCCTTCACCTCAGGTGGCGTTATTGTCACGGCTCTAAGACTTAAAGCATCTGCTCATGCATCTAGCTTGTCCTCCAGACTGGGGAACCCTGGTGACAGAGGTCACGTGTGTTTAGGAGGCATGTGTGGACTAGAGAGAAAGTTATACTTGCTGAGTGAAGTCAAAGAGAAGGGAGCCCCAGGGGTGTGATGGCCCTGAGCAGGTACAAAGGCCACCTGGAGGGGGCAGCTTCTCTAGGGTCTCTCTTGGACCTGCTGTGGTGGAGGCATAGCTGTGTTTGCCCAGCAACCTGGCTGATGGGACCGTCCACCACTGACCTTGTCCTCTGAGGAGACTGACACTCCTGAGGTTGGGGAGCAGAAGAGAAGGGTATAAGGGTGCAGGCATCCAAGAGAGAGCATTTAGGGACTCTTGGGGGAGACTATGGGGGGGGGAGATTCCAATACAGTCACAGAGGAATGAACTAAGGAGAAACAGTTTGAACTTGTTTACTTCTCTTTGTCCATATATCCACCTGCCCATGCATACATCCACTCATGCAAAAATATGTCTACATGTATTCATACATGCATGTACGTATGCACCTGCCTAACCACAATCCTTTCTTGCAGCATGTATAGTGTAGCTCTTATGCAAAAGAACTGGACTGGAAAATCCTGAGCTCATAAACCTTATATTCTGGGAGGGAGGCCATGGTGACATATATAACAATATGACAACTTAAGAGAGTAATCTGTGCTCTGAAAGTCAGCATATAGAATGAGGGGCCAGGAGGCAGCAGGGATGGACCAGAGATGTGGAGGAGGAGTCAGGAGGCAGCAGGGATGGACCAGA
>NC_022011.1:27140362-27185001 GCF_000317375.1 Microtus ochrogaster | reverse complement strand
ATGTGGAGGAGGAGTCAGGAGGCAGCAGGGATGGACCAGAAATGTGGAGGAGGAGTCAGGAGGCAACAGGGATGGACCAGAGATGTGGAGGAGAAATTGGGGGGAGTTTTCTTTCTTTCTCTACACCCCCTTTGAGACAGTATCTGTGCTAGAAGTCAACACATAGCTGAGTGCAACCTTGAACTGATCATCCTCCTGCCTCGGCAACTTACGTACGTAAAGGCATGTGTCTGTAGACTCAGACTGTGTTAGGGGAAGGAGGGATTCTTTAGTGAGTGGTCAAGAACGTCTCCCAAGAGTGGAACAAGGAGGGACCCTGATCCCATGAGGTCTGGGGAGGGGAGGATATTCCAGGCAGAGGAGGCCACCATGATTGGCGCTTGGGGAGGGGATCTCTTACTGAGAAGCAGCTTGGGGTTGGATCTGTGGACCCACATGCAGAGCCTCAGGGTCACCAAGATGGGGTTAACCTCTTCAAGCAGTTGCTTCCATGGGTGTGGGGCTGCGACACCACAGCTTCCTCAGAAGCGACTGCCTTTGTATCATACACGCAGTCTGGCCCTTGACACGGGGCAGGCTGTCCAGTGCAGACACATCACAACCCTTCACCGAGGGAGAGACTTTGTGCCTTGGGCCTCGGCATCACCACACAGAAGATTGATCACTTGGTTATGGTGCCCCAGTTCAGAATGACACTCCCGCCTGATTTCAGATTCTTTCCATATTTTAAGAAGGCTCAATGGACTCCGTTCATTATGAGTGTCACCCAGCTCTAGTTACTGTGAAACCAGAAGGTCACTGCTTAGCTCGGGGCTCAGAAATATGGCACCTGTCAGGAGCATGATTTAGGAACCCGGCCTTCCTCAGCGGGTCCCCAGTGGGCTAAAATTGAGTCAACGATTCACTCAGCTACCGCAGAGTGAAAACCAGGAGCCATCTTAAGCAGCTGTGTTCACAATGAGCTTCCCATGAGTGTACCTTTAAAATCACATTTGTATTTCAGTGTGTGTGTGTGTATTGTATGTGTGTGTGCACACATGTCTGGGGGTCAGAGTATGACTTGCAGGACTCGGTTTTTTTCTCCACCATGAAGACACCAGGGATGGAACCTAGGTACCCCGGCTGGCAGGCAGATGCCTCTCCCTATCCAGCCATCTTGCTAGTCCTCAGTAAACTTATTCAGGAAGATGGCATGGAAAGCCGGCCCACCTCTTTACCCAGTCTCCAAATGTCTCAGAACTGGAAGGAAGGGTCTGATCAGATGTTGGGGCTTTTCACAAAACTTGTTCCCTGCATAAGGACTCAGGACAGCAGGACCTGACTTTGGCTTATTCGGGCTGCACTGAAGGAGCCTTTTTGGCTTGCACTACTATCTGTTTTATCTTTAGGAGGGGAACAGCCACGTTTGTCTCCCTCGCACTACACAACAGTGCTTTCCTCATTTGGGTGACAATATCCTTATGGCTACTCCCTCACTGAGCAGGGCAGCCTGACTATTCTCATAGCGGGTGACATTGGCTCAACTCTTGGCTGCCATAGCCTCTCTCCAATCAGATGTATGTCCCGGGTGATGATTGGGACCCAGCATGAAACTGTGACCCAGCCCTCCTTCTCCAGGTCCTCCTGCTCTGGAGACTGCTTGTCACTCTGTAGCCACCTGATGAACTTCTAAATTCTTCTGCTTTTGTCCCCGTGGCTCGTGTGCTTGATCACCTGGTCCCCACTTGGTAGCCCTATTTTTGGGGTTGTGGACCCTTTGGGAGGTGGAGGTCTGTCTGGAGAAAGTGGGTTGCTGAGTTAAACCTTAACCCCTCTTCTGACTAGAATGTACCACTTCCTGGTCAGCACCATGACAGAACAAGCAGCTGGCCCACACCAGCAGAGAATCCACTTTAATCTGTTCTGTCAGCAGCAGGAAAGGTCAGCCACACATCCAAGTCACTATGGGAAACCCTTTGTAAGGAAGATGAGGAGCCAAGTTGTAGGAGTGAAGAGCCACAGGCTCTGGGTTCAATTCCTACCTCCTCATCAAAGCAAGCATAAACCCCTGAAAACGAGAAGCGAGTGCTCACATCCCTGGCTCTCCTTGTCAGGGTGAAGTCAGAAAAGATGAAGTGGAGGGTCCTCACCCCCAGACTCTGATCAAGAGTTGGGAGCTCCTGGGACTGGAGAGATGGCTCATCAGTGCATACCACTCCTGCAGGGGACCTGAGTTTGATTCCAAGTACCTACTCTGGTGTCTCACATCTGCCTGTAACTCCAGCAGATCCAGGGTCCTCTTCTGTACTCTTTGGGCACCTGTATTCCTACCCCCAATATGTACAAATCAAAATAAAATAAATCTTAAAAAAAGAGTTAGGGACTGTTAACCCCTGGTGTGAAAAGAGATTTCACAGCGGCTACCGTACTGTCCCAGCAAAGTGGAGGAAGAGGCCTTGTGATTATTACATGAATTTAATATTTATGCCAGCATGAACTCAGGGCGATAAAGCTCCATTTCCTATCTTCTATGGGATGAGGTGGGGGTATTTATGAGCAAAAGCAGGCATGAGTGAGCAAGGAAATATACCAAATGATAGCCATAAAACTCTCTCTCCGAGCGAATAGCCGCCTTAGCCCAGCTGAGCTGAAAAGCCCTTGCTCAGCAAATTGCAAGCACCTGAGATTACAAAGGAGGGAAGGAGCAGATGGGCAGAGGGAGAGGACTCTAGCTTTTCCTTTATCTCATGAGGGTGAGAGAAGTGGAAAGAGACTGTGGGCGAACGCCAGTGAGACACGGGACATGAGAGGCGAGGGCCTGTGCTCACTGGGGACACGCGAGGGTGGGTGTGCTCATTGTCCTCCCACGTGAAACTAAGGAGGAACTTCTGCATCTTCTCTTCTGTGGAAGTTCTCAGTGGAAACCAAGCAGATCTGCGGGTGCTCAGGGGTCAAAGGCCGGGCTTGTTTAACTCGTGAGTATTCAATAGTTCCTAGGGCTATTTCTGACGGTCATAGGTGCTATGGGTTCTCACATGCATGGCTTAAAACCTTCTCCTCAGAGCAGGGGAGATGACTCGCTGGGAAAAGTGCAGCATGAACACCTGAGTTTAGATGCCCAGCACCCATAGGGAGGCCTGGCAGCATGGCTCATATCTGTAACCCCAGCACCGGGGAGACAGACATGAGACTCTCCGGAGCTCACTGGGCATCCAGTCTTGCAGGATTGGTGAGCTCTGTGCTTCGTGAGAGAAGCCATCTCCAATGCTTTGGTGGAGGGTAGCAAGAGAGGACACCAAAGGCTGACCTCTGATCTGCATGCTCGCATACTTATAGATATGCATCTGCATCCACATGAGCATGCGTGCCAGAAATACATGACCACATACATATGCCTCACTAATCCCCAAACCGGCTTCCTAGATTGACAATTGAGGACACATAGCAATAGGTGAAAGCTAATAGCTTTAGTTAGAGGTGGGAAGTAGCACACAGAACGTTCTGGATAGGTGTGGAACACTAAGGTTCCTCACCATCACCCCTCCATGGAAATACTCGAGGCCACTGTTACTCACTTCGGGAGTGGGCTTCCTGGTGATTTTATGTATCCAGGCTTTGCTTGTTACCGT
Source organism: Microtus ochrogaster (assembly GCF_000317375.1). NCBI lineage: Eukaryota > Metazoa > Chordata > Mammalia > Rodentia > Cricetidae > Microtus > Microtus ochrogaster. Next base: position 27,181,393 of record NC_022011.1, on the reverse strand, counting down.
TGGTGTCAGTCCCGGCCACCCCGTAAAGTATTTCTGTTAGCCATACAAATCTATCTTTTAAGTAAAGTCATATTTATGGCACTTGGAATGAATCATTAAAACAATGCAGATTTCTAGATATTTCCAAACACCACAGACAGGGCCCACGGTCATTTCTTGCCATGCTTTGCTAACACCTGTCTCACCTCCCCAGAGAGTCACTTCAGTTTTTGGTCCAGGTAGCCATGTCTACGCTGCCACTCCCAGGGACCAGTTGGTCTTCCTTGTAGCAGGTGCCCTGGACTCATCTAGCTTAGCTACTAGTGACTGGCTAAGTAAGTGTGGGCTGTGATTGTCTCTGGATGAGCCAGAGAGAGACCCAGAATTCACCTGGAGCAGTGGACCTTCCAGGTAGGAACTTCCCTGGCATGAAGAGCTATAGTCCTTTTGAAAGCCAAGGTCATGTCTGAGAATAAAATTGATACCAGGCAAAGAAGCCTAGTTAAGGCCTGTCAAGACATGCCCAATGGTACAGTATATATATTCATATATATATACGTATATATATGAATGTCATGGGAATAACTAAGTACTTTCTGATTGAATTTAAGGCCAGCTCCACCAGATCGAACCCATACATGGCACCATTATTGGGCCTATAACTTATGGATAGACAGATCATAGACCCTAGGAAATAACTTACTACCATTATTATGCTAAATGGGAGAGAATGTTAAATCAACTCTTAATGACTTATCATACCCATAGATTAGTGTTTCTATCGATCCTCATCAGAGTTGTTTCTGTTTGCAGTTGGTGATGATCAATACAAAGAGCCACAACTAGTCAAGGCGTAGAGGAAAAAGCAACTGCAGAATGCTTCGCTCTAGGGGAGCCTATACACCACACTCCTTGTCCTAAGGTTCAGTGATCGTCGAGGAAGAGGGGCGGAAGGAGAGTAGGAGCCAGAGACTGGGGGGGACTCGAGGCAGCAGTGTCTTCTGGATACAGCAGGCAGCTGCACACAGGAGCTTACAGCAGTTGTGACAGCACATGCAAGACCCCTATGAGTGCACACCTGAGCAAAATCCTGTGTGGAGAGGGAGTTGGGGATGAGGTTCCACCCCTAGCAGAGGGACTATTGGCAACTGTTGGCTGCTGGGAAAGGAAGGGCCGGTTTCCTCTAAGAGCATAGCTCCAGTGAGTTAACTCTGCCCTGATGGGAAGCCGTCTAGCCAAGAACATTTGGCAAACACAAATTGTCCTTGGTAGGGGGAACAAAGGACACAAAATTAGGTAGGAAGAGAAGAAGAGAAGGGGGTGTGTAGCTGGGAATTGTTGGGGGAGGGGTAAATATGACCAAAACACACTGTATGAACTTCTCAAAAAAATGAATGAAATGTATTCTAAGAAAGGCCAGTTAGCAAGATTCTTGATAGACTCTTCCCTGACGGCACATGTGGAGCTAAGGTTATGAGTGGGCACTCTGTTCCGACTGACTGGTGCCTCCTGCCAGCTGTGCTGACCTGAGTGTCCTCAGGAACCCCTTCCCCCTAGGGTTCCCAGTCCTGGGAATGTATCACCTCTTCCCCTCCCTCATTATGGTTGGAGCCAAGAGTCCTGGCTGACAGGCGAGAGAATCATTTGGGAGGGTGAAAGTTAAAATCACAAGCCTTTCTCCCTACAGATTGGAAGTGACACTTTTAATTTTTAGTTTGTTATTATTTATTATATTCATTTTCCTTCTCTGAAATCGTTTTCAGTTCTCCATAAACCAGTCTCCTGGTCTAGGGCGGGGGATGTGGCTCAGTGTGTAGGGTGCTCGTCTGGCACACACAAAGCCCTGGATTCTTCACCAGCTCCCATCATACATGTGGTCCATGCCTGTAATCCTAGCACTCAGGCGGCAGAGGCAGCAGGATCAGAAGTTCAAGGTCATCCTCAGCTATGTGGTGAGTTCAAGGCCAGCCTGGGCTACTTGAAAGAAGAAAGTCCTCTTTGCTAAGATAGTCTGAGTGCTGAGAAGAACGTAAGGACAAACTATTTTTCACAAAGAACAAGTTCTGTGAAAAACTTGGTTTCTCACAAAGATGGCAGGAGTGTAAATGGGAGGAAGGCAACGGGGCCCGACGACATCCAGTCAGGCAAGGCCCTGGTGGAGTCCCCATCTGCAGCTCTGCATTGTCACGTAGGGGACATTCACAGTGAATTATGTGGATATTTGAAAGCAATAACGCCAGCTTCATCTTAGCATCTCCAATAGTGGCCAAGAAACCTACTGCCATTTCCTGTGTCCGTCAGCAGAATGTTTTCCTGCAGTACTAAAAACCCAGGTGATGTGTCGACCAATTAACAGGACAGCACTGTCAGAGAATGGCGCCGATTTAACTGCCTCTCCATCGCAGGCCAATCCGTGTCTAGTCCCCAGAGGGAAGAGCTGTCTACAGCATGAGAACGGAGAGGGTCAGGGCTTGCCCGGGAAAAGGGAGAGGGATAGTTATACTGAATAGCACAGGTTAGATATTGGTCGTGTCTCAAGCCTCGAACTCAGATGTCTGTCTTACAGGCTCGCAGAGGCCCTGGGTGCTCTTGACTATGGGTGGGATGTAACCAGTTGCTTAAGTTCGTGCTGCCTTGACATCCTCCAGTCACAGAGAGTGAGCAGAACTACGGCAGGGGGATGCTGGCATGGCCTGCGCTGCCTGTCTATGTCGTTTCTGAGCACATGTGTGTAGACGGCCCCTCAGCAAAAGCCACATTGCCTGTCACTGGGGACAAACAGTATGTCAGGGTTGTTTGAAGAAAAAATGTGCAGAGAAAATACCTGGCACTCATCTCTGTGTATGTGTGTGTATAGGTACGTGTGTGTGTGTGTGTGTGTGTGTTCATTCGTGTTTGACAAGGCCTAAACTCACTTTGTAGCCAAGGATGATCTTGAACATTTGCTCTCCAGATCCCAAGTGCTGGGATGACAGGCACGTGACACCAGGCCTGGTTTATGCCATGCTGGGGATCGAACCCAGGGCTTTGTATGTAACCACTGGTTTACACCCTCGCTCTCCCTAGTGATTTAATAAAGCTTCATTGCTTTATGTTATCCAACTGACGGCATTGACTTTTCTCCTCTCTCTGTCTTTTTACCCCCTCTCGTCTCCATCTTCCTTCTCCTCCCTCCTCCCTCTTCTTCCCCTCCCTTCTCCTCTCATTCCTTCCTCCTCTGTATGCTTATTATTATTATTACTTTTTTAGAGGTAGTGCTGAGGATAAAACCCAGGGTCCGGTGTTTCCTAGGTAAACTAAATCCTCTCTTAAAAACTTGATTTTTACAGTTTATTTTCCAGGGAGCTTTTTATTGGCAGGTGCAGAGACCATAGTATGAAATTTTGCGTCAAAGTATAAAAGTCAGAATAAACCCGGAGTGGAATAAAGCGTGGCTTCGGTCACTTTTCAGCTTAACGGGAAGTCCGCAGGGCTCACCCTGACCTGTCACTCTGCCTTCCACGCTTCTGGTTGCTATGGCCAGCTGAGAGCTGAGAACATACGGAAAATTCCAGAAGTAAACAAGCCATACATTTAAAATGGTGTGCCATTTTGAGAGGCATAATGAAATCCTGTGCCACGGAGCTCTCTCCCTCCTGGGGTCCGGGAGTCATGCGGAGTCCAACACTCATGCTCTCTGCCAGCTAGACATTGAGACCCCATCTAACTTACCACGTCCACTGTCATGGGGTCACAGTGCATCTATTCAAGTAAGCCTTATTTCATCCCAGTGGCTACCAAACACAACAGTATCAATGCTGGCAGTAAATGTATGAATACAACCATTCTATTTTATTACTATTATTTTTATACTGCACATAGCTGATGAACCATGCTTTCTCATGAGCCTGCATGTTCAGGATGAACATTGCCTGTCCGTGACAGTTTCTGGTATCTGCTGGGAGGTTTGGAGAGTATGCCCTAGGATCAGGGGAGGGGGAGGTTTGGAGAATATGCCCTAGGATCCGGGGAAGGGTGACCACTGCACCTGAGATAACGTTAAGTTCCACTTTATACATTGCTCAAGGTGGAGGGCACATATTCTAGAAACCTAATCAACACGTGCACAGATGGGTGCAGCAAAGGATGACCTTCTCTTCCACTGGATAGTCATCTAAAGGAAGCAGGTCATTCTAGAGAGATGCAGTAGTTTTCAAAACTATTGTGCTGGTTAGTCGTGGTCAGCTTGACACAAACTAGTTCACCTGGGAAGAGGGAGCTCTAGTTAAAGAATCACCTCCTCGAGATTGGCCTATGGTCATGTCTGTGGGTATTTTCTAGTTTATTGATTGATAATAGAGGGGTGCCCAGTCCACTGTGAGTGTCATTCCCTGGGCAGTTGGTCCTGGATGCTATAAGGGGTTGGAGAGATGGCTCAGTGGTTAAGAGCATTGCCTGCTCTTCCAAAGGTCCTGAGTTCAATTCCCGGCAACCACATGGTAGCTCATAACCATCTGTAATGAGGTCTGGTGCCCTCTTCTGGCCTGCAGACATACACACAGATAGAATATTGTATACATAATAAATAAATAAATATTAAAAAAAAGAAAGCAGACTGAGCAAGCCACAGGGAGCAAACCAGTAAGCAGCATTTCTCCAGGGTCTCTGCTCCATGTCTAGCCCTGAGCTCCCATTTTGAATGCCCTTCATGGAAACTGTAATCTATAGGCAAAACAACAGACCCCACTAGGTGCTTTTGGTCATGGTGTTTATGACAGCGGCCGAGAACATTGATGTTGCCCCTCTAGATGGTTCGACTGCAGGGAGAGCAGGCATGAACCACACGTTGGAAGACATCTCTGACACTGCATGGCAAGTGGTGTGATCTCGATGACACCAAGTGGCTATCTTCCCAACATGGGCCCTTTAGCACTAAGTTCATAGGAAGGCATTCTGATTGATCTCCAGCAGGTTATGTTTTCTTTCTCTATTAATGACGACAATCATGGAGTTCAGTTGGGTGAGAAGTGAATAACGAAGGCTTACAATGAATTTCCAGTGGGGCTTAGATTCAGCTATGAGAACAGAAGCCATGCAGACCATGCAGTAGGCAAAGGATGGAGTGCTTAATTCCTGGGATGGTGGAGCTTGGGAAGCGCCACTTTCCCTGGCATGTTGGGGAGATGCTGGGGAACTGCATCTCAGGAAGCTTCCCCAGGGCGACACCAGAGTGGCCGATTCACAAGCAGAGAGGGAGTGTGCCTGGTATAATTCACATACCTGAGCATAGCCAGGCAATTGTTTTCCTGAATGTGCTAAACTATCCTTCCTAAGACAGTGGTTTTGGGATTGGCATTCTATCTTGGCATGAAGGCAAGAACAAACTCAGGTTTCTCGTACATTTTAGGATAAATTAGTATTGTTCTTTTTGTTAAGGTCAGTTTTGCTTTAGAAACCCAACTAACTTAAAGCCACTTAAAGTCCCACATCAGATAAGACACTGGAACACAGATCAATCAATCCATTTACTTCTCTCCCAGCAGTTTTATGACTAAATGGGAAACCACAGCTTCAGGGGAAGAACAGAATATTTTTCAAATCCCCTGGGAATCTTTCTGAATCACAACCAAGGCTGAGGATGGCTGTGCTGTGAGATCTGGGTGAAGGGTTTTTGTCATTTTGTAGATGCCAAGGAATGTCTGTATAGAACTCACAGGGGAATAAGCTTCTTTTCGTTCTGAGTCGGAAAAGATGTGATCTGTGTAGGGCTGTCTGGATGGATTGGGTTTTGGGTGATCTGTTTTGTGCAGTTGAATGGATGTTATAACGGCTGAAAGGGACATGTCTCAGGCAGCAATCTCAGGTAGCCTATTATGGACTTTGAGGCCCAGAGTCTGGGCCAGCATTTGGGTTCTTGAAAACTGGAGAAAAAGCCTACAGTGCCTCTGAGTGGTCTACAGAGAAAAAAGATGACTCATCTGTAATTTCTTCCTTTCAAAAATGTGTGTGTGGTCAGTTATGGGTACCATCCTCTGGTCAACCTATGTTACTTTCTGAGATGGGGGTTTAGTTTTATTTCTAGCATTGTGATAAAAGCCTGAGAAAAAGCAGCTCAGGAAGAAGGGTTTATTTTAGTTCACACTACTGAGTTACAGCCTTTAGCTGTAGAGAAATCACAGTGGTAAGGAGACAGCTGACCCCATGGCATCCACAGTGGGGTGAAGCAGGTGAGAATGCCTACTAGTGCTTAGCCTGCTTTCTCTACTCTTACATAGCCCGGGACCCCAACCATTCACTGAGTCTTCCCATATCCATGAAAGCATTCAAGACAATCCCCTCACAGACATGCCCACAGGCCAACCTGGTCTAGACTACCCCTCATTTAGGCTTTGTTCTTGGATGGTGCTCAAGTTGACAAAACTGACCACCACACAGTCCTTCACTGAACTTAAAGGTCACCCATCTCCATCCTCCTCCCCAAGGCTGGGGTTACACTCACATGCTGACATGCCTGGCTCTTACATGGGTGCTGGGGATCTGAATTAAACTCTTTATGCTTACACAGCAAGTACTTTCCCCACTAAAGCAGCCCCAAGTCAATTTTCTGCTGATGTGTTAGATGTGCTCATCATTAAAATCTTAACAAGCTAAAAAGCAAAGAAACAGCTAGAAGTTGTGAGAGAGCCACACATTGCCTGGGGATTCTATTCCAAGTCTCTTCTATGTATTACTTCCACATTTGGGGGTGGGACAGTTCCCATGCTTGGATGTCCCATTTCTTCCACTCAAGTTAATAAGAGCAACTTCCCTCAGCCTAAAACTTCTCACGAAACCCAGGCCTCTCTACTCCACATTATTCTGTCAGCTGTCTGCTCTGCCATTTATTTATACAGCCCCTTTGGCTGGACACCGAGTGTGTTTTCTAACTTTTTTCGCCACCATAAATAAGCCTTCAGCACACGGCTCTGCACATAAATCTCCGTTTCCTGAGGACATAAGTGTTTGACACTGTTTCTGATTATTTCTTTGAGATAAATTCCTAAGAGCAGAATTACTACTATGGAAGAGGAGAGCTGTTTGAGAAAAGTTGATGCATAATGCAAAATGTCTTTCAGAAAGTTTGTTCCAATTTGCATGCCTTGCTTGGGTTCTCAAGGGCTGCTTGACACAGTGTGTTTTCTGGTTGCTGTGTGTGCTGCAATTCAGAGAGCTCCACGGCTCAGGGATGAGAGGTCTTCTTAGCCCTGTCCTGGGACTCTAGGGTGTGGGGGCTCTCGGTTTACAGAGATGTGGCTCTGCTCCCCTGAACTGCGTGGATTTCCTTCTCTCACCCCTCTCACGCACCCTTCAGTGACTGAGTCTGCACTGTATAAGCAGTAGCTTTAAGGTCTGGCTAGGATTTTATGGGTGCCTCTGTCTTCTTAAGCCTGTTTTACCATCTGTGTTTAGAAAGCCCCCTCTCTAGGCTACTGGGTCAGCTTGTGGATTCACTTTTAGGATGAGGCTCAGGGCAAATGTTGAAAGGGAATAAGCACTAGACAAGAGACCCCAAATCCATGGTCACAGCCTTTCAGTTTTCTGACCTGGAAGGGGGAGGAAATTCACAGACAGAGACAACTCAGTTTTCCTTCTAGACATATAGGTCAACCACTCTCTCAGCTTCCCTTACAGTGAGGCTGGGGTAAGGAAATGTAGGTAGAAGTGATAATGTCCCTCTTGTGACCAATCACACTTCTCATAAGCTCTTGGCTCTTTCTTACCCTTACACAGTAACGTACCCCCAAGTGACACAGCCTCCACCACACAGCCCCACAATGCAGAAGCAGCATGGGTCTCTGAATGGGACTATGGGGGCAAAGCTGTCCTCCCCCTTCATTGCACTGGTCTGCCATGGGAGTGGGCAATAAACTTCTGTTAGGTCTGCACAGAAGCCAGATTACTCATGACCAATTTAGATAGCATGATGGAGTGTTGTGAAACAGGGCAGGACAGTCTAGGCATATCTGGGGCTGCAGTGGGCCATAGGGGAAAGCTTTTAAGACAAGCCATGTCTGGGATGATCTGCCAACTACTACAACAGCTGAGAACAAGGTCTGGGCTCTTATTAAATTTCAGACACCGTGGTATGTGTTTTGCTAGATTAGCCGTGTTTAATCCTCTCAACGTCTCCAGGAGTTATCTCCTTTTACATCTGGAGAGAATGAGGTATGGAGAGATTAAGTTTCTGAAGTGCCACAACCCCTGGTGGCAGAGCTGTTGTCATAGGCAGCTGGATCACATGTGATGGAACCAACCAGGGCAACTCCATGCAGGAGGAATTACTGTGATGGGGACGGGGGAGGGCAGATCGAGCAACTGTGGGAAAGGCAAAATCTAGAACGACACCTTGACAGGGCTCAGCAATGCACTTGCACAGGCCTCTGACCATGGTGCTGAAAGCACCAGCTTATGGTGCATGTTTCTGGCCGTGGTGCTGAAAATCCAGACCGTGAAAGCTTGTGCGCTGACCGTGGTGCTGAGAAGATGGTTGGCCAGGGTAGGGTAGAAGCAAAGAGAAAGGAGAACCCGACATAGCAGTTACTCTCAACCGTCGTCAGGAAAGGCTCATTCTGTCACTGTGTGGGTAGCAGGGCTTTGGTGAGATGCATTTTCTGTGACTGGCATATAGGATGCATTCCATGGGATAATGGGGGTCAAAGGAACTGATGAGTGAGTTGTTCTGGTGTTCTATTTATACAAGAGCTGGGCGAGGACTAGGGTTGTAGCTCAATTCGCAGAGCACATACTGAGCATGCCCAAAGGCCCTGCATTTTCCAGGGTGCAAAAATAAATTAAAAAATAGATTTCAGAAAAGGAGTCTGGAGAATGGTTCAGCTGCAAGCATGAAGACCCAAGTTTGATCACCAGTGTCCATGTAAAAGGCCAGGCATGGTGGTGAGTGCTTGTAATCAGTGTTGGGAAGGCAGGGAGAGGAGGATCCCTGGGGCTCTCTGGCCAGCCATCCTAGCCCAACCAGAGAGACTCAGGATCCAATGAAAGAACCTATCTCAAAAAATGAGGTGGCTTGCTCCTGAAGAATGACATCTAAGGCTGACCTCTGATCTCCATGCCCATGTACCTATGCACAAAAGCACATAAGCTTTCAAACGCACAGGGGCAAGCACAGAGAGTCCCCTGTCCAACACACAAAGAGAAAAGCAAGTGAACAGGAGACACCGCATCCATCACTGGCCTCTTAGTGTAGCTCTCCCCGTGGCCCCCTAGCTGCCCTTGCTTTTCTTACTCTTAACCATCCTGACAGAGAGTCCCTCATCTTTTCAGAGACCGAGACTTTATATTCCAGCTCAGTAGCTGCAGCCACCACAGAATTAAGCAGTGACACAGTGAGTTATTATCCCACCTGACTTTAGCTGGGTCTCTAACCTGCAGCCCAGATACCTCACTGCTGGAGTGCTCACACAACTGTCTCACTGGTGACATGAAAAATGTCCCATGCAATCTCTCGACTTAGAGCCATACATCCTTAGAGTCGTGGCTCTACCCTTTGTCTGGGGGGATAATGTTGTTTTGTTGAGAAGGGGGAGAGGGTGTAATTACATTTTCCTTAAATGTTGTGCTCATTCTTGTTAATCAAAAATTAGTAGCTCTTAAAAAAAAATAAACACAACTCAAGTTCCCCAGGAAGCTGCTAGATGTTCCCACGGTCTTTTTAATTACACGGAGTGGAGCAACAATGTGTTCCTCCACTTCACACCTCTGGAATTAACAAGACAAAATACAATGGCGGTCGTACCTAGGTGGTAGGATTCAAGGTGAGTTTTAATTTGCTTCTCTGTTCTGCTCTGAGTTTGTTAGTTTTTGTACAATGAGCATGTATTGTTCATGAAAAACATTGAAGTGACTAAAAAAGGGGGGGGGGGAACTGTAGCATTCTAAAATCTGACAAACAAAGGAAACAGAAACATGCCTTCCCAATGCTCAGTTCTTACTGTGCTCCAGATGCAGCCCTTGTGGCCTGCAAGGGTGTCGGTCCTTGTGCCTCTCCTTCAGTAATCTTCCAGTTTCTAAATAACATCTGTAAAACTTGTAGCCCTCTTTTTAGGGGTTCGGCCATTTTTTTTTCTGTTTCCCAGGAAGAAAGGTCTGCATGCCTAATTCTCACTACACCCTCAACAACAGTGCCTTGTACTTATAGGTGCTTCTTAAATGGTTGAAATGTCGACTAGATGGTGAGAGGACACGCACAGTTTATGGAGAGCTGTTCTATTAAAGCACTTTTCTGTATACAGGTCACGAGCAGCCTACATGTGTGCCTGTGTATCACACAGGGGAGATCAGAAGAGCATATCAATTCCTTGGAGCTGGAGTTAGAGCAGGTTGTGAGCTGCCTTGTGGGTGCCAGGAACCACACCCAGGCCCTCTGTAAGATCAGTCATTGCTCTTATCCACCGAGCCACCTCTGTGAGACCCCAGCATGGAGCATGTCTGCCTCCCAATGGGGCCTGGGCGGATCTGCAGAGCTGAGGGTGCCTGGCCAGGGAACCAGGAGAGAGGATAGAGAGAGAAGGACTGGCTCTCATTTCTTCAAACCCAAGGAGAGATATGAAATAGGGAAGGGCATCAAATAATAATTAAACATCGCCATTTAATTAGAGTTTACTTGTGCTGTTTATTAAAGGCAGAGCTGGATGAAAATCCCTTTAATGCTTTGTGAGGCCTCATTATCCTCTTCTGGGTGGGATTTGGTGCATCCAATGCCCGGGCAAGAATCCTTTGAAAACCACTCATTTTGCAAGCCCCTCGTTAATTAAATTAAATTTTATGGGGTGCCTACTATGCTCCACTGGTGTCGTTCATAATTAGCTTAGTTCCCAGGGATAATAGCCCAGGGAGGGAAGGCAGGCAGAGAAGATGCAGGCAAGCACTCATGGGCAATTTTTTTGTTGGTCGCCATCACTATGTCCTAGGAGGTCACCAAGGAAACAGAATGAGGCAATGATGAGCCCACACTCCTGGGGACAAATAAAGTGCTAGGTCCCCTCAAGCCTAAGGATCAGAACATGACCTTGCTTAGTTGTGACCCCTCATTTATGCAGACTGCTGACTCACTGGCCTTGAACCCATGTCCAGTGGAACCACAACCCCAGCGGGAACAAAGCCTGTGTAATGTGTGTGTTTCCTCTGGAAGGCTCGTCATGGTTTCTGTGCTTGGGGACAACACTGTGTGTGGCCATTTAATGGGGAAAAGAAAGCAAAAAGATGTGAGTTGTGATCTCGTGTCCTTACCGGATTGCACCCTCTGCTCTCCCGTTCCCCCAGGTTTCAAAATAAACCCAGAGACAAAGGGAATGGATGAATTGGGGCAGAGATGGTACAGACCCTTCAAATAGTGGCCCTCAGCCAGGATGATGAGACCAAGATCCCTTTAAGACAAGTGGCAGTGCTTTAAGAACCAGGACACTTTTTTTGGGGGGTGGTGCAGATGTTTTTGTACAACATTTGTTCTTGCAAAATAAATGTTTCCCTGCTTCAAAGCTCTCTGACAAAAACAAACCTGATGTCAATTCCATCTCTCCAAACTGCCTGCTTGTGGCTGTTAGAACACCACTAGTCATTGCTACTGAACAAGGTAGCCACACCCACCTTGCACAGGAACGCACATCTCCAATGAGGAGATACCAGTTGGATCTCTAGGAATGATGCTGAAGTTGCTCCTTGAATTGCCTGTTCTAGCTCCTTATGCTGCACTTTCCTCTGTGGCTTCCACTTTCTCACTAACCATTTAAAACGTTCTGTAGTCTTTTTCTTTTCAGGCCTCTTCTTTCCTTGAAGCCTTGTAGCTGATGTGCACAGGTGAAGGGGGTCTCTATTCCCCTGCTATGTTTTGCAGCTGATTGTCCTCCGAAAGCCTGAACTCAGAAGGTATAGTTCCCCAACCCTGACTCCAGTGGGAGGTGGTAGGACCTCTGAGAGGCAGAGTCCAGTGGGAGGTCTTCAGGTTACCAAGGACATGCCCTCCCAGGGGACTGGAAAACCCTGGCTCTTTCTTTCTTTGTTGTTGTTGTGGGGTTAGCCAGAAGCTGGACAGTTTCTCTGCCACGTGCTTCCAAAGAAACAGCATCACACAATCCCAGATATTCTAGTGATATTTCATTTTTGTTTTAAGAAATAGTTTACCTAAAGTTCAGAGAGTAAAACAGCTGCACTGATCAGCCTTGCAGACAATCCCAGTAGCCACACTATTTTACCATAGAAACAGGGCAGGGATTACGCATGCCTTTAGTCCCAGCACTAGAGAGGAATATAAGACGGGAGGGGACAGCTCTCACTCAGTCTCATTCTGAGATTCCTGGAGGCAGGATCACCATTTTGGACTGAGACAGAGGTAAGAGCCAGTGACTGACTGTTTTGCTTCGCTGACCTTCAGGTTGAATCCCAATTTCTGTCTCTAGGTTTTTATTAATCATGCTATGAGATATAAACTTCCAAAACTGCATGTCAAAAAAATCATTCTTTTCCTTATTCAGTTGATTTAGCTCAGGTCCTCATGGCTCCGTCACAAAGCTGGCTGTCACAGAGAGGGTGACCACCCATGTCTCACCTCCTTGGCTGACAGTTCTGTATGGGCACAGAACATCTCCCCGCAGCCTGTACCTTAGAGGAACTCACTTTTACTCTTGGATGTACAGAGTCACAGAGCCTTTCTGACAGTGCCCTTTGTAGAGAAATCCCAGTGGCATCGGTATCGCTGTGCAGGACCAGTGCCCCAGATGGATACAGGAGGAAAGAGAGCAGCAGCTACTCTGCTGTGCTTAAAACCATCCTGTTTGCTTATTGTGAATGTTGCGGCAATTTTAATTTTAAAATAATGTCTTTAAAAATTATTTTCTCTGTGTATGTGTGTGCCTCAGTGCAGATATGTGTACCACATGCATACAGTGGTGCTTCCAGGAAAGCTGGAAGGGGGCACTGAATCCCCCTGGATATAACGTTGGAGGCTAGCTGTAGAGGAAAGAGAAGCGAGCAATGAGGAGGTGTATTTTGTAATGTTTTCAAATTGCATTTAGTGTGTGTGCACGCGCATGCGCCTTCATGTCACTGTGTACGTTTGGAGGACAGAGGACAACTTTCAGGAGTGAGTTCTCTCCTCCCATCACATGGATCCTGATGATGGAACTCAAGTGGCCAGGGTCAGTGGCTAGTGCCTTTACCGTTCAATCATCTTGCTCTCCCCTGAACGTACATGTCTATCAATTAAAAATATTTCTTGCTTAGCACAGACATGATCCTGTCCTCCAAAAGAAGGGGTGGGGGTGTAGTTCAGTGTTAGAGCAGTTGGATAGCATGCATGAAGCCCAGCGTTAGACCTCCAGTGCTCCCCACAGTGGATACAGAACCAGGCTGAGAGCGTAGCTTGTAACTCAGTGGCAGACTCTGTCTGGCAAATGTAAGGAGATGGTGCAGGTTTCAGATCCCCACCTCAACAATGACGGTGGATATTCTTTACTTCTGTCTTTATTGCTTTGACCCCAGAGTGCTGTAGGCATTCATTGCATATTTTGGTGAATGAATGAATGAATGAATGAATGAAGAGATTGGCCCAAATGCAGAGGGGCCCTTTCTACCTTGCACAAGCCTTCATGCAGGGCTCAGCAGTAATCACAGATGGTAACGTGAGGTCTGATTTTACAGTGTGACTCCTGGCCATGATGTTAGAATCCACAGGGGAGCCCCAGGCTAGCCACAGTGGTAGGACCTCAGTTTATAGTCTCATTACTTTAAGCCACAAGTGCCAGAGGGGTCAGGGGCTATGTGGGTGCCACGGTTGAGCCATTCCTGTATCACTTCTCTGGCCTGCTGGCCACTGTGTTATTACTGCTCCAGGCCTGACGCTATGATCAGCCTCTGGGGAGACCCTGAGATGCACCCGCTGCTGGCTGGTGGTGCTGACTGACAGGTGTTCTTTTCTCAAGGGCCGTAGCCTCCCCTCTATCTGCACCTATTTAGATGTCTATTACAAGGTATTAAAAGCTAAGCATAACTGGGCATGGTTAGGCATACCTGTAATCCCAGCACTTGGGAGAAAGAGGCTTGAGATCAGTAGTTCAAGGTCATCCTTAGCTACATAGAAAGCATGAAGCCAGCCTGGGCTACAGAGATGCAGCCTTAAACCCCCTCAAAAACAGGCAACCCCCAAAGCTAAGCAAATTGAATGACTTAGAAAATAAATATTGGGCAAGAAGCAATATTAACATTTGTCAATATTTTTCCAGATTGGTTCTGAGAATTAATTTCGGAGGCTGCCAAGAAGGCAAATGATAATTATATTCAAATACAGCCAATTTGAAACTCTATTTTCAACAATGAGCGGGTGCCCCGTGGCAAATGCATAACGACACATGTAGACAGATGTTTCAAAGCTGATTTGCAAAAGAACCTTTTGACTGTTTACTCATGGCTTTTGGATGACCCAGTGCCTGTCACCCAAGGAAGTCATGGACATCTTTTCTGTGGGTCGTGATGAAACCCAGGGTTCTATTCTTAGTAACCAGAGACATCAGACCTTCAGAGGTCCATTTGTGCAATTTATCAAACTCTCTATCCCATGGATGATTTCATAATGGAAAAATCTGACCACTCAAAACGAGGGCTGGCTCTACTAATACATTTACATAAATAATTAAGAATTCCATAGCAATGTGGTGATAAAATGTATCGCCACCATAAACCTCCAATGGAAGAACATCACTTTAATTAAAAATTACAAAGGACTTCCATAAACAACTCATTTATATTTCAAGCGCTGTGTTGGTTGACTGCCGAAAGAAATATCTGGACTCATTAAAAAAACAACAAAACTCCCTCATCCCAAATCTTATTATTGAGGTCAGTACCACATGTAATTAGAAAGAAGTGTTAATAGGTGATAATAGACGGAGAGACTTGTTCTAATTTTCCCAGGTAGACAGGGTATAGCTGGCTTTTAATGTTTGATTAGAATTTAGAAGGGGGGGTGGCACCTCAAATTAAACTCTTAAATCTGAGTTTGAAACCTGGTTAGGGCATTTGTGGCTCTTCTTTCTCCCACTGAACATTTATTGCTATTGTATCTTGGGTACCCGTGTGTCTTAGAACCCCTTGGGTGAGAGAATTCTATTTTCAAGTCAATTGGAATTTTTTTCTTTTGCCTTCTGCTTCCAAAGGCCTTAGCAATTACAGAATAAAAGTCTCACAGTTAGTCAATGACATTTTTGTCCAATTTACCACCTTTTTGTTTCGGTGCAAGTGTGTGTCTGGTTTTCTTTAGAAAGGTTTCAAACAGGAGATGAATCAGAGCACTAAAAAGAAGGCTTGGGGAGTCCAGGAAGAGCAGAGGAAGATGAAACTGGCCAGTCAGGCAAATGTTTTGGTGCTAAATTTTCATTATTCGGTTGCATTCTTTACCATTTTGAATGCAGGGTGCCATCCAGCTGAAAAAGCCCAAGTTCAGGGGACAACACAAGAAAAAAAACAGAGCCCCCTCCAATAAAAAGAAAAGAGAAAAACACAGGACAGAGCAGTCACTGTCAAAGGACGAGCATCTAGTCTGGATGGGATTCAGATGCCAGGCTTAAAGAATAGACTCAATTTGTGTCATGGTGCCCGAAGGAGAGCTGGCAGATGGAAAGGACTCTCTATGCAACCTACGAGGGCCTGTATGTCCTGCTATGGTGCCACTCCTGGGGCTGGTCGCCCTGTCTGGGCACCAGGTTAAAACAAGGCCATTGGGAACACTTCCACCGCAGGTGGGTGCCAGTCAGTGTGTGAACATGAAAAGAGGTTGTGGCCGAGGACACTGGGAGGATATGCTGAAGAGGAGGAGGAGGCAGGAGGATTAGGAGTTTGAGACCAGCTTAGGCTACATTTTTTTTGGGTCAGCGAGATGGGTCAGTGGTGATGGGCGGCATTTGCTGCTAGGCTATCCTAACTTTGCTCCCTAGAACCCACACAAATGAAGGAGAGAACCAATGTAGGCAAACTGTCCTCCGACCTCCACATGAACACTTGTACACGCGCTTGTGCCCTAGTGTGCACACACACAAGTAATAAAGTAATATCAGAAATTTTGAATAAGCTAATCACGTCTCTTTCTGCATTTAAATGCTGGCACTTAGACACTACAGCCTAGCCACAATTACCTACCAGAGGTTCTCTGCCTTCCTAATGCTGTGACCTTTTAATACAGTCTCTCATGTTGTGGGGACTCCAACCATAAAGCTATCCTTGCTACTTCATGACTGTAATCTTGTTACTGTTATTTCTGGAGATAGAAGTTTGCCAAAGTGGTCACAACCCACAGGTTGAGAACTGATGGATGGGATCCCTTCTCTCCTATGTCTGTTAATTGGGTTTTGGCATATACCAGGGCCAGGTCTGGCCTGTGTTCAGACTTTTGAGACCTTCAGAATCTTTTAATTCTATGGAGTCTTCATCCCAACTCATAAAGAAGTACATTTTATTATATTCATATTTTAAGTGGATTTTTCCCCCTACAAAAATTTTAAAATGATTTAAGCATTTTTTCCTTTGCAATTATTTGGCAAGGCAAACACTTCACTGCCAGTTCCTGTCATCTACCTGGTATCTGCTCAGGTGTTCTCGCAAGGCGAGATGCACGCCTGCTTTGCAAACTTAAAGCTGTTTCTGACAATATCCTTTGGTTCACGGGAGCTGTCCTAAGATAGGAACGCTTTGTCGCACGTCACCAACATTCTTTTTCTCACGACCACACACTTCTGGGAGGTTCAAGCCTGTGCCACCCCTCGTGAGTTACTGTGCCACAGCTAATGCTGTGCCAGGCTTGCAGCAGGTTCTAAATAAACACCTCTGACTTGATGGGTCAATGGGTTATATCTGCAACCTGGCTCATGTAGCCTAGGCTTGCTTGAACTTGCCATGTAGCTGACAAAGCCCACAAACTCCTGATCTTTCTGCGTCCATCCCCCAATGTCTGAGATTACAACACACCCAGGTTATGGCTTTCTGGGACGAAACCCAGGGTACTGTGCGTGCTAGGCAAGAGATGTACATACTGAGTGTGTCCCCAGCCTTCCTTGTATTTTCTGTTATCTTAAGTAAATATCTAGTATCTAATGTCATTGGATTCCGTGATTTGGGAAAATATCCCCCAAAGGCTTGTATGTCAAAAGATTGGTCCCTGGACCATGAGATCTTTGTGAGTGGAGCCTAATTGGAGGAAGTTTGATCGTTGGAGGCACATACCCTTGAAGAGGGTCTTGGCACTCCAGGTTAGCCTTCTCTGCTTCCTGGTCTCCATGAGGTGAACAGAGTGTTGTATTACATCCCCACATCCCCCTCCCCCATGAGGTATAGCATACCCAGAACCCCCACAGAACAAGGATGGACTGTGATAACAGATTGTGGAGCTATTGTCTGCAACTGTGGGCCTAAATACATCTTCCCTCTTTCTGGCTTCGTGTTTCTGTGGCGCTGGGATTTGAGTTCAGTATCTCACATATTTGAGCCTCTCCCTTCTTTTTAAGCAGGTTATCTCTGGATTTTATGACTGTTAGGGAAAACTGACTAAGACACAAGATATTTCCTTCAAAAATCTACTGTGTATATTCTTGCTAAATTGAAAGGTTTGATCCTATGGCAGAAACTGTCAGTCATTTCTCAGTGTTCATTCTTCCTTCACAAAGATCTCAGTTGTGAAAGCTGCCTTCTAGGTAGGCATGGTCATGTGAACAACTCTAGGAAATGAGGTTCGAAGAGAAAAGTAGCTGACTTCAAGAAAATCACCTTAAAAACAGGAAGTGGGGGAATAAATGGCTCAGTGACTTGAGTTCAGATGCCAGAGTATGTAAATGCTAGGTGAGATGTCAGGCAACCATCTGTAGTCCCACCTGGAGGACATGGACACACAGGGCATCTCCAGAGTCTGACCATCTAAGGGAGTCCTTGGCTTGGTTGAGAGACACTGCTTCAGTGAATAAGGTGGAGGATCAATCTAGTATGATTTCTGATGTTAACATTGGTTAACATCACATGCACATACACATGGAACCAACACACAAGCAAAACCATGACACACACACACAAAAATAGAAGAAAAAACCTCTAGGAAGGACCCCTTATTATCTCTGAGCCCCTTCAGTTAGAATCTTCCTGTTATATTCCAAACATATTTTCTGCTGACACAGCCAGGTACTGGCAATGGGGTAATGAATGGGGGATACTATTCAGCAGTGAAAAATGACGGCTATTTCTGCACATGGATGGTTCTTTGGCATATCGAAAAGCAAGAGTAGCAGGATACAGAAGAGTGGATGACATCAGCCATTTGGGGCAATTAATCTGAGAAGTCTTTATATGAACCTCTCCCTAAATTCAAAGGTGTTCTGTAATGAGGTTGTTACAGAGAATTACCTTGGGTGGGATGATTATGGTCATTTTCTCTCTCCCATTTCCAGAGTTTTCTCCATGAGCTGTCTTAACACAGCCGGTAGACAGAAAGAATTCACCATCACTCAGATATTGCTGGCTGTTTTAATTTGGAGCAGAGCACACCGAGTGACGGACTTGTCAATGGGCTTCAGTAATGAACACCTTCTAGAGAATTTGCAGCCTGCTGCCTGGACACCTCTTACCTTCAGGGCTCCAGGCTTGGCAGAGATCAAGTGCCTTGGCTTCCGGACACCCCCTTGCAAGACAAGTCAATGCTGAGACCAGATGTGTGTTCTATCACACAGGACAGCATGGGCAGGAGGGCCAGATCAGGGGTTGGTTAGTTAGAAGTTCCCAAATGCAGGGAGTGGGCAGCAGAGCCATTTGCTGGATGAGGCTGGGATGATCATCAAGGGCAGGCTGGACCCAAGAGATGCCCTCCGGATGCTGACTGAGGAAGGCCTGGATGCTTGTTGCTGGCTTGTGGGTTGTGTATGATTGGAGGTGAGATAGATGGAGGCGCTTATTGGCACTCAGCCCAGCCCAGAGGGTCTTAGAATAGATGGAGACAGAGGTGAAGAAAGGAAATGTAGAAACAGAATATGGGACAAAGAGGAGGAGGACCAGGAGGAGACACTACAATGTTGCCAGAAGATGTCTCATTTCCGTCTACTCCAAATGGAAGGAAGCGGAGGGAGAGGCAAGGGAAGGCATGGTGGATAAGAGAAGAAAAAGAAAGGCTGGGAAGAAAGCCCAGCTGGAAAAGTGTTTGCCATCTAAGCATGGGAGCACAAGTCTGATTTCCAAAGCACATATACTAAAAGTCAGGCAGGGTGGTGATTGCTTGCGATCCCAGCACTGGAGAGTCGGAGACAGGTAGACCCCTGGGGCTTCTTGGTCAGCCAGACTAGCCTCTTTGGTGAGCTCTGGGCCAGTGAGAGACTTTCAAGGTGGATAGCTCCTAAGGTTGACCTCTGGCCTCCCACACATGAACACAGACACACAGACACACACAGACACACACACACACACACACACACACACACACACACACACACACGATCACTCATGGGGGAGGGAGAGGTCAAGAATAGAAACGAGAGAGGAGGGGAGGATAAGACAGGCAGAGAAGTTTGGAGTGGAGAGACGGGGCAAGAGAAGGGCAGGGCAGGACTGGGACAGGAGAGGGAGGCCCAGGGAAATGTCAGAGCAAGAGACACAGAAGGAGAAAGGGATGGATGGAGAAGCACAGGGACAGGGACACATCAGCATAGCCAAGGCTCAGAGAAAGACACAGTTCTGTGCAGGACCCCTGGGCCCTGTCTGTGGCGCAGCTGGGAGTCAAAGGCTGGGTCAGCATCTTTTTTTTTTTTTTGTACTTCAGTCAGCTAAGTTCAGAGATCTTGAGATAAAATAATAGCTCCCAGAGTGAAACTCCCTTTTCCTTAAAGACCTGTTCTCTACAGAATTATCTGAGCTACAACAGTTAATGAGACCAGAGACCACTTGCAAAATCAATGTCTGCCTGGGAACTCTGTGCAGCCCAGTGAAGAACAGGGGGAAAGGTTCTCCCAGCCCGGCCCCTCCACTCAGCTTCGCTCACCCCTGTACACAGGCCTCCCTGGAAGGCACTTTCTAATGTGCTGGATCAAACGCCCCATCACCAAAGAGCCTTTCCTCCCCAAGGCAACAGGTCCATTTGCCAGTGATGCTTCATGAGCTCAGAGGAAGCACCAGGAGAGGAAGGAATAGAGGGGAAGGCAGGGGCAGGAGGAGGAAGGAGGAGAAAAGGGAAAGGCAGGGAGGGAGGGATTATGAAAAAAGAGGGAAAATTCAGCCAGTTAAGCTCAGAAAGGGATACTTGACAGGCAATTCTGATTCTCACTGGGTAAAGGAACCAGTCCAGCATCTCTGAGCTAGTCCAGCATCCCTCAACCAGCCTGGTATTCCTCTGCCAGTTTCAGCATCTCTTAGCCAGTCTAGCATCCCTCAGATAGGCCTGTGAGCAGATGTTGGCCCTCTTAGGGGACCAGCCACAGGGAATTAGGGTAGCTGTGTTATCTGAGGGTTTTTGTGGTTTCCAACCACAGACCCATCTGCGCCTCCTGAAACTTAGCGCTTACTCCAGTCTCTTGAGAAGGGCTCCGGACCTCTCTAAGTGGCACCAGTTCAAGCCTTCACACAGGATGCTCGGGTCCACTGTGAAACTGCACACCAAAGCCAGACCATCCACACTTGTTCTTCCCCTTGCTCCTCAGAGTCACATGTTCCAGAGGACTCTGGGAGCTGTTCCTGGGACTGGCTGCATTGTCTCTGGGGAGGGCGTGGCTCTCTGCATGCAGATAGAAGACTGGTCCAGGGTTGACCTCATTGCCTTAGAGACATAGAAGCCTGGCTGAGGATGGAGCCATAGGGAGACTAGTACTGGTGTGTGTGTGTGTGTGTGTGTGTGTGTGTGTGTGTGTTTGTGTGTGTGTGTGTGTGTATGTGTATGTATGTATGTGCTTGTGTGTGTGCAAAGGGAATCTGGCCTCAGTACTCAGTGCCATCACACTGGGCACCAAGTTCCCATGTTCCAATCAGCTGGCTAATTTGTGCATTGTTTGGCATAAGGGAGTTTGAGCTGAGTCCGGGCTACTGGTGACCTATGGTCATAGAGTGTTGGTCAGTCTTGCTGGTGTTATACATCCATCCCTCTTTTCCTAAGCTCTGGTATAGAAATCCTTAGCAACCCCTATCCCCCCCACTACCACCCCCACACAGTGGATGCTCCTAACATTGCACTGGGGCACAATGAGGAAACCACGGGCTCTTGTCCCACAGTCTGAATTGTGCGTTCCAGCTTCTGATGCTGGCCTTGGTGGCCTTCAATGTCTTGGCCGCCACCAACCAGCTTTCTCTTTGCAGCTCATCTGACCCTCTATTCCCGGTGCAAGGAGGGATGTTTCCGCTCACCTATCTCAGTGCATAAATCTGTGTTCTCTCCACCAGCCCCAGTCTCCTGACTGCCTTCCTGGACCACATGGCAGGTGGTCACATCTCAGGTGCCCCTCCAGCTGGGTGTCCTTTGCCAGAGGCTCATCTTCTGCTCAGGCATAGTGACTTGATGGGAGCATGAGCTGGGTGACACGGGGAGGGACGGTGGCTGGAGATGCTGTTTTCCCTTGGAAGCCTTGACAGGCCAGCCCACAAGATCCGGCCACCTGGAACCTCAGGGAAGCCCTGGAGCCTGTGTAGCCCCTAGCTGCTTCTCTTTGTGCTCTATCTTATAAGCAGCCACAGACTCTCTCAGCAAATTAATTCCTTGGTTATTTCAGCCCAGAGTTGGGTTCAACTGGAGAACCCAGAGGGACCCTCCCTCCCTCTGTCTGTCTTTGATGTGGACTCTGTGGCTTTTGTCCCAGGAACCCCCACTCTATTAACCCTTTGTTTTCTCCAGCAGCAGCAGAGCTGAGATAGCCCAGGCTTAGCAATGCTAACTCCACTGCAGGTCATTTTATCCCCTCCCCCTTGCAGGAATCCTCTGCCTCATCCTTCTGTTGTAGAAACAGAAAGGGATGGTAAGGATCCCTAAAGATGGTCATGTTTGCCCAGCTGCCTTTAGCTGAGTTACAGGTTTCACAACCAAGTCCTTAAAGAATGCTCTTTGACAGCCTTTTCCTTTGCTGGGGAGGGGGATGAGAAGACAGGGGAGGAAAGGTGATTCTCATTCTCACTGTCAGAGGAGGTGCTAGTATTTTGCACCATCCTCTAGTTCACTTGGCAACTCAGACAGTCTAGAAGTGAAGAGACACCCACTTTGGGATTGGGAAACAACCTCTTTTTCCCTGCCAGCTCGCTGTATGGGAGACAAGGTCAGGAGCTTGTCTCTAAAGCTTTCAAATTAAGAAAAAAAAAAGACTCATTTATTACAAGTGTGTCTAAGTCTTGATCATTTGTGTTCTCTACAAGGGGATAGTGTTTTAGAGGGAGAAACTTGAAACTTTCTTTGCAGAGACAAACTGTCTTTGGGCCTGTGTAGTGACCTGGTCATGTGTGACAGTGTTCCGGTGAGGGCATCCTCTGGCTACTGGCACTCGACGTCAGCCATTTATCGAAATCTCATTATGTAAAGACCGTCTGTGAATTGAGGCACAGAGCTTAAGACATAAGCAGGACTAGGATGATTTGAGCCACATCTGACCTGAAGCCTCCTCCCTGAGGAACACTAGCTTTCATAGTACCAGAAGGAAAGTTGACCAAGAGGAGAAGCAACCAATGGTCCTACTTGGCTGTGTTGCCCACAGCAATTCCTAAAGGTGCAATAGCGACATTTCTGTCTTGGCAGTAACCAAGGCCCACTCAGTGGGGGAGAAATCATTCCTGGTACAAGAAACCTAGCCAATCTAGTGAGGCTGTGGATCTTAGTGGACTTACTACTGCAGCTTTACTAGACTCCTAACTGCATTCTAAAATCTGTCCTGACACCCACAGGTAAGGACAGCTCTCACTCCTCATTAAAGAGGCTTTCTCAAGAAAATACACACACACACACACACACACACACACACACACACACACACACACAACTCACAGAAAACCACAAAGGATTGAAATACAGAGAACAACTTATCGTGGGGTAGCCAGCCTCAAGGCATATATCTACAGTACAAATCCCGCACCTAAAGCTCAAGGGACATCATGAAAGAGAGGCCAAAAAGATTTTAAGAGCCAGGATAATGGGAAGTCTGTTCTGAGAGTGTCTCCTAGAAACAGCAGGGATGCTACACCCTTGAAGCCCAAACGACACGGACAATGCCAGTGCCAGTAGACAGACTAACATGGAAGGGAAAAATCTCAAAGACCCTCATCCCCAGACAAAGACCACTAAGGAATGCTGAGGGAGGGAGAAGTAGCATTTCCCAGGGATGGGCCCCCTTAGTGGTTATCCAATATCAAGTGGTCAGCCCTGAAATCATACACATACAAGTAACGCTAAGTGGACTGAGAAAGTTGTGTCTATATACTTACACACATGTAGGTGTAAACAATAATAATTCAAGTGTAAGGAACTCTCCTGTCTCTGCCCCCCCCAGTGCTGAAATTACAGCTGTGATCTGCCACACCTTCTCTGTGGGAGCCAGGAGCACAGACTCAGCTCTCCAGACTTGGGTGAGAAGCCCATGCTGGAATTCACAACGCCTCCATCTGCCAAAGGAATCAACCAATGCCTTTCACAGAGCATCAGGTTCTGAGATGCAGAAGCCCACACAGAGTGGCTCTTCTTTATGACCCTCCAGACTTGGCTAGGTCATTTGGGAACATAGCTCTGAAGTCAGTCCCTTCCTCAGTTGCAATCAGGGATAAGGACATTGTCCTCTCACTGAGAATCCCTTGGCTCCATCAGGTTCAAACTTCTTTTCCCTCCCACACATCCAGATGGACAGTAGATTTAACTGAAAAGCATTTTGCAGCAGGCAGTCAGCAACCAGCTCCACCAGCTTTGGCAACCAAAGAGGAAGGTGGTTTCCTGCTCACTTCCATCCATGGGTACCAAGCTTCTCACCTACCTGATGGTTTGATGTTGCAGGGAGTCGGGGTCCGTGGCGTTCACTGTCAACAGCACACTGCCCACAGAGATATTCTCCTTTTTGGTCACCATCATGGGGTCCGGGTAGAAGACTGGACCCTCGTTGACGTCCAGGACCGTGATGTGGACAGTTGCTGTGGAGCTGGGGCCATAGGAGACGTCTGGTACCAGTGGGTCCTCATTTTCCACTTTGATCAGCAAGGTGTGAAAGGCAGAAATCTCATAATCCAGGGGCTGGGGAGCAGACAGAAGGGCGTCAGGAAGGCACACACTATGAAGTGTGTTTACTCTGTACACGGTCCCTCTGGCATTGCATGAGCAGCTGTGAACACTTGGGGACAGTGCTGGGCTTTGTGGCTTAAGTCTTGTGCCATTTCAGGGGTCCTCTCTAAGGAAAAGAATGTGGGGTCTGGGACTGTGCCGTGAACTTGGTTGTCTACGATACTCCCAGAATCTTTTGGTTTCAGGGACTATTCTAATAGAGGGGACACCAGAATGTGTCAGGTCCAAGACACATGGGGTGCTAGGCCTTCTCCACGGAGGAGTGTATCAATCATCACCCTGATGCGAGAGCTCTACAGCTCGTCACCGGACAGAAGGTGACACCCACGTCAGTCCCACACAAAGATGCTGTCCTGTCCCCATGTCAGTGGGCAGTCCTGCTGAAGACCCCTCCAGAGGATTTTGCAAAGAGGCCGATAGTCCATGTGCCCCTGGCTACATCAGAGAGCACACAGGAAACCCTGCTGTAAAAGAAGTTGAGGTGATGTTCCTGCCCATCAAATGTCATGTTCTTTCTGAACCACAGAAACCATGGTGCATCGAGAGTGACTTTTCTGGGAGGGGCTCCTGCTACTAAGATGCATAGGGAGACAATTAGGGCCGGGATAAACGTCCCAACACAGTGGTCCCTGCACAAACAAGTAGCAGACTCCTCAGTGTGTACCCATTTTGGGATGATGAAGTGAACAGGAGCCTGAGGCAGAAATTTGGGTCTATGTGATATCCTGTGGTGCATTCTCAGAGGAGAGGAGGCAGGAGGCAGACGAAGATTCTGTATGATGAAATAAACCCTTTCTCCCCTAAGTGACTTTGGGCCATGATGTTTATTTTCCTCTAGTCTGGGCAAACACATGTTAGGGACCCTCAAGCCCCACCCCATGATGCAGGATACAGATATGTATCTACTAAAGTTTTCCCATGAAGCTGCTGGACTGGAAAGTTAATAAAGCATCCTTTATTGACCCAGGGCTAGCTTCAGAGGTTGGCCATGGCAATAGTATTTCATGCCCTCACCCCTTTGAAAGCAGCAGCCTTGCACTGCTGGTGCCAGGCTCTTCCAACAGTTCTTGTGGCACTTTTATTAGGGAGGAAGTGACTCAGAGGTTGGGAAAGGCAGGAACCCAGACTCTGTGTCTTCTAGATACAGAAGTGTCTGTGATTGGTCATACTTAGCAGCTCTGGTACTGATCTGAAGAAGTAGCTCACAGGATTCTGTGTCTGTCTTATATAACATAGAATTCCATGGAAGAAGGAACTTCTGTTGAATAATTGTCTGGATCAGATGATGGCCATGGCTGTGGGGCACTGTTTGTTAACTAATGCAGGAGGGTCCAGCCCACTGTGGGCAGTACTATCCCTAGGCAGGTGTGTAAGAAGGATACGAGATACATCTATATCATCTCTATCTATACTCTATCTACCTACCTACTTATACCCTATCTGTTTCTGTCTTATCTATCTATCTATCTATCTATCTATCTATCTATCTATCTATCTATCTATCTATCTATCTATCTAACAGTGTTCCTTCATGTCCATCCTTGATTTCTTTTTTCCTTATTTGTTTATTTATTTTTACTTAAAAATTTCCACCTCCTCCCTTCCTCCCATTTCCCTCCGTCTCCCCCGTTCCCCTCCCTCTCCTTCTCCAGTCCAAAGAGCAGTCAGGGTTCCCTGCAATGTAGGATGTCCAAGGTCCTCCCCTCTCCATCCAGGTCTAGGAAGGTGAGCATCCCACAAAGACTAGGCTCCCATAAAGCCAGCAAATGCAGTAGGATCAAAACCCAGTGCCATTGTCCTTGGCTTCTCAGTCAGCCCTCCTTGTACGATATGTTCAGAGAAGCCAGGCAGTGGTGGTGCATGCCTTTAATCCCAGCACTTGGGAGGCAGAGGCAGGCGGATCTCTGTGAGTTCTGGGCCAGCCTGGTCTACAAGAGCTAGTGCCAGGACAGGCTCCAAAGCTATAGAGAAACCCTGCCTTGAAAAACTAAAAAAAAAAAAAGAAAGATATGTTCAGAGAGTCCGGTTTGATCACATGCTACATCAGTCCCAGTCCAGTTTGCTTTGGTGAGCTCCCATTAGATCAGCCCCACCGTCTCATCCTTGATTTCTACATCGGCTACTGGCCTGATTTCTGTCAGCCGTGGGCTGTGACCTGGAAGTGGAAGATGACCTGAGTCGTTTCCTCCCCCAAGCTACTTTGGGCCAGTGTTTCACCAGTTTCACCACAGTAGGAAGACTAGCAGGGACTCAGTGGCAGGCAGGGCAGTGCTCTCATAGCTACCGATTCTAAGAGTCTAAGGCAAAAAAGACTTCTTAGCTGTGGTTAAAGGAGAGGCCCCGAGATAAGGGATTATCCTGGATCATCCAGTGGACCTGATAGAGTCGTAAAGTAGAAGGTGTTAGAGGGGATGATGGTCATCAGGGAGCAGCAACACAGAGGTTGCAGATGCTTTGAAGATATTGGAAGAGGCCGTGAGACTAGGGCCACAGGTGGCCTATAGAAGCTGGGAGCAATAGGAGCTGGAATCTCCCTTCAAGCCCCCAGGATTTACCACTCCTGATCACACCTTCAGTTTCACTCAGTGAGGCCCTTGTTGGACTTCTAATAATCAAGCCACACTCATCTTTGGCTGCAAAATTCGTGCTCGCTGCTATCACAGCAATACTAATCCATCACAGACTGGAAGTAGCTGTTACTGCCCCAAACATTTTATGTATTTGTTCATGAAGTCCTCACAGTGCCACGGGTTGGACATGTCCCCCTCTTCATATTCTGAAGTCACAGGCTCCCATGTGAGGGCATTGACAAGGGGCTCATTAGCAGGTCACTTGATCATGACGTTGAGCCATGTGAACGGAGGAGCTGCTCCCCCTTTACACTGCATGGGGACAGAGTAAGGTGGCGTCATCTGTGCAGACACAAACTCTCACTTGACCTTGAGTTTCTGGGTTCCATGGGCTTCAGCGAGCAGAACTTTAGCTAACAAATGTGCACCTTCTGACCAGCCATTGAGGAGGTCAGTGAGGTGGGACTCTAGCACACCTGTGGGGAGCATCTTGATTGTGTCATTTGACATGAGAAGACTTCTTAACTGTGGGTGGGACCATTCCCTAGGCAGGGGGTCCAGACTGTACAAGGCAGAGAAGAGGGGCGGAACACCACGGGTGTGTTTGTTCCTTGCTCTCTGCTTCTTTTCTGCAGATGCAGGATGAAGAGCTGTCTCAAGCCCTGGCTGCTGGGATGCCCACACCAGGGATGGACTATGATGACCCTGAACTCTAAGTCAGTTAAACCCCTTTTCTCTTACGTGGCTTCAGCCAGAGTGTTTTTTTATAACAGCCAAAGAAAGAGACCAAAACAGCTACCCAGAAACACAACCTCTTGTCACAGCAAGCAGAACGGAGTGTGAGAGCCACCCTGAATTATAAGCAATGTTAACAGTGGCTTCTTATAGACGAGTAAACTGAGGAACAGAAAACGTGGGCAGGTGCTTGGTTAAGCACACACAGGGACTTGAGATCAAGGGTCCTGCCCTGCCCTTCGTTACTGTCCTTCCCTGCCTCAGGTACAAATGGTGTCACCTACCAGGGAAGAAAGTGTGAGGCAGAGAAATCCCTAAGCCCACAGTGTTCTCTGATCTTCCGGGGGAGAGCAGAATATTCATTTCTCTGTGACTTTCTCAACTCTGTGATTCTACACACCTTTCACAGGGCCCTAGCTACTCATGGGAGGACAGAGGTGCCACAGGGGCCACCCTTACCTTGACCACAGAGAGCATGCCCTCGTTGGTCTGCGGGTTGGTGTGAATTTCAAAGCTCTGGCCAGGATTTCCATTGATGATGGTGTACGCGGCCCTCCATGCTCCTGTTGTGGGGTCATCTTTGTCCTCCACGGTCAAATTGACAATAACTCCCACGGCTCCTTCCTCCACCGTGGCTTGGAACTGCAAACAGAGCAGGCGATAGTCAGTGTTTTGAAATGTATCTGGCAGACACCAGTAACAGAGCTCTTCCTATGTGCACTACATGAGATATGATACACTTATCATCTCAATTAATAATATACAATGCAGGGATTCTGGCTAGGAAGATGCTGTATTCCACAAATCAGCTTTCCCTGGACTCCGGTAAGGCCACGGGACAAACTTGGCTCTTGCAGAACATGGGGATGCTGCCAGGTTGGGAAGAGGGCTGAGAGCAGCTGTGCCTCCTCTCTTGCTCTCTCTCCCTCTGTTTCCTAGGATGCACACAGCTAGGAGACCCTAAGGGTAGTGGGGAGTCACAGAACAAAGAAGTTTGGGTCTCCAGTCTCCCATGGAGGGGGCATCCCTGAGCCAAGAGCATTTTTTCTGGATTATTGTTGGATAAAAAGCGAACACTGGTAGACTAGGAGCCATTGTATGTGTGGGCTTTTTTGTATGAATTACTATATATAGTGTGTATGTGCCTGTGGGTGCATGTTTGTTTGTGTGGGTAAGTGTGAGAACAGCCTCAGGTGACATCCTCGGTGCCTTCGGGACAGAGTCTCTCATTGGTTTGGCATTCATCGATTAGGCTAAACTGGTTGATCAGGGAGCCTGAAGGATCCTCCTGTCTCTGCTTCCCCATCGCTGGGATTCTAAATGCATGTCTGACTTTTTAACGAGGGTTATAAGGGTCTGATTCAGGATCTCATGCTCGGGGCAGAGTACCTTATCGAGCCATCTCTCCAGCCTTTGCATGTGCTGTTCTTACAGCTTTGTTCACCTTGAATGCATGATGACCAGATAGAGGGTGGGACTGGGGTGGAGGGTCTGGGGCCTGACACCCGGTGTTTGCCTTTCAACCTGCCCAGTCACACCCTGCCCTACTCCCTCACAGCCTGCAAGACTAAAAGACCATTTGCTAAGAAATGCAGCTGTTTGCAGCTGGGAGCCACGGTTTTCATTTATACCACATCTCAAAAACTTGTTGCATGTAGGTGTGGTGGGGATCAATCATTTCATGAAACCGAGCGTTCCCACCGATGGAGAATCTCATAAGCTATCATGAGCGCATTTCCTTTGAGTGGGAAGTGTGAAGTATTGTTCTGACGTTTACCGCTGACACACTCAGGTGAACAGTAATCTGTTTGCAAATATCTCATAAACGAGCAGGACCGAGATGCTGACAAGATGAGGAAATAGCTAGGAATTTCAATTAGCAGCAGTGAGAATCCACACACGGCAAGATGATGTCAAAAAGGCCTTGTGTTCAAAGAGGAGTAATTTGAGAAATGAGGTTTTGCAAACAGTCACTGATTCATTGACTTTTAAATCATTAATCACGAGCCTCCATATTGAGGCTTGGTTGGGAGGATGGGGCAGGGATAAAAACTAATTTGTCTATGGCATCTCTGCAAACCTGGGCAAATCGTAAGGGTCCAGGGATGCACACCAGGATGGGACTTAGCTGTGGGAGGGGACCGTGGGGGATCATATAAAATGGATCCAGAGCCGGGCGACGGTGGCACACGCCTTTAATCCCAGCACTCGGGAGGCAGAGACAGACGGATCTCTGTGAGTTCGAGACCAGCCTGGTCTACAGAGCTAGTTCCAGGACAGGCTCCAAAGCCACAGAGAAACCCTGTCTTGAAAAACCAAAAAAAAAAAAAAAAAAAAAAAAATGGATCCAGAAGTTACTATTTTGACCTCATCCCTAGGATTCCTGTTTAAGGAAAGTTTACCAGCCCTATCTTTTATCTTTCTATTCTCAAAAGAAGACAAACAAATAAAACAGAAGCCAAAACAAAACAAACAAACAAACAAAAAAAACAAATGAAGAAACCAAACCAGGCTCATGGATCTGAGCTCTACCTGCATATAAGAGTTTCCTATGAGGTCTAATGATGCCTGGGTCCTACACCACTTCAGTTGGTTAGGACCAGGCCAAAGATTGAGAAGGAAGCACAGATAATTCTAATGTACAGACCGGAGTGAGAGATATGATGAATTCAAGTCTAGGTGTCAATGTAACTGTCAGCCCCTGTGGGTGGAGGAGGCAGCCGGACTTGGTACAGAGGGGCCTTCGGAGCATCTGGGCCCAGTGGGGTAGAGCATTGTAATCAATGGTTTCTGTCTGCCGTGTCTCCAGGATGGCCTTGATGACACACATGCCCCCAATCACTTCAGACTGCAGAAAGGTAGAGAAGAAATTAGAGGAAGGCTCCTGCTCCAAATCCTGCAGGGAATCAAGGGCCAGAGCCTTGTCTCTTAGGTTTTAGAAAGCTCTGCTTTCAGTCAGTCTGCTGCCGAGCCCACCCGGGATCCGCCACTCAAGTTAGTCCTCTGGCATACCAGCAGCCAGGACTCTGAGGCCTTGTCCCTCCTCATTGCAGGAGCCCTTGTTGTTCTTGTGATACTTGTTGTTTAGGGAACTGGGTAGATAACTGTGACCTGCAATGCCCTACATGTCCCAGGTTAAACGAAGAGGATGTTGTGCCTAAGAGGATGTCCAGACAAAGCAGTTGATTGTCACATGGCCAGGACAACAGTACTGTATAGACTGTGACTTGAGGTGGCTGGAAGGGACTCAGAAGCCACTTGTCAAATAAAGGAATGGTCTTAACTACAGGAAGTAGAAGCAGCAGTGAGGGCTGAGAGAGAATACAAGCAAAGGGATAGCTTTGCGGAAGTGAGACAGCCATTGCTGGACTACCTGGACCACATCCAATCTAATAATGCTCTCAGTATACATCACATGTATTAAAATGGCTCACGGTCATCCTGTCAGTTCCTGTACCCTGACAAACAGACCTTAGGTGCTTTTTGTCTGATTCTTAAAATTTGGTCTTCACTGGACTCTCCATAATTTTATGGGCTTTAAGGATTTCTTTTAAAAATGACATTTTATGGTGTGAGGAAATTAACGAAAAATGTCCTAGATTCTGAGAGACCCCTTCCCATCTTAGGGCCTAGCACTAAAATCTAGTGGTAATTGGTTGAGGAATGAGACCTGATGCTCACAGTATAACAGTGCCTAGCACATGGTCGGCTTTGAAGATGGGATGGACAAACCAATGTGGTCAGTAAATGATAAAGTCAATATATAGGTCATTGGTATGTGAGTCTAGACTGTGCAGCTTTTCTCATAACTGTGAGATCTTCATGCCTGTTACAACTACTGAAGGGCTTGCCATAGGATACCATGTTTGTGTGTGGGCAAATATTCTACACAGAATGAGAATGTAGAGGCATCCTAGAGACTCTCGTGTGTGTTATAGATGGACCTTATTTAGACATAGCTACATTTTGTCATCTACCCATCCATCCTTCCCTCCCTCCCTCCATTCTCGCACCCCTCCCTTCCTCCCTCCCTTCCTCCCTCCCTTCCTCCCTCCCTCCCTCCATTTATCCAGCCATTGACCCACCACCCACCCACCCATCCATTCCTCCATCTGTCCATCCATCATCCATCCATCCATCCATCCATCCATCCATCCATCCTTTGGTCAACTACTCAACCTCCATCCATTCACCACCTATGTATTCAGTAATTCGATTGTCCATTCTCCAACTACCCATCAATCCCCACATCCATTTGTCGGACTTTCATTTCTCCTTCATCCAACCATTTAGTCTCCACCATTATCCATCCAGAGCCACCCAGAGTCTAGTAAGCAAAGCAGATAGCGTATATTCTATCGTGGATTTATAGACCGGAAAGAGGGACGGAAGAGACGTGTATAGCCATAAAAAGATGTTAACTGGGGCTGGAGAGATGGCTCAGATGTTAAGAGCATTGCCTGCTCTTCCAATGGTCTTGAGTTCAATTCCCAGCAACCACATGGTGGCTCACAACCATCTGTAATGGGGTCTGGTGCCCTCTTCTGGCCTGCAGGCATACACACAGACAGAATATTGTATACATAATAAATAAATATTTAAAAAAAAGACGTTAACTGTTCAAAGAGAAGCCACATAGTTCTAGGAGCGTCTGCAGCACCTGATTGGCGGGG
Source organism: Microtus ochrogaster (assembly GCF_000317375.1). NCBI lineage: Eukaryota > Metazoa > Chordata > Mammalia > Rodentia > Cricetidae > Microtus > Microtus ochrogaster. The sequence goes on along the minus strand of NC_022011.1, from coordinate 27,149,159 downwards.
GCAGGTATCAGACTCAGTTGGAAGAAGCTCATCAGGGAAGAATCCCCTGAAGGTGAAAGAAGAGGAGCCCTTTAATGAGATAAAGGGGGTGCAAGCACTCATTCCTGGAACCTGGAAGAGCAAGGGCAAAGGCCAGGCCACCAGAGAAGTGGAGGAAGCCAGAGCCTTTGGGAAGGAAGGAGGTGTGGGTGGAGCACAGACGCTTCAGTGAGAATCACTTTGCAATGGACTTGGCAGGGCACTGTGGGTAGAGTTCGATGTGGGGTGTTGGGAGATGGGAAAAGGCAATCAGATTTGCCCGAAAGCAAATCAAAAAACTGGGTTATGTTCAAACACTACTGAGAGAATTCAGAAAAAAAAAATAAAAATCTTTAAATGTATAAAAAACATTTCAACATAGTTATTATACTCTTTAAGACTATTATCTGATTCTTGCATAACTGTGAAGCCAGTTTTTTTTCAAGCATCCATTTAGAAACTCATTACTGCTTAATTAAATACTCATTCTATTAATTCTATTCAATGTTTTAACCCCATTATGTAACTCAAGAATGGAAAATTAAATAGATTAAAATGAAATAGTACCATTTTACATTTCTATAGCCATGTTACTTTGTGATTTAAAAACAATAGATAAGCATTAATTTACCAAAGCAGAGCTCGAGGAGTTATAGATTGTAACATTACTTCTTTTAATTGGGAAAAAAATAGATAAAGTTATTTTTCTGTTAAACAGTGTGGCAAATCAAATACCAGATGTAAAACATAGTTTTGCATAACCAGTGTGGGCTTGTGGTTCAGGATGACGCGCTGAAGCCTGTGAGTTCATTCACTTCTGAGCTGAACGATGCTATCCTCTTTCTTTGGAAAGTGGGTGAGTTTTGTAATGACCATCAGGTTGGGGTTGATTGGCCACAGAGGTCCTCATCAGACAAATGAGGGGCCTGGGTTATTTTAAGTAATTACCTTTTGTGCGTGGGTGCGTGTGCCACGCATGTGGAGGCCAGTGGCATGTGTCAGGTGTTGTGGAAGTTTGAATGACTATGGCCTCAGAGGCCCAGGAGTGGCACTATTAGGAGGTATGGCTTTGTTGGAGGAAATATGTCATTGGGAGTAGGTTTTGAGGTTTCAGACGCTCAAGTCAGGCCCAGTGTCACTCTCTCTCTCTTCCTGATGTCTGCCAATCCAGATGTAGAACTCTCAGCTACCTCCCCAGCACCGTGTCTGCCTGCATGCTGCCATGCTTCCCGCCATGATGATAATGGACTAAACCTCTGAACTGCAAGGCAGCCCCAGTTAAATGTTTTTCTTTATAAGATGTTTTTCTTTATAAGAGTTCCTGTGGTCATGGTGTCTCTTCATAACAATAGAAACCTCTTCACTAAGACAAGTGTCTTCCCCAGTCATTTTTCAGTGTTTTTTTTTTTTTTTTTGGACAGGGTCTCTCACTGAACCAAGAGCTCCTTTCTCCTCTCCAGGCTCCTTTCAGGGACTTGAATTTACTAAGTACAGAATGATGTCTTTCCTCCATAGAATAGTTGGTCTGCATGTTAGCCCGGAGAGTGTAACATTCTCTGGGCACTCAGCTTAGTGCCCCCCCCCCCCAAAGCTGCAGGTTGGCAGGAAGGAAGAGCAGAGGATAGCCAGGGTTCTTTCCTGTTGGAGCTGCTGGCTTTGCAGCTGCACAGCAAACTGACTGTCCAGAGAGCTGACATTGAACTTGCAACGCTGCCATTCGCTCATTTGGGCCTTGGCTTTGTAAAATTAAAGGATAAAGTATCAGAAAGTGTTCTAATCCTTGTTTATTTCCGAGGATAAAGAGGCAAGGTAAAATCTCTAAGGAATTTATCCAGCAAACACGTTCATGAATTTGTGTTTACAGAAGGGATATGACTTCCTGGAGGAACCTGATCTCCAGCTCAGAGTTGAATGGGCAGAGACTGCTATTGATATAAATAAGATAATGTGTACTGAACGAGCTTGGCACAGCACACAGCATATATAGTAATGGATGGGATGGTTAGTTTGAGACGCCAACTTGTCATGACCTAGACTTACCTGAGATTTCAGCTGAAGAATTATCAGTTAGTTTGGCCTGTGGCCATGTCTGTAGGGTATTGTCTTGGTTACTAGTTGATGTAGGGAAACCTGTCCCGAAGGTAAGCAGTATCATCTCCTCGACTGGGCAGGAGACAATGGAAGAGCACAGGCAGACAAACAGGCAGCATGGGTGCACTCACTGCTCTCTCTGCTTGGCTGTGGACATGATGCTTTAAGTTCCTGCCTCGACTTCCCCACACTAGTGGAGCATAGCTGGGAATAATAGGCCAGATAAACCCCTTCTCCCCCCCACAAGTTGCTTTCGTCAGGGTGTTTGTCACAGGAAGAGACACCAGGGCAGGGATTAGAATTTGTTAGCATCAATAACAAGGACAAACTTGGCTCTGTAAGATATGAAATTCTTCATAATAAATTGGACAAGATGGTTCAACCCCCGTGACACTTAATTCTTCCCACGGTCTACTTTATAATGAGGTTGTGCGCATATGCATTTTATTTCTCTGCGCACATACTAACAAAGCTTTGTTCTTTTCGGTGATGTTTACCCAACACTTAGAGACTTGCTAATCCTTGCTGTATTCTACCAACAGACCCTTCAGTGCCAGGGCTAATGATGCTGACCTACAGTGTTAGCTACCTGGATTCCTTCTGCCTATAATTAGCAACCCTCGCAGGGTGGTGAGATGCAAGGATTCATCTTAACAAACACCCACAGAATGTCCATTGCCTGCCGAGGCCTCTGCCAGAAACACTGCATAAATGAGAGGGACGGTGTCCCCGGGCACAGCTATGCTTCACGTATTGCACACATCCAGCTATTTGCTGTCCATGAGTTCTGAAACTCTTTCCTCGGCTTTCAGAACAGTGGCTGATTTTGTTTTAGATGTGTTTTAATCTACAGCTAATGATCATTTCAGTCAACACTGGATGGTTAATGTATTACATGTGGAAGACAGTGAACCTTGACCCCTAACTCACACTATAGACAGAAGACACAATGAAAAACTATGCAGCTTAGCATAAATAGCTATCATATTATGTAAAAATAGAAAGATAGTTATATGTACAAAGTAGATATTACATATAAACATTTATATAGATGTTTGAAAGAGCATAGAGCACAGATATCTAAATAAAGGCCATTTTATTTTTCAACACTAATAGACCTTCCTCAGAAATGATTGACAATGCATCAAAAAATATTATGGGGGTGCTGGGGTGACAGCTCAGTCAGTAAAGCTACTGACCCATAAGCATGAAAATCTAGGTCAGATCACCAGCACTCATGTAAAAAGCGGGGTGGCATGTGTCTGTAACCCCAGCTCTGGTGTGTGTGTGTGTGTGTGTGTGTGTGTGTGTGTGTGTGTGTGTGTATGAGACAAGGACTTTGGGCTTCAGTGAGAGACTTTGTCTCAGAAACAAGGCAAACACCCGCATGGGCATGTACACACACACACACACACACACACACACACACACACACACACATCAAAATTCAGAGGGTTATACGTCTTTGAGCAGTTGAACATGGGGTGGCCATTTGTCTCCAGCTGGATGCTGACTCATTCTCAGAGAAACCCATCATCCCCTGGGAAGCCAGCTAACGTAGATATCAAGAGGAAAAGCCGAGATGGGCTTTTGTGACACCCAAGACAGCTTAGGAGATGTTCTGTTTCTGGCTGGTTTCCAAGCCTTGCTCCCATTCCTTGAGTTGTTCCTGTGGCTGCCATCAGTCTCGCCTTCACACCAGCCTCCTCCTCCTCCTGTGGTTTCTCTGCTCTCAGCAATGGCCACAGTGGGGACACCTTGGCAGGTGTTCGCAGCTCTCCCTGGGTAAGCTACACCTGTTGGTGACCTGAGTCCCACAGATGTTTCTTCTTTTGTCCTTTGTATCTTACTAAGGGCAACTTTTACTAAAAATCAGACAGAATAATGAGCCCCTTTTGCTGTCAGTGACTCTAAGTCATGCCTAGTTAGTCCACATGACTGCCCGCCCCCCACCACTGCATGCACGCCCTAAACAGTGAACGTTTCTTAAGGAAATACCATCAAAAGCCCTTTCCTGTTCTGCTGGACACTAACTTCTACTGGTTACCATTCTGTTTCTCTCCTGAAGCAGTGCTTCTGTGCAAGATTTAAAATGTGTGCACATGCTCTCGACTGTGCCTTCTTGTGCCATAGAGGGTGGGTGGATGTTGGAGGGCAACCTTCTAGAGTTTATTATCTCCTTCTACCATATGCAACTCAGGTATTCAGGTGGGGTGGCAGGCACCTTTACGCACCAAGCCATCTGGCTGCTCCTGTAACCTGTTTTATATACATGTATATTCAAGACTATGTCCATATTTTTGGGTGCAAAGGGGTTGTGAGTGGACAAAGTTACAGAAACCATGGTCCATGGTCAGAGGTTCTGCCTCTGACCCCTCCCCACCAACACATTATCTGACTGAAAAACAATAGGTTTTTTAAAGAAGGAAAATCTCAAATAACATTTCCCCCCTCTTTACAAAATAAGATTAACACAGCAATGGAAGGCCAACAGGAAACCAAAGCAGTTGGGCAGTGATTTCAAGGTCTGTTCTGAAGAGTCAAGGATGCTTGAAAGGTAGACCAGAAGTCCCACCTGCGCACCCAAGCTTTCCCTCTGGATAACAAGCACGCACACTGCCCCAGGAACCTCTCATTAGGCTTGGTTTGCTACAGTTTCTGCCTAAGATCTTGCTGGGGAAAATTTTGCTGCTAAAAAGAAATTTGAAAAGCAGTGCCTCAGGGAACAGTGCCGCAAATAGCATGTTAAACAGTGGGAGAAAAATAAAAAGAAAAATAAACCCACAGAGCAGATACGCCACATTGTTCCTGCCCCCTTCCCTCACCCGAAGGCTAGACTTGGGCATCCTATTTTGGTGAACATCAGCAGCTCTTTCAGTTGAGTTCTGTAGGGGGAGCTGGGGTAGGGGTAGGGATGTGTGGAAATGATGTGAACACAACAGGCATGTATGGAATTCTCAAAAGAGTTAAGACGTGAAGGTGGGCAGGAGAGATGATGGCTCAGTAGTTAAGAACACCGTTCTTGCAGGGGACCTGTGCTTGGTTTCCAGCACCCACATGATGGCTCACAATCCTCTGTAATTCCAGTTCTGGGGGGTCTTGTGCTCGCTTATGGACTCTGTGGCCCCACATGCATGTGGTTCATAGATATACATGTAAACAAAACACCCATAAAAATAAATAAATCTGAAGAAAGAATAAAAAGTGAAGGGATGGGGCTGGAGAAATGGCTCAGAGGTTAAGAGCATTGCCTGCTCTTCCAAAGGTCCTGAGTTCAATTCCCAGCAACCACATGGTGGCTCACAACTGTCTGTAATGGGGTCTGGTGCCCTCTTCTGGCCTGCAGGCATAGACACAGACAGAATATTGTATACATAATAAATAAATATTTAAAAAAATTTTAAAAAAGTGAAGGGATATGTCCAAACAAGTTTGTCCTTTTAATAAGATAGTTGGAAATGATTTCATTTTGAGAAGAAAGCATTTTTCTGTAGAGATCTGCATTTGGCCCCCAACTTGAGTATAGACAAAGAGTGGCCATCTAGACAACTGTATTACATCTGTTTGTGTGTGTGTATGTGTACGTTTGAGAGAGTGTGTGTGAGCACACATGTGTGTGCTCATGTGTCTATGCCTCTCTCTGTGGGTGTACGTTCCATGGTGCATGAGTGGAAGCCAGAAGACATCTTGTGGGAGTTGGCTCTCACCTTCTATCTTGTAGGACCCAGGCATTGAACTCAGGTTGTTGGGCTTAACAGCAGGCACCTGCACCTTCTGAGCTATCTCACCGGCCCTCTTTCAGCAAAAATAATACGGTCTGCCCCACTTACGTTGGGGTTTGGTTAATGTAGTTTTGCATGGACAGGAGGAGTGAACTCTAATCGGTCTCTACCTATGGGCAAATTCATAACTTCCTGTGTCCCACTTTGCTTTAACTAAGATTTAGGAATCAGGAAAGCAGCGTTGTATGAATGCACCGTTGCAGAGGGTGTGCACACGTGGTGCTTGTTGTGTGTGTATGTGTGTGTGTGTGTACACATGGATGCTTGTTGAGTGTGTATTCATGTATGTGTATACATAAAGGTACCTGTTTGTGGTGTGTGTGTGCACATGGGTGCCTGTTGAGGAGTATGTGTGTATGTGTGTGTATATGTGTGTGCATACACATGAGTACCTGTTGTGGAGTGTGTGTACATGTGTGTGCACATTGGTACCCCCTGTGGAGTGTGTGTGTATACATTGGTACGTGCTATGGAGTGTGTGTGTGTATGTACACATGCAGGCTCCTGTCTGTGGTATGTATGAATGTGTCTACATAACCAGCGGTGCTGTGCTGTGCCCTGCCATGGATGCTGGATACACAATAGTGGATTCTGCATAGAAAGTCCTTGCTCTCCGAAGTATTGTTCCCAGTGAGACTGTACACAGATTCATAAATAATAAAACAACAACCTCTCCAAGCTCCTTAAGAGAAAAATAAAGCAGAGCAAGAGCCACACTCAATGATTCCTTCTGACTCCTTCACCATCTGCGTCCACACACCGGGTTATGGCAGAAGCTGGGATAAACAACAAAGCTGAATTCCCTACTCTTGAGTCTGTGTAGATGGGGCTCTGTTTTCTCATATCTTAAGAGTGCCCCCCCCCCCCCATGAAGACTGTGATGGGAAACAGATGTACTTCAAGCCAAAGTAACTAAAGAGGCTTCAAATCTTTAGAAGACCCAAGTTTATCTAGTGCTCACAGACAGGTGGGCCTCAGGGGGACTGCATCTATTGCCTTTAGACGTAGGCTATGGGTTTTTTCCCCAACAGCTTTAATGAGACATAACTAATATACTGTAGAATCCACCATTTAAATCATACAATGGTATGGGTTTTGGTGATGTCCAGACATATACATGAGGTGGTATATATCTATAATCCCAGCACTCAGGAGGCAGAGGCAGGAGGATCTCAGTGAGTTCAAGGCCAGCCTGGTCTACATAGAAAGTTCCAGGCCAGCCAGGGCTCCATAATGAGACCTACTCTTAAAAAAATAAGCAAACAACTTTTCTACAATCAACTTTAGAACAGTCTCATCTCCTCCAAAAGAAACTCTATATTCATTTCCAGTGTCCCTCACACCCTTACATATCCCTCCTTCCCTGGGCAGACACCCACCTGCCTTCTGCCTCAGGTTAGCCTACCGTGGGCTACACAGTGTGGTCTTGGGTGTCTGGTTTCCTGTTCTCTCTGCGCTTCCCTATGTTACCGCACAGGCTGACACTTCATTCCTTTGAATGATCAAAGGGTGCTCCCGTAGATGCCGTTGTGTGCTGTTTGACCCACAGACAGTTGCTGGTTGCTGGGTTGCTCCCACGCTCTGGCCTCAGTGACCAACGCCACCATGAGCTCCCATGTACAAGCCATATCTGCTCGTTCACTGAGATACAGACTTACGAGTAGAATAGTTGGGTGCATGGTGGCTGTTAGAAGGGGTGTGGGCCCAGGCCACTGTGGGCATACACATGACCTCCGGTCTCACCTTTCATGTGTGTGGAGACGCATGCTCCTGACTAGTTCCTTGAGCTGCCAACTCAGGGTCTGTACAAGGAAAGGTGGTCACTGAAGTCCCCTTTTCAAGAGTACAAAGGGTGGGTGGGACTCACAGAGGAGCCTCCAGATTCTCAGTTTTCATGGGGGTGCTGATTGAGTTACTGCAGGATCTGAAAGAGTATCCAGAGCCTGTGGTGCCAGGGCCTTTCTTGCGCACGCTGACAGCCTTTGCAGGCAGGGAGAGAACATCTTTAATTGCCCAAGTCTGGGGGAACGACACACTTGGTTAGGCTTCTGATACCAAGGCCCGGTACAAATAAGGACAAGAGAAACCTGTGCTCTCATTATGAGGGATTTGTATAGATTCATACTGGGGACTGATTTGCGGCTTCTAATTTGTATTTAATCCCCAGATGCCTCCGCTTGAAAGGCATTGTCTATGTCTGCACCACTGGTTCCTGTTTCCAATCACTCCCTTGGGCCCAATTGCAATTCCTGCGGGCATAGCTACATGCGTCTTCCTGAGTGGCTCACACACTTCCTGAGAACATCTGAGTCTCATGGGGAGAAGGGACGGCTGAGCACGGTTCCCTTGGGAACTGGGCGTCATGGCAGAAGGAGGACTGGCTGAACCATTCTTTCTCCTTTCTGGGCTCTGATCCCAGGGTGGCTTTACAGAGAGCAGGTCTATTGGGGAAAGAAGGCCCCAAGGGCCCCCACCACACTAAGAGACCAGCAGAGAAACCAACTGTGCCCAATGCCATGAGATGCTCTATCTCCTTGGCTGGGCCATTCACTTAATGTCTTCTGTGATTCAATATTACTTTTTTTGTGATATATATATATATATATATATATGTGTGTGTGTGTGTGTGTGTGTGTGTGTATGTGTTAATGTTTGAATACATGTTTGTGTTGGTTGCATGTGCATTCTTGTGTGTCCATGCAGAGTGTCATCTTCAATCCCTCTGCACTTGGTTTTTTGAGACAGGGTCAATCGGTGAACAGAGCTCACTGTTTTGTGTAGACTGGCTGGCCACCCAGCTCCAGGCATCATCCTGTTTCTGTCCCCCAGTGCCATCGTGCCTGGCTTTTTCATGTGGGTTCTAGGGATCCAGACTCAGGTTCCCAACAACCTGTTTCTGTCCCCCA
>NC_022011.1:27100163-27138987 GCF_000317375.1 Microtus ochrogaster | reverse complement strand
GAGAGAGAGAGAGAGAGAGAGAGAGAGAGAGAGAGAGAGAGAGAGAGAGATTCTTCCCAGGTAGCACTCCTCATCTACTGAGGTTCTACCTGCAGGAGCGCCCCCTCCCCCCAAGTCCTGTGCCTATGAACAGTGGCGCTCACACTCCCCCAGGACGAGATGAATGAGCGAGCACCTTGGTCCCATGCTCACACCTTGTAGGAAAACATGGAGAAAGCGTAATAACGTTTTGCAGCGTAATTGAATCAGACCTTGCTCGGAATGCATTCAAGGGTAAGACTAAATACTGTAATTATTATGAAGATTATTGATGTAGTTCTCATTACTCTACAATTTTTGAATTAGCAACTGATAATCCTTTACATAAAAGAAGGGCGGGCCTGCTTGCTCTTTGTTCTCCTTGACAATTGCTCGTCCCTCGCCCTTCAGTAAATACATCTCGTGCCTGGGCACCCAGTAGATCCATGGACAACGAACACTAAGTTTCTCAGCTAGGGTCCAGTGTCACCACCCCACCCCTAAGAAGGTCCCCAGAGCTCTATCACTTGTGGGGTTTCTCCACAGGTCTTAGACAATAAGGACAGAACATCTTGCATTTGGATCAATTAGAACTGCGTTCAGGTTCAAGCTCATTTGTTAAGACAGAATTCCAGGCAGGGCTCCTTTCCCTCTCCGAGTTTTAGACCCTTCCTAGCAAAGGTGCCCGGGCACCTGCCTCATCAGCATCGCCTTTGAGCTGGTCGGGCTGCAGCATCCAGCCCTACCCTAGACCTCTGCACCAGATGCCCAGGTCCCCGTGAGAAGTCTGCCCCAGACTATCTCTCCTCCCTCAGCAACTGCTCGGGTGGCCTGACTCCAGGAGAATGAAAGCCCAGGAGGGCAGAGGTCCTCGACGTTCCCAGTGTGGACAGCAGCAAGCCCTTTCTCCTGTGTTGGTTGCTACAGAAAGCTATCCGGCTTGGTTGCTACAGAAGCCATCCGGCTCAAGGTGGACCTTCCTTCAGGATCCTCGCCTGTGTGTCACTTCCTGTCCCGCCTTCCCACCCATCAGCCTTGAATTCTATCATCATGTTCAAGACTCTCTAACTTAAATAGCAACAGAAACAAAACAAGGGGAAGCCTTCCCCCGCCCCCGCCCCGGCCCTGACTCCTTCACAAGAGAGGCCCCCTTTCCTTACCTCTCCCGTCCTGCATTGAGAGAGAAGATGCACAGACGTAGACACATTAGAGCACACAGTGCAAATTCATTTGCAATCAAAGAACAATATAGTGGGCACTGCTGAGATGCAATCATGGTAGAAAACACATGCTTCAAAATCCTTTATGGATCTGGTGGCATGAGTCTGGATTGGACTCATGCCGCTAGCCATGGCCCTGAGCCCCTTGCTCATTGGACTATCCTGTGGCCAATCAAGGGGCTTCTTGAGCAGATATGTAGGGAGAGATTCTGACCCAGGGGGCCCTCCAGAGTAGTGATCACGAGATTCCAGTTCCCCCAGGTGGGATGTTGAATCTTGCCAACTTCATAGGGCAGAGGTTGACCTTTGACCTCTGGCCATTTGTAATGCACTATGGATGCCTGTTTATCACACATCCCCATGGCAAGCGGCTTAGGACAGGGTTGGATGGCATTTAGCTTCTAGACCCAGCTAGGACCTGCCAGCTAAAGCAAACCCTTGGATAGAGTCATCAACACACAAAGCAGGCTCCAAGGCACTGTTGAATTTGCTCCTGTCTTATCCTTTTTTAAATTTTTTTTTTTGAGATAGGGTCTCACTATGTAGCCCTGGGTAGCCTGGAACTCACTATGTAGACTGGGCTGACCTTGTCTGCTCTGTCTCCCAAGTGCTTGAATTAAAGGTGTTCACCCCTGTGCCCAGCTTTCCTGCCTTCTCCGTCTGCTCATAGTCTTTCTAAAAGCCTCCTGTTAGTGCTTATGCTGCGGGCTCCAGCCCATACCCATGGACACATGCAGAACTCTGGTCCTTATCCAACTGCCCTTCAGAGCCTGTTGTATTGAGAGCCCTCATTGCTCATGTGACCCCTCTTCCGGGTCTAACCCTCTTTGTGTCCACAGGCGCCATCTTCCTCTGTCATCAGCAGTCCACACTGGTCCAGTGATGGAGGGCAGAGAGGAAGGTATTAGAAAGCACCAAGGACTTATTAAAAAAAGACTGTGGTGTGGCGGTGACTAAATGAAGTGCTTACCTTAAGCATGGGGACCTGAATTTGATCCCTAGAACTCACGTATGTTTTGTTTTTTGAATAGCTGGGTGTGGTAGCATGTGCTTGTAATACCAGTGGCTGGGAATGGAGACAGGGGGATTCCTGGGACTCACTAGCTGGTCAGACTAGCCTGCATGGCAAGTTCTAGGCCAGAGAGAGACCCTGTCTTCAAAAACCAGGTGGCTGAAATGTGGTAGCTGTGGCCTTCCTATATATGGCACATCTATGACTTGTTGGGTCAGGCGTTTTGCTTTTAAGCTTATCTACAAAGACCTCCACATACGTCATGAAGAAACACGGCTAGTGCCCTCTTTTACTATTGTAATATTTATAAAAATGAAAACCAGGGGCCACTAACATGTCTATTGATAGGGGGTTGGTCCATCCATAAACCAGAATCCAACAGGGAGCCATTACAATGAATGAGGTAGTAAATTGTTTGATGTTATTGATCAAAGGGGAAATCTATTGTATAGGACTATGGAAACACCCGCGGCTTACTTAGTGGAAATAAGAGTGTGCTAACTTAATGAAACTGGGAGTAATGTCACTTGGGGGGCTTATCTGAGGGCAGTGATGGGGTAAAGAGAATGGGGGGTTACAGGGCTGTTATATTTCTGAGTTGCAGGAACCCAGGAACCAGCCAGGTTCACTGATTAGTGAGGAGGGGCCAAGCTGGCAGGCCAGGCTTGCGGGTGTCCTGGCTACAGCCTCTTCCACGTTTGAGAAGCAGAGAGAAAACAATCTAAGCCCAGCTGGTGTTTTTGAGGGGTGCAGAGACAACTTTGCAGGGGCTCAAACTTAGAGGCAGGCTGACTGGCATCTGTGGGGCTGGGTGACCGGGCAGGGGATGAAGGGTAGGAGTCAGGAAGGGCTCAGCTTGACTTCATACAAAGGCATGAGGGTATCAGCTTGCTCATGAGTGCTGTCATGAGGGAAGGGAGGATCTGTGACAGCCAGTGCCTCAGTCACTCTGCCGAAAGGAATGCTGGGTTGGGAGACAGATCAGTGCTCCTGATGGGCTCACGATGTCGGAGGCGTTGAGGTCTTTGGACTTTCATGAATTATGAAGGGTGTGGGAGAGGCAGGCAGGAGGGTTGGCGTGAGTTCCAGGCCACCACCACCAACAGAGGTCTGGCTCTGCAGCAGACAGTAGGCTAGGCTGTGTGTTTCATATGTGTCCTCTCACTCAGTGAATTGAACGCTGTTCTCTGAGGCACACGGACGTGAAAAGGCTGGCAAAGGTGGAGATGGTGAACCTGTGTGAGCCTGCATTCATGAGTTACAGACAAGAACTGAGACCAGCAAAGGGAAGAAACACAGTGTTCAGTTAGTGTGTCACCCACAGCCACCTGTTTGTGAGGAGTGATCTGCTGATCGCTGTTATATGTACATATGTGTTATGTGTGTATATGTGTTATGTGTATATTTTGAGTTATACATGTTTATGCATTATGTGTGTATGTGTAATGTGTACATGTGTTATATGTGCTATGCAATGCATTATATGTGTACATGTGTTATATGTGCATTTGTGTTATGTGATGTGTTATATGTGTATGTGTTATGTGTGTTATATATGTATATGTGTTATGTATGTGTTATATGTGTACGTGTTATGTATGTATATGTGTTTTATGTGTATATCAAGTGAGAATATTTAGAATGGAAACTATGTTCTGATAAAAAATAATGTTGGAAGACATAAAGGTTATTCTATTTAAAGTAAATCTAAAATTGTTTTCTACATTTTTGTTTTGAGACTGAGTCTTATCTAGCATTGGCTGGCCTCAAACCCCCTTATGTCACTGAGAGTGACCTTGTCTCCACCTCCTGAATGCTGGGATGGCAGGTGTGCACCGCTACCCCAGTTCTATTAGGTGCTGGGGACCAAAGCCAGGGCTTTGGACATGATAGGGAAGCACTCCACTCATGGAGCAAGACCCCAGCCTCTAAAACACACCTGAGAAAGAAAAATGAAGTGTGCACCTGAGGTTTCATACTCACTGTTTCTATGGTAACTGAGGTGGGGTGGGGAGGGTGAGGGAGAGGTGCAGATCAATGGACAGAGAACTCAGAAGCAGACCTACACAGACATGACCAAGCGATACGTTTATATAGTTACAGCTTGGTGGCGGAGGGCCAGCCTCTCTATAATGGCGCTAGGGCAATCATTCACCCATTGACAAACAGATGACCTCAGCCTGCACCTTATACTCAAAACAAAATTAATCCACCATTGACCATAGACTTAATTGAGAAACACAAACCCATAGAACTTTTCGAAGAACTTTAACACGCAGGGCAAAGAATTCTCTGACACCCAAAGCACAATCTATAGGAGAGCATATAGATCAGATGTCATCAGCCTACACCATTGTTCCATAATGGTCTTAGTAAGAAATCGAAGACCAGGTCACACCCGAAGCAGCATTTATAAGCTGCACTCTGACAACGGCCCCCTATTCAGACGACTGTTGTGCCAGCTGGTCTTAATGGTCATCTCCTACTAATTCAGAACCAGGGAAGCATCACAACGAGACACAGCCCAGTGGGGGAAGATAGTTTGATGTCTCTTGTGAAACCAGGACTCTCTAAACATGTAGCTTGGCGTTTGCTACCTGAGGCCAACTATTACAGAATGAAAATAAAACCCAGGGACAAAAATCTGCACATGGATATTTGTAGGAGAGTCATTTGCGATCTAGAAAGAAGTCGATATCTTTCAGCGAGTAAATGGTTAAGCAGACTGTGGTATATCCATGCTGGGAGGTACTACTCAGCCATAAAAAGGAATAAACCACCGGTGTGTGCTTAGTACTTGGATAGCACTTGGTTTTATGCTTAGCGTAAAGATTAATGTCAAAGATTTAATGTCAAAGATTTAAATACTGTATGATTTTTTTGAAGTTTTGTCTTTGAAATGATAAAAGAACAGATGGAGAACAATAGTGGTTTTCAGGGGACAAGACCAAGGGTAAGAAGCAATACAATTACTACAGGATAACATGAGGTGGGCCCTCTGGTCTCAGACTCATGATTCTCTGGACTCAGTGTCCTGAGCTGGGATTAGAGGTGCAAGATGATGCCTGGCTGAATGGGGAAATTTCAAACAGCCTAACCTACAATGAGACAAATGCAGAATCCTCAGCCTAAGAAATGACACTCACGTAAAGTGACAGCTACAGTCCAGCCAGTCTCAGGAAGGTGACCCGGGCATTGTTACTTAAGCACTTGAACTTTGCAGTTCCTGATCTGTGAGTGGGGAGCCCAGCAGGACCCACATCCATCCTGGGAATTACATGTGAACACACACAAAAGCCGTCAGTGTGGGGCCCCACACAGAGAAGGTGGCCTTCCGTCACCAGCACCCCATGGCAAAGATGAAGACTGATGACTGGGGACTGTAACAGTCAGAAGCTGGGGAATGATAGAGATGAAACAGCATAGAGCACCCCGGGCACCTCCCAGTCATCTTGGAATGGAAGAGAATTCAGTAAGAACAACTGGGGGTTTTGTCTCCAGTATTGGGGATGGACTGCTCGGTCACGTACATGCTAGGCAAATGCTCGACCACTGATCTGCATTCGTGGTCCCAGTGAGGATTGTGAGGGAATGCTGTTGCTCTTCTAGTCCAATCAAGGCTGCAAATGCTTCTTAGAGGGAGGGGCTCATGCGCCTCCTTGACGGAGTGCTGAGTGGCCTGGTCACGTGCAGGCAACCATAGCTGCTCTGAATTCATGAGCGTAGCTTCCTGTCATGTCCAGAAAGCACTGTTTTGCTCTGGTCTCCCAATATCCCTCTCTTACACCTTTTCTGTCCTTGTTTCTGAGATGTTTTGTGAACCTTGAGGTGTGTGTGTATGCATGTGTGTGTTTATATGTGCAAGTGCATGTATGTGCGTGTGTGTGCATACACATGCAAGTGTGTGCATACATGTGGGGGGTGACATCGAAGTCTCATTTGTGGCTGTGCACTTCACAGACTTATTCTCCACACTCCGACACATTGTGTTCTCTCTGGAGTCTATCTTCTGACACGCTCTTGATCCAGCTTCATTATTTTTTTAGAAGAATCCCAGGCCATCGCGTTCTCGTGTACCTGCCAGTAGAATTCGCTTCCTTGCTGGAAGCTCAAGGCTATTACAGTTGTCATAATGACAGCTTGACTTGGGACTTTGCTCAGCCAGAGGATGGCATTTTTGAATCACTTTTGGAGGCTCGGGGTCTGGGATCTTGACCCTTGCCCTTGTGACCCAGAGGGAGCCACGAGCCCATTGGTGGATGGGGGTCACATTAACTAACTGTGGATGCTTAAACTGCCTCTATCAGGAAGCATTCTGAGACACTGCAAGTGGCCCCTTCAGCAGTGTTTTCCAGAGAAGACTGGTGAATGGTGCTTTGTGGCTCTGGAGGAGCAGGCCTGGCCATCTTCATGTCGCTTCCCACTCACCTCCTTTCTCTGGCCATAGCTGCTTGTTCTGGGAACTGCCCTGTTGACATTGTCCAGTGCAGCTACGTCTCTGCTAACTAAAAGAACCCCATCATTCTTATCTTTCCGAAGCCAGGAATTTCTCTCTCCTGACCAACATGGAAGAGGGAAAAGACCGGCCGTATTTGAAATGATGAGTTGGTCACAGAACACAAGCAAATGAAGTTAACATGATGTTTTTCCTCCAAGCAACAGAACAACTGGAAGAAAAAAAATAAAGGCAAACCCAAACCATGCACTCAGAATTTTATTAAAGCCCCCATGGACCTGAGAAGCATTCAGAGATTCAGGGCAAATTTCCTTGCCAACCTATACATGCTGGCAAGTGTTAACTGCCCAGTTACGACAGAATCTCATAAACAGAATTCTTCTGGGGCAGCCTTCTGCCAGATAACCTGGGGGTTCCATTCTGCGCCTTCTCCAGCTTCCACTCATTGATTACCCTTGCTGGATACAAAGCAACTTCCTCTCGTCTCTGCGTGCCAGCAGGCACGTGAGAGAGGACTGGGGATGCTGTGCAATTTCGACCCAACTGTTCTGGGGGCAGAGACCCATCTCCGAGATGCCATAATCATTGCACCGGCCTCTTTATGAAACCACATGCTGAGCACCGGGCTTGCCAAGAATTACTGACCTTGGCACTGGAAGGCTTCCCTGTGTTTGATCTGATGGAAAACCTCAGATCGCAGAGATGTTGAGTCCCGTGCCTCGGTTCACACAGCCTGAAGATAGCTATGCACAGAAAGATGAAGGGTGGGTCCGAGATCATCACAGAGGTCTTTGGGGTCAGGCTGAGTTGTCTCTTAAAGCCAAGCTGAACATGTTCATTGCTGCTCTTGGACAAAATCGGCGCATGAGAAATGAGGTTGTGTGTGTGGGGGGGTTCCGACAGCACACTTTAACTGTGAGGTTTCCAGACCGTCTCATGCGATTGAACAGACGCCAGGCTGCTGCAGGCTTGCTCTCCTGCACCAGGAAGGCGTCAGCCCAGCTGACTTTATGTCAGTCTTTGACATAGATGTCTGAGAAATGGCTCCATGGAAGCATGTGTTTGCCCGCTTCATCCTCAGTGAGTAGCCTTGAAGGGATGGGATTTAGATTGCGCTGGGGACACTGGTCCAAAGCGAATCAAGAGGAGTCGGCTTTTCAGTTATGTCCCCAGAGTGATAAATGAGGTAATGTTTTTTTTTCCCCCCAAGACGAGGAGATGGGAATCCAACGTGGATTTCAGACACATGAGAAAGAGCTTATGAATTTAGATGATAGTTCGGCAGAAATAAATTGTACATCTGCTCATTCATTTTAATAAAGTGGAGAGATGCCATGTTGCTGGGGCCCTCGGAGAACCCCGGGTTCTTAAAATTATGATCCTATAATGGTAGCATTAAAATTTGTAATGCAGCCAGTACTTCCTGCATTGGAGGGAAAAATTCATTTATAAAGTAAAAGTTCAGACTTTAGAATGTAAATGGGAAGATGCAATTTTTCTTGGCTGGATAGGAATTAGTCCTGGGAGAATTGGGCAACATCTTGACCATAAAATATATTTTAAAAGTCTTGAGAGGTTTTCAGATGGCTCACAAGAACTTTTCTGGGCTATCTCTGTTTAGGTAAATTGTGCAGGTACAGGCATGCAGGGAATTGGCTCCGCTATTTCTGCCTTGAACTTGGTACTTCTTTTACAGGGGCAGTTACAGATTCCATTCCCATTTGAAACGAGTCTAGCCTGCTGCAAATAGCAAAGTCATTTTTACTCAGCAGCATAAACACCAGGACAAGAGCTCTTAAAGGACGGCCATTACCCAGTTACTGTGAAAATTTACACGTTCAATGAACAGTACTGAGGGTTTTTTTTTATTACATATGCTCTCTATGTTGATATTAGAGGAAATGCCATAATCCTGATTGTAGATTCCCCACTGACTTTAAACCCCAGAAGCACTGCTAAGAAGTTCTTTAAAAATAGCTAAGTATTAAGTTCGTAGAAAGCTTTTAGGCGGAGCAGTGAGTTCAATTTGATTTTGCTGATCAGCGGCTTGCATGTCTGGATGGAAAGGGACCGAGCTAGAAGGTGACCTGCAGCAGGTGACAGAAGCCTGGAGACCCCGCTGCAGTGCTTACCTTTGTCTCTTGGTGGAGGAGGGGCTTCTGCCAATCACCTTTGAATAAAACACAGACCCTGAGGAGGCTACACTCTGACTTAGACTCCAGGGTGCTTAGCAGGTCTGAGGGCAGACTATGCTCCCCAGGCTGTGAAAACCCTGATCTATCATACAGACACACATTTACACACACACACACACACACACACACACCCCTACATATAGACACACACAAACCTATGTATAGACACACCTACATATAGATATATACACATATCTACATGCATATACATATATACCTACATAGGGGACATAAATACCTTCATATAGGCATAAATATATACACATACATGTACACATACATATATACATACTTACATATAGACACATACACATACCTATGTGTATGTGCATAATACATGTATTGACATGAGCACACTTACACATGCTTTTATACATAAACACACACAATATAAGTATGAGACAAACATATTTGTAGTAACCAATATAAATATATATGCAATATTATATATAACTATAGACACATACAAACATATATAATATATATGTAGACACATACTTACACACATATATACACATATACATATACACAGATATCTGTGAATGACTCCCCAGCTGTCTGGCTGTGAATGGGCTGCCCTTTGAACAGGTGACATCCAGGACTTTAGATGTGTAAGCCAACACACTGATGTGGAAGATTTAGGCTGGTCCTGAGACCAGAGGTCTTAAAGAGGAACACAGGGACCCAGCATTGTGAGTAAGTTTCATACACACAACACACACCCTCATGTGCACATGCACATCTGACTAGATGGTCAGAAGGTGGCGGAACTATGGAAGTGGGACCTGGCTGGAGGAGGCAGTTGCTGGACTGCGTGTCCCTGGGGATCACATCTCATCCTGGCCCTGTCCTGTTAGGGCTCATCTCTGTCTCCTGTCTGACATGATGTGAGCTGCCGTGCTCCCTCCCTCCCCCCACCCCCATTGACTGAAGTCATGAGCGGTTGGTAGGGGTTTTCAGTCACAAGAATGAGAAAGACAACCAAAGATCGTTCTCATAAAATGCCGTAAGCTTGGACTTGGGCAGGTCCGTGTTGAGAAGAAAACGCTGTAGGAGCCTGGGGAAGGATGCTCAGTCCCTGACTGAACTGGGCTTTGCTTTGCAACCAGCTGAATTTATTGGAATCAATTCTGGGCTGCTCTGTTTAATCTCACTTAGAAGAAGGAACTGGAAGTGGGGAGGCTCTGTGCAGGCTTTTCTCTCGCCTTTTTTCCTGCCTCACAGGATGCGCCGTGCATCTCCACTGTAAGGACTCCTTTATGTATTATTTATCAACATTGGATTTTCTTGTTTCGTGTTTCTTCCTTGGCTGATAAGAAGGATGATTCAGGGCTCTGGCAGTTTATGCAGTGAGTTTATTCACTTCTGAAAAAGGCTGTCCCTCTAGGCAGCGTGGCTCTCGGCCCACCTCAGGACCACCGAATTAGAGTGCTGGGGGCTTGTGTTGGTGAAGGGACGCCACATTCACTTGTAGCAGCTTTCTGTGCCACAAGGATATGGGATGGGACCTGCCGTGTGCCCTGAGCAGTGCCCATCACCTGTAAAATCACTGGCTTGGGTGAGACTCTTTTCAAAGCCCCCCTTAACATGATTCTTAAAATTTGATGATCTCTTGTTCACGGTTAAGTATTTATACTTTCTCCCCCGTTCATCAGTTTGTCTGGCGTCTGCCACTTGCTAAGCCAGGTGCTAGTTAGTTATTACAGTGACCAAGTACTCCACAAGAAGCAGCTTCAGGGAGTAAGGGGTTATTCTGGCCTATAGTTTACTGTGGACATCGCATCATGGTGGGGAAGGCACCTAGGCGGAAGTGGGACTCCTCACCTCACATCTCCACAGAACAGAAAGCTGAGCAGGGGGGGTAGACACTCAGTAGGCTCCCCTGCTCCCTTTTCTGCCTTTTTATTTGATAGGGAGACTATTCACTCCCCCGTTGAATTTCTCTGGGAATGCCCTTACAGATAAGCCAAGAGGTCTGTCTCTGAGATAACTCTCAAAGCAACTGACAGTGAATATTAGCCATGACGTGGTACAGATTAGGGAGGTGACAGAAGCAGGTAGTTGCATGGCATATTGGAAGGGGATATTATATGTTATAGGGGGATATGTGCCTGTTATGTGCATGTGTATTGGGACAGAAATACACAATAAACATCATGTACAACTCAGGCAAGTATATACGTGCAATACTCTACGTAGCACAGACTGGAAAGATCATTAACACTGTACTAGAAGCTAAAATGAAGTCTGCAATAAATATATTCTGAATGAATAATAAATTTACCTCTCTTTGGGTATAAAGGCTCTCATCTGCTAGCCTAGCACGTGAGAAACTGAGACAGGAAGATATCCATACGTTCAAGGCCATACTGGGATAGAAAGTAAGACTCATATCGCAAAAGAAAACCTCAAATCAAACACTTCATGTCACTTGCATGCTTAGTGCTAGAGTAAACAATGGAGACCAACGAAAGGCTCAGGTGGCTACTAATAGCTACCAATGTACTCAGGTGGCCTTAGGCATGGTCAGCTTTAAATGTCAACGTGACACAACCTGGAATCACCTGGAGAGTCTCAGTGAAGGACTGTTTAGATCAGGCTGGCCTGCATCATCCATGGGGGATTTCCTTGATGGTGGTAATCAAAGTGGGAAGACCCAGCCCGTTGTGGGCAGCACCCTTCCCTAGGCAGGAGCGTCCTACACTTCCTAAGAGTGGAGCAATAGGGCCGAGCACAAGCAAGCAAGCAAGTGAGCCAGTGAGCATGCATGCATGCATTTCTCTCTGCTCTTGACAGTGGATAAGGAGTGACTAAGCTCCTGCTTTGGCTTCCTCATAGTAACGGACTGCAACTTAGAATTGCTATCAAAATTAACCCTTTCTCTGCTCTTTGTGCCAGTTTTTTTTTTTTAAATCATCACAATGACAGAAATGAAACCAGGACAGGAGCTTATGTAGTGAGGACCTGATGAAACAAGTCATGACAAGACGACAATGCCAAGCGAGCGGGAGGTCAAGCTTGTGCTGGCACAGAGTGCGAGAAGCAATGAACTGGGAGATTGACAACCTGGATGTTGAAGGTTAAACTGGGGTTTTGCAGGTACAAAGGAAAGGAAAAGAGAGGAGTTAGGGTAAAAGGAAACAGACTGCCCAGACCGTGGCACAAGGGTGTGTTGACATCTGGCAGGGATGAAGGCAACGTAGCCCGTGGGCAGTGTTTGCAGCCACCAGGGCCTGAGACTCCATTACTTGTAAAATGGTTCAGTACAAGGCGGGTTGGGAAGGGCTGTGCCGCTTTCCGGCCTTCTCCATTCTGGCAGCTCTTGGATCTTCATTAAGAACTCACGCTCACATGCTGCAAATTCATTTTGCTAGTAGCAGTTCTCCCTTCTCAGAGTCACATGGTGGGTGTTTTAGAAACCCCATGATTGTTGCTTTTAGTGAGAGGATGTTGCCTTTGAATTGAGGCAGGTGCATGGAGTCTGCAGAGGACACTGTGCTGCGGGGGGACTCAGGGCTGAGACTCTGCCAGCTGGAGTGAAAAATGGCTTTTATTGCCACTGAGTTGCTCTTGACCCTCTGAGCGTCACCAGAGGGTGAGAGAGGCACAAAATTTGCATGGGAGTTCACACAGGGATGGTGGGGCTCAACGCATCACGGGTATAATTACAAAAAACTGATTAATGCAATCAATCACTTGGCTGTCTGGTCTACCTCCAGGAGCAACTAAGCTACAAGACAGAGACTTTTTTCCCACCTGCAAAACTCCGGACATTTTACACCACACACAAGCACGGTCTAGAGTCAGCATGGGTGTGTCAGCAGTTTATGCAATGCCACTCTGCTGCCAGAGAACAGTCTGTGACAGAGTGAAGAGGTCATCCCACCTCCCAGCTCCTTCATTAGCCGAAGGGGAGCCTGTCTGGAAGATGGCTTCTAGTCTCAGGTCTTGACTTTTCCTTGGAGAATGTTTTTCTTTATTCTTTGTGGTCAAGAAATCCCCCACTCCTGGGATGGTGAGACGGCTCAGCCTTTACAGGCCCTTGCTGCCAAGCTTGATGACCTGAGTTCAGTCCCCAGGACCCGCATGGTGGAAGCAGAAAACTGATTCCTATAGGTCGTCCTCTGACCTCTACGTAGGCATCATAACATGAACCCTCCCCCAAACAGATAAATGATCAATACACACACACACACACACACACACACACACACACACACACACACACACACACACACACACACACACACACACACGCACACACACACACACACACAGAGCAATGACAGGAAATCCAGCCCCTGCCCTGCCTGAAGGAACTCTGAAGCTTGGATACTAGATTTAGTGGAGGATCCCATGTTTCCCATGATCCTTGGTGTGGGAGAAGAAAGCAACGAACTCCCCTCTTCTTCAGAAGGGGAGAGAGCATTAGCTGGTTTTCATGGAAACCTTCCTCAGTTATGGGATGGCAAGCAGAGGATGCTATTTTTTGAGCCAGATCTCAGATGAAGGGTTTGCCTGGAAAGTGGACAGATCAGGAGCCTAGGTGCTCTGGGGACACTGCTGTTTACAGAGGGGAAAGTTGTTTACACTCGTGTGTGATGCTTCATTCCCATCATGCCTCTCTTCTCTCTACATCTGGGGTCAACCCATCACTCTGCACAAAGCCTGGGGAAGACCTCATGGCTCAGGTTTGGTTTGGTTCAAAATCTCAGCCAACAGAGAACTGTCAGCTAAATGGGGATTCCGAGGCCCGACAGAAGTCTCACAAATTTCCCTCTAATGGCAATGAAATGCTTCGTGGGACGAGGGAGTTGGGAATTGTTTGGAAAAACATTTAATCACCTTCTGAGATTTTTCTGGTTGCTAAAATGTCTTGGGCTCCACCCTCCAGGAAAGCCACCCAAGTCAGATAATTTACATGGGTTTGATTTTCTCAGAAATATGGCTGTGGGGGTGAGTCTCCACTGAGCGAAGGGAACGTGTACTTATGTGGTCAGTGTTTAGATAGAGGTGCAGGGAGGTTTGCAGGCTCTCCTAGGGGAAATCACGACTTAGTATGTTCATAGAGATTCTCCTGCCTCCCTAACACTGATGGCATAGAAACTTGGAGGGCTGGGTAAATAGACCACCCCAGATTTCTGGAGAAAGAGGGAGGTATAAAGGGAGTTTGCTCCACTTTCTTTCACTCCCCTTCAGTTCCCTTCTCTCCTCTTCCTCTCCTTTCTGATGCAGAGTCTCCTGTAGTCCACACTCTCTGTGTAGCCGAGGATGATCTCGAACTTCTGATCTTTCTGCCTTCAGTTCCTGAGTGCTAGGATTACTAAGGACTATATATCACAGGATTCGGTTGATCTGCAACGCCCTGAATAACCAATCACTGGAGACTTATAGCAGACTAATTGCTGCTAGGGTTGAGGGGCAGGGGAATGAGAAATGAATGCTGATGGTGCAGGTTTCTTTGTGGGGTGACAAAAATGTTCCTAAATCAGATAGTAGTTATGGCCACATGATTTTGTGGCTATATTGAAGCCCAGTGAGCAGCAAGCACATTTAACCACTGAACCCTTTCTCCAGGACCTTATAACCCAGGTTATAAAAGGTGTCTGGGGAGAAGGGGGCAAAGTTCCTGGCCCTTGAATGAGGACCTGAGTAATCCCAGTTCTGGGAAGCAGACACAGGGAGATCCTCGGGGCCTGCTGTCCAGCGCAGATAGTCAGTGAGCTTCCGGTTCACTGAAAGACCCTGATGCAAAGGCAAGCTGGATGGCATCTGAAGAACCACACCTGACATTAACCTCTGGCCTCACAAAGAAGTATTTAGAAGCTTCTAGAGACCCCACCCCCAAAGAGAAGCCAATGGCCAAGGGGTAAATGAAGGAGGTCAACATCAGTGCTCACCCGAGACACTCAAATGTAGCCACTGTGACACACCACTGCAAACAGGCCAGGGAGGCTAAACAGACTGACAATAAGCACAACCCCAAATGGAGAGTAGTAGATCAAGAATTCTGCACAGCAGCCCAGCAGCAGCGCAGCATCTGCAGTTCTCATGGGCTGGTCCAATATAAACCCAGATAACTGCCTTAGAGTCCTGCTGTATCCATAAAGTGCGTTCAACCTCTGCAGCCAGAGGTGAACCCCTAATAGAATCACACACATGCATTCACATAGGCCCCAAAGTCATAACCCCAGTACTACCCAAACTGACTCCACACAGGAACCAACCCAAATGTTCACACGTAAGAGTCCATGAGTACATCAGATATATTCGCAAGTAATGCATGCAGATATAGACTCTGGCTACGTGGGAAGGCAGAGGAACGTCGCCAAAGCTGTTCATGAGAGATCTGCTGTAAAAGAGGAAACCTAGGAAGAGAATGGTGCCAGGGGACAGAGGTGCAGTGGGTACTTGGGGCAGGGGGAAGCTTCCAGGTTGTGGGTCCTATTCTACTTATCAGGTGGTAGTTTGTGCCGTTGGTCAAGAGTTCAGTCACCCAGGCTGGATGTACTGACCTCTGTGACAGTCCTGTGTTTATTCCGAAGATGGTGTCTCTTGGGTAAGCCATACTGAGTGCACCTGCACATTTCGAAATGCCTCAATAAAACAAGGGAGGGACTTCAAGTGGCTAGTTTGGAGGGATGCTGTGGGCGACTTCGTTTTCCAGTCTAGACACTGTGAAATAGAAAGAAAATCTAGAAGCTTCTGTTTGTGAGGAACCCTGGGGGATAGCTCCAGGTGTTGAGCACATGTGGCAATTGAGGATTTAGGTCTTACCAGGACATCTCTGCCATCCCCTTTAAGGCTCAGGGGACACCGAGGAAGAGGAGGCAGAAAGGATTTAAGAGCTAGGGAATGGGGAGAAGGGCTTACAAACACCATCTCCAGCTTATAAACATGGTGTGCAGCAATTGGGCTGGGCCTGCTCAAGACTGGGCCCATCATCAGTCTCTCATGGATCAGGGAGGGGCTGACCCTAGGGTCAAACCCCTGTGACCTGAAATTCCGAATGTTGGTAGATGGGAAGGGGCAGCCACTATCTCCAGTTGGGATCTTGAAACCCACGTCCCACAGATGCCCTGGGCTAAACTCAGCGGCTCACAAAACAAAACAAAATGAATGTGGGAGAAGGCACATTGAAGGGGAGGAGGGGAAGGATGACAGGTGTGGAAGATGAGAGAGGGTGGGTGTGAGAGGACCAAGGATCATTCATCATAAACACGTTACGACATTGTCAAAGAATAAATGCAATAAAAGTTATAAAAGAGAAAATTCAGTAAAAAATATGGATTGTATGTGAGTATTCACAACAGCCTACTTAGAGTACCCAAACAATTGAAAATGCCCTTGGATAAATGAATGGCTAAACAAAATGAGATCTAGCCCATAGTGGAGTATTATTTAGTCATAAAAGAAGCATGCATTGACCCTACAACAAGGATGAACCTAGAAAACATGCTAAGCAAAGAGGCCAATCACAAAGAATACTACAGGGTTCTCTTGATGTGAAATGTCCTGAATAACCAATCCTTAGAGACTGAGAGCAAAATTGTTGCCACGTAAGGGGTTAGGAGGCTGGGGAAGTGAGTGACGATGATGAAGATTTCTTCGAGGGGTAACACAAAAAATGTTCTTAAACCAGAGAGCAGTTATGGCCACATGGCTTTGTGAATGTATTAAAATCCAATGACTTGCACATCATCAAAGGGTGAGCTCTATGGTACATGAATAATGTCTCAATAAACCTGCTACTAATAAAACCGTAATAGATGGAGGATCAAAAGTGATAAAGTTAGAGATGAAATAAACCCCTGTCCTCCGGTCTCAGCCAATTTTGTGAGGGAAAAAGCAGATATTCCACACCAGACAGGAAACGGCTCCTTCATTGTTTGCTAAATGCGGTGGGGAAGGGGGATGCTGTCATAAACACATTAGAAACAGATTTACACGCTGGGCAACTCGGCTCATCACACTCACATCAGTAAAGACAACACAGAACTCGTAACAGGTCACAAAACAGGGCCACGGATGACAGCCTGGCTGCCAAGTGGCGTCAATGCAAAGATTAGCTATTACACAGGACCACTGGAAAATGCACAACTCATATACACAACAGAAGCTTGATAGAGATTTTCTACAACGTGACAATAATCTTTAGCATTTACACAAGTTGTCCAATAGGGACGTGTGTTCTGAAGGCGGAGCAGGCTCCCAGCTATCAATCATATAAAACAAAATCTAAAGAATCCACTGTGCTGGAGGAAAAGTTGGATCTTTTGTTTTCATCTTTTTGTAGAAAGCGATGCTACCTACCTAAGGTGCGATGAAGCCCTAGAGAATCTGAAGGCCAACAGGGGAGCGGAAAAGAATTATGAGGCATCGCTAGGTAGTTGGTTAAGACAATACCTTCATATTGAAAAAGCCAAAGGCACCAGGAAAGTAAGACTTCTGGGTATCATGTCACAGACCCTGGGAATTAGAGGTCACATCACAGGCTGTCTCTGACTGATGTGTCTGTCCAGATCTCTGGGTCTACTGGATAGCCTCACCCCTCTGAAAAAGCTGGGGCTTTCTTCTAGTCTTGTTTGCTCTTGTTTTTCAGCTAGCGGACCAGAGTGAAGTTGTATGGCCTTATTACATATTACATACATACATAATATTACATACATATTGTAATGTTGTGGTTTGATCACAAAATATGTATGTGGGAAGAACTCAGGTTGCACAAGATGGAGCCAGTCAACATTCCAGCAGGGAGGGGGTCAGGATCCCCAACCACTGGTTGAGGGGCTCTTGGCTGTTGATGGCTGCTAGGGATGGGAGAGTCAGTTTTCTCTAAGGGTGTGGCCTCTGATGGATGGCTTCACATCCTTGAGCATATAGATAGCACAAACTGGACTCAGTGGTTATTGAAAAGGGGGGGGCACCAAGTTGGGAGATATGGAGGTAGATCTGGGAGAAGTAATAAGTTTGGGGTGAATTTGATCCAAATACAAAGTATTAAATTATCAAAGAATTAACAAAATATTAAAATTGCAAAATTTTATTTCTTAAATCTAAATTACTGATCATCAACTTAAGGTATGATTTGAAAATTAAATGGGCTTACTAAATGATGAAAAAGATTGATACTTGGTTTTAAATCCTTGAAACTTATTTGCAAACACAGTGTATTAAAATTAGCAAGAAACTGATTTACGTCTGTCCCCAAGACCTGAGATTGACAGGAAATGTAAATTGGTCAGCTAGAGTTAGTTGAACATCTACTAAGCTCCGAGGAGAAATCAGAAGTCTTTCTTTGGAAGCGTTGGTGGTTAGGATGACATGGCCTCCATAGGCTCATATGTTTGAATGCTTGATCTCCAGTTGGTGGAACTGTTTGGGAAGGATTAAGAGGCATGGCCTTGTTGGAGAAGGTGTCTCCTTAGAAACCCCAAGCCATTCTTAGCTCTCTTTGGTTAGTGCTTGTGGCTAAGGATGTGAGCTCTTAGCTTCTGTTCCAGCATCTCCTCACCATGGTAGTCATGTGCTAACCCTCGGGAACCGTGAGCCTCCAATGAAGTGCTTTGTTCTATACCTTGGTCATGGTGTTTTGTCATGACAATGGAAAAGTAAGACAGAAGTTGAAATGGCAGTGCCGCCGCTATTGCCTGTGCACCGTCTGCTCGACAGTTGCTTGTCTTGTTATATGTAATGGATCACAGCTCTACTGTTAAACAGTTCTCTGAAGCAGAGAGAAAAGTACTCTACCCACAACAAGGAACACTATGTTAAAAAAAATGGAAAACACACATTTCCAACAAGTACACCTGCGACCCCACTGTGGGACACACTCATATGTGTAGAAGTTCATACTAGGCAACACCTTCTTAGACATTATCCAAGACAGTCCTGACTTTGAAATGATCAACATTTCCATTCTGAGCTGGCAAGTCTTGACCTTCATGTCTACTTTCCTCTCTTCCTAGGACATCAGGTAAGGTTTTCTGCCATGTGTTTGGATCCCAAGTATCCAAATGAAACCTGGGTGGGCATGGACGGCAGCCTACAATCCCAGCGCTCAGGACACAGAGACAGGCTGTATTCAGAGCTGACTAGCTAGGTCACCTGAATTGTTGAGCTCTGGCTCAAGTTAGAGACTCAATATATAAGGTATAGAGTGATGGAGGAAGGCATGTGACTTGAAGATTTGGTTTCCACATGCATGTGTGCACCTCTGCAGTACACTTGTACATGCAAATCTATGCCCTCCCCACATGAACATTTATACACATGCACACCCTCTCATTCATAAAACATGGAATGGTCCTTTGGATAAGAATGGCCCATGTTTAGAATTTCATTGTCATCATAGCGACGTGGTCCCCACTATCCCCTTTATCTTCTTCATTGGCATGTTCTCCATAACCATCTCCATCCCGTCATCCTCTCTACCACCTCATCCCGACAACATCTCATAAACAGTACACGCTTTACTGCACCCTTAACTAGCTTTGGAGGAATGGTATCAAATACGTGGCTTTGTCTCTGACCTAAAGAAGCCCTGCTATTAGCATGCGTCCATCCCACGCATAATGCTCGTGACTTCTTGGTCAGGCACCAAGTCAGCAGTAGAATGAGGTCTTACATCTCAGCCCCTCACTGGCATAAATGGGAAACAACACATGGTCTATGCTTGCGATAAACAATGGTCCTCAACACACAATAACTCACGCTTTCTTTTTTTGTTATGTCCATGGGTCACCATGCAATCACCAGGAAAATCCATTCTCCCTCCTTGCTGCTGTTCAGACTGGTCTCTCCATCTGCTCTTATCCCACAATTGCAACAGGACTCAAATACCACGGTGCCACGGAGATGACACTTTGGGATTAAAAGTTACTTTTTCTTATGGATGACCAAGAGCCCTGTGTCTCCCAGAGCTCGGGCATTTTAGATGCACAGCAGTCACAGAGGCCCTGTGACATGGCCCTGGAGCTTACCTCTTTCTTGGTGAATTTTGGCGAGTGGTCATTTTTGTCATCAATCACGATAGTGGCTGTGGCTGTGCCTGTCAATCCGACGTCCAATCCTGCCATATCTTGAGCTTCAATGATCAGTTCATACTTGGGATTTTCCAGGGTCTACAAAGCAAAGAAACACCAGAGAAGACCGGGTTTAGATGTGAGGCACTGTTTTGGAGAACTGGTGAGCATGGTCCCTATGCCTTAGTCTTTAACTGGCTATAACATTTTTTTTTAATTTAAATTTTTTTATTTTGCATATCAATCACAACCACAGTTCCCCCTCTCTCACCTTCTCTCCCCCACCTTCATACCACCCAACCCCCCACCTCAGAAAGGGTAAGGCCTTCCATGGAGAGTCTGGCATATTAAGTTAATACAGGACCAACTCCCTTCCCCCATGTATCAAGGCTGAGCAAGGTATCCCTCCTTAGGAAATAGACTCCAAAATCACAGTTCATGCACGAGGGATAAATCCCGGTCCCTCTGCCAATGTCCCCACAGACCGCCCAAGCCACAGAACTGTCACCCACATTCAGAGGACCTAGTTTCGTCCTCTGCAGGTTCACCAGCTGTCAGGCCAGAGTCAGGGAGCTCCCACTAATTCGGGTCAGCTGTCTATGTGGGCTTCCCCATCATGATCTTGACCCCTTTGCTCATAATTCCTCCTCCCTCTTATCAACTGGTCTCTGGGGGAACCTTGGGCCTAGTGCTTAGCTGGGGATCTCTGCATCTGCTTCTACAAGTTACTAGATGAAGGTTCTATGATGAAAATTAGGATAGTCATCAATTGAGTATAGGGGAAGCTGGCCCATAACATTTTAAATCTATCTATCTATCTATCTATCTATCTATCTATCTATCTATCTATCTATCTATCTATCTATCTATCTATCTATCTATACCTTTGAAATCATTCTAGAGTGATAGTTAGCATCTATAGACTGGAAAAGGCAACCAGAATGGAATCTACTGACTTGTCCTTGTTAAAGGGAGATTTTATACCTTCTAGAATGTTCTATGACCTGGGTGTGGGCATATATTCATGGTGGATGTTCATGCCTACCCTTGCCATATCAAGAAAACTTCTGAAGCTGATCTGGACATAGGCTAACTTCACTTCTGAGGCCATGACAAAGATGGTGGCTCTAGGAACCCTAGGGTCACTATGCTTCACATACCCCAATACAGTGAGTCTTTCTTACAAGCAATCAAGCTGATCACTGCTTCCATTGTACAGGTAGAGAAATAAATGAGGTTTAGTGTCTCTTACGTGGTATTTCCTTTGTTGTTATTGTTGTTCTTTTAGTATCCCAGAGTACTAAATCTGGACTTTGTATTTGAATGTAAACATGGACTCACAAATTTACCATCATCGAGGCTACATGACTAGATCTTTTTATTCATACATTTCTTGACCACTCGACATATCTCAAAGGCCTTGTTTGTAAGAAATAAAATCTTATGGTTTATTTGAAAAACTGCACTAAGCCAGTTTAGGTTCAAATACATAATAGAAAACAAAACCAAAAAAACCCAAAACAGAATATGGCTGATGTCTGCTAGTCTTGATACCCCCCCACCCCGTGCCCAAACCAACTCTAAGTTACCCCATCACCTAGTTAGAAGTTTAGACTAGAAAACTGATAAAAGCCAAGCTGGCCTAGTGACCTGTAGCTGTAACAAGGTCATGTGCCTGGTAAGTTTTAAATCACAGAATATTTCTCTGATAACACATAGAGAAGAAGTCACACGTGGCTTTTGTTGAGGAAAAAGAGTAAGCAATGGAGGGGAAAACGAGACCTAGTTGGCATGTAAGATGGTGCCCTTCTTATTACTGAGTGAGGGGGAAAGGAAAAGGGGTTCGCGTTAGGCTGGAATTCTATTCTCTGGGCTCTCAGACCCTGCCATTCCATGACCTTTGCAAACTCATAAACTGCCTCACCCTTGCTACCGTTTCTTCACTAGTCTTAGTATAAAGTGAGGCTCCATGTTTCTCATGGTGCTGAAACATTTGAAACGGCGAACCACGCGGCTGGGATTCTGAGATGGAGCGTGTGAGACTGTGTGTAAATCTCCCTTATGGGGCAGAGGGTGTCGGTCACTCGGCATCCCCTTTTCTGGTAAGCTGCAGCCATACTTCCTTTGGAGACTCATCCACCACCTCTGTGTTTTTTATATGGAAAACTTCTAGAATCATCTCTGATCAGAGACACCAATAAGAGCACCCAACCCAGGGTGTGAAGGCCAGGCCAGCTCTGTCTGTGTTGGGCAGTATGGGAAAGTAACTTTGGTCACCAGCTGGCAGTGCTGTGAGCTGTCTCACACCACAGCAGGGTTGGGACAGGAGCCTCTGGGTGGAGCCATGTAAGAGTTTTGTGGACATTGTACGTTGGAGAAAAGGAGATGCCTGCCCCGAGCCAGCCTGGCCAGAGGATTTCTCTGCAGATAAAGGCTTCCATTTTCCTCCTCTGCTTCAGTCACTTTAGATTGATTTCTTAATGACTTACTGAGAGAGTCCGAGTGAGGTCACCATCAACGACAAAAATAGGTGTTTATAATTGCATTCACAGCTTGCCAGTGTGATGGCTTCCAAAACTGGGGTTCATAGCAATCAGTAATTAATAGGGTCCCGAAGGGACAAGGAACAAAACAACAACGGGGGACTTCCCATTTCCTTCCAGAACTTCAAAAACTCAGGTGGTGAAGGGTTGGTAGTTGATTGTTCCCATGGATTCTGTGTGGGGTGTGTGTGTGTGTGTGTGTGAGCGAGCGAGCGAGCGTGCATGAGTGCGTGTGTGCGTATTTGCAGAGGTCAGAGGAGGACTTTGGGTACCCTGTTCTATCACTCTCTGGCCTTTCCTTTTGTGGCAGTGTCTCTTACTGAACCTGGAGAGCAGTCAGCACAATCTCTCAGCATTGGGATTGCGGGTACATATGTGATCACACTTAGCTTTTTGTGTGGGTGCTGGGACCCAAAATCATGTCCTAATGCCTGTACACCAAACTCCCTCACCTACTGAACCATCTCCCCAGCTCCACAGAAACTCTTAACGGACTGTCCTTTAAGAGGTCCTGAAGTTACCAACTTGATGAGTTGGAAAGGCTCGGTTGGATGGCTTGGTGGCTTCCAGTCAAGCCATGACCATGATCCTGAGGGGTACTGGCATGCTCCCTTGACAGAGTTACCCAGGTTTTCGCTCTAGCTCCATCAGGATCGACGGTCCCGAGCTTCCTTAACTGCTGAGTGTGAGCAGCACATGACACCATGCTCAGGCTGACGCTGCTGGGAATGGCACCCACTGTGCAGGTGACAAATTGGTGCCAGGTACCATGGGAAAACAGGCTATTTTATATGGATTTCCATCATCAACACATTGGCGGGGCCGTTGTCCGTTAGTGCTGGCAATCTTCCAAATCCTTCATGCGTGTCTCCAGAAGTTCCGGTCAAAACCCTGAGCATTCCAGGTTCAGTCTCTTATAGATCATCTTCACTCTTGCCGTAGAACTTGGTGCTCATTTTCTGTGTGCCTGCATTTGTATGAATACACGTGTCTGTATACACACACTCATGAATTCCAGTGTTACATGCACATGTTGGTCAGCTCAGTGCTGTTCCTCGGGTCTTTCCCACCTGTTCTGCTGAGGCAAGGTCTCTCACTCACCTAGGGCTTGCTGTGTAGGCTAAGTTGGCCGTCTGTCTCTGCCTCCTCAATGCTGGGATTACAAATGTAAACCAGCATGTCTGACTTTTTTTTTTCTTTTTGAAAGCAGGTGTTGTGGGGCTTGAACGCAGGCCTTTGTTCTTGTAAGTCAAGCGCTTTACTGAACCTTCTCCCAAGCCTTTTATACAGTTTCGAAAGCACTCGAAGACTGAATAAAAAGTCAAGTTGATTTTTTCCACCAGTGTGGAAGTGTGCTTAACGATGTATACCAACATATTCCTGAGCTTCTTTTAAGACCTCTGTCAGATGCAGGCGTGTGATTAGTGTGGTATCTTCTCTTACCGGGTCTCTTTCTAGTGTTGACAGTTTAAATAGCAAAGCAATGAACATCTTTGCTCGGGAAACTGTCTACATTTGGCCTCAGCTTTTGCTTTTGTCTTTGCATGGTAGATCTCAAGATGTGGAATTACTTGGTTGAAGGGCATGGATAATGAAGTGTGTGTGTGTGTGTGCACGCACATGCATGTATTTGCACATGTGTATGGAGGCCAGAGGTTGATGTTGATGGCTTTCCACTGTATTTATTTTTTTAAGATTTATTATGTATACATGCCTGCATGTATGCCTGCAGGCCAGAAGAGGGCGCCAGATCTCATTACAGATGGTTGTGAGCCACATGTGGTTGCTGGGAACGGAACTCAAGACCTCTGGAAGAACAACCAGTGCTCTTAAACACTGAGCCATCTCTCCAGCCCCTCCACTTTATTTATTAAGGCTGTGTCTTCCTCTGAACCTGGAGTACATCAAATTGTCTAGTCTAGCTAGCTAGCTTGCCCCAGGAGTCTTGTTTCTACCTCCTGGGTGCTGGGTTTACAGGTGTGCTCTCACGCCTGCCTGGTTGTTACGAGAGTGCTGGGATCTGAACTCTGGTCTTCATACCATGTGGCAAGCCCTTTCTGCACTGAGCTGCTTCCCAGCTCCTTGAGGCTTTCTTTTCCTAGTTCAGTTTTTCGTTTTAGGCAGAAGCTATGCACTGCTTACATCCTGTCCTGTCAGGAACGTAAGTGTGTGACCCAAGGACTATCATACCCCTAAGAAAAACCTCTGACCTTGCCTAGGTAGTCAGCTAGGGGTCCATGATGGCTGTCTGAGCACGTGACCCAACTCAAATTCTCAAGTTGGATCTGGAATGTAATTCTCTCGGAATACACAGAGAAAGGTAGCTCTTCTATTGAACTTGGAGGTGGTAAGACCCAGTCCGGACAGACCACGTCCATCTGCATCCTCCCAGGGAAAGTCAACCAATCAGGAAGATAGTGCAGAGCCAGAGGTCGAGACAGAACTCTCTCTCTCTCCAATCTTTCTCTGTCTGTCTATCGGTCTCTCTCCTTCCCTAATACAATACATCCTGATTGTGTCGCCCCTCCCTCCCTTCCTCCTGTTCTTCCCAGTTCTCCCCACCCACTCCGTCTCCCCCATATCCACTGCTCCTCCATTTCCCGTCAGAGAAGAGTAGCAATAACAACCGGACCTGGCATAACAAGAGCAAGACTAGGCAGAAACCCTCATATCAAGGTTGGACAAGGCAACCCCGTAGGAGGGAAAGGGTCCCAAGAGCAAGACAAAAGAGTCAGCGACCACCCCCCCCCCCCGCACTCTTAGGATTCCCACACAAACCTTAAGCTAGGCAACCACAGCATGTATGCAGAGGACCTGGCACAGACCCACGCAGCCTCCACAGCTGCTGCTCTGGAGACAGAGCCCTTGCCATACTGTCTGCGCTCCTTGCAGCCACGTCACCTCTCAGACCCTGTGGGTCTTGCGCACGAACAAATTTCTCCTTTCCAAAAGACGCTTGATTCAGAGGTTCTGTGAGGGGCAACCAGGCAGTTTTGACTAATATTGCATCTAATGGTGTGATCGATCATCTGGTTACTACAGTAAAGCAGGAGGGCTGTCGTACCCGGCAGAGTGGCACAATGGCCCTTCAAGGCAGTGTTCCAGTCACTTGACAAATAGATTGAAACTTGTTCCTCTGCAGAAAATGATTCCCACCCCCTCTCGTGTGTGTGTGTCTGTGTGTGCATGTGCGCACGCTTGTAGAGGTCAGAGATCTCTCTCTCTCTTTTTTTTTTTTTTTGGTTTTTCGAGACAGGGTTTCTCTGTAGCTTTGGAGCCTGTCCTGGGACTAGCTCTTGTAGACCAGGCTGGCCTCGAACTCACAGAGATCCGCCTGCCTCTGCCTCCCGAGTGCTGGGATTAAAGGAGTGTGCCACCATTGCCCAGTCAGAGATTAGTCTTAATCAATCAACTACCATCTACCCTGTTTTAAAACATTTAACTTCAGTTTTTGACTATGTGTCCTTGTGGGGCTATATGCACATGAATTCAGGTTCCTTTGGATACCAGATGCCAGCTTGGGATATCCTGCAACTTGAGTTTCAGGTAACGGGTGTGAGCCACCATGTGGGTACTGGAGCCAAACTCAGGTCTTCTAGAAGAGTGGCAAATGCCCTTACCCACTGAGCCATCTCTCTGGCTTTCATCTTGATTTTTGAGATAGGGTCTTTCAATGGAAGCTGAGGTTCAACAGGTCAGTTTGCCAGGGATCGATGGACTTATTTCCTTCTCAGCACAGGAATTACCCATGGGCACAGCCTGCCTGGCGATTCATGTGATTCTGGGGATGGAACTCAATACCTTGAGTTCAGAGAGAACTTTGCAGACTGAGCCATCACCCAAGCCCAAGACCCCCTTTGTAAATAGTTCAAAGGTCAAGGTTGAGGAACTTGTGTTTACACACAAATCAGAGGAAAGAGGAGGTGAGTGCGAATCCTTACAAAAGTGAAGAAGAAGGACACACCAGCATAACTCTTACTGTCTAAGTAACTGTACAAATAATTTTTATAAAATGAACCAGTCAATTTCCATCTCCCGGAGTAAATACAACTTTATGGCTGTAATGGGAAATGGATTGATTAGTGTGGTAGGAAATCCATCAGAGTATGAAGGAGACAAATTGGAGAGTTTGTACAAGCTGCTCCAAAAGTCTCAATTTTCTGGCAAACTTAAAGCTTACATTAACGAAGTTTTCATTGCTAAAGTCATAGCCAATCATTGTAAGAAAGTAAAAACGGGGTCGTCAGTTTGAAAGTGGAAAGTGAGGAACCTCTTCCTTCCCCCCACTCAACCACAAACCCCAAGACTCAATTAAAATGGGCAGTGATGGGGTGGGACATCCTCCACCTCCTACCCACCACATGTACATACACACACACACACACACACACACACACACACACACACAAACACACACATGCACGCACGGACGCACACTCAGTTTGGCACCTCTGTGCTTAGGTAGAAGCCTGTCAGGCTACTGGATAAGTCCTTCATAATTTAGCTGCCTGGTTCCTGCCAGCTAGCCAACTGCTTCTTGTTTTCACTGTGGAAAGTGATTTTAAGACAGAAAGTTTGCTTGTCTCACAGGGTTTGGGATTTTTCTGCAGCAAACACAATTGCTGGGCTTGGGAGGTGACTCAGAGGACAAAGTATCCGGTGCACAAATGCTCCTCTGAAACCACTTAAAAGCCAGGTAGACATGGCAGCTCCAAGTTCAGGGAGAGAGACCCTCACCTCAACTGAAGAATTGAGAAAATCATTTGACATCAAGTTGGGACATTCACATGTGTGCATGCATACACACCTGCACATACACATGTGCCTGCACAGATGCAAACATGTGCACACCCATGTGTGCACAGATGAACACAATGAGAACACAGTGAGAAGAAAGAAGGCAAACAGCAGCAAAAGCATCTGTCCATGCATCCCAGAGATGCCATTCCAATTTAAACACCAGACAAGACACCTCTTGGAAGCTTCAATATTCCTGTATTGCTCTTAGAAGCTTCGCTTTCTTGGTCCTGTTTCCCACCTTGGCTATTTTACCAGAAGTCATTTTTTGGCTCCCTACCTCCTTGTGGTCACTTGTACTGGAAGTTCATGGGCCAATGTATATGCCTCGTGGCCACTCTACACTCGTTATGTACACAGATGGTATTAGTTGAGCATCCAGCCATGGTGCTCTTCTTTAGGAAACACCCTTGATACAGAGACATGGGCCTCAGCACTCTTCTGGACTGACTGAATCATAGCAACTCATGAACCCAAGCTTGGACAGTCAGATTCTGGGAGGATTGAAGAGCCACAGTGACAGAATGTAGGGACCTCCTGCAATTCTCCTGCACTCCCAGGCTTCGTGTAGGGCTCTGCCTTCTCAAGCATTAAAGAAGCAGGGAGGCACTCTGTCTCTAGCACTCAACTGCCTATCTGCCCTGTCTCTACACAAATGAACTAAAGAGGGAGGTGGATGCCCCACAGCCCTCTCCAAGATAGGCTTCCTGTGCCACAGGCCTCTCTTGATGCTCCCGTCCACTTGGTTCAAGGATCAAAGGGCAATGTCGATAGTCAAACTAATTTCAAAGCTCCTCTCAACTGTGCCATGCAAAAGGCACCAACATGGCTGGAAAGACACAAGCCTGGGTCCCAGGGTTTGCAGCTTCTAAACTCCAGCTCTTCTTTCTTCGATTGTATAACAGAATCCAGATCTTGGATTACAGGCACATCCCATCAAACCCAGCTTTCCTGTGGTTGCTGGGGATCAAACTCAGGTCCTCACGCTCTTGAGGAAGGTAGGTTGCCGACGGAGCCATCTCCCTAGCCTGTCTGGCTTTATTCTAAATATCCGTTGACTATTTTTCCAAGTAGATGGATGACCAGTTTCTCCCAGGCAAGGACCACACCTTTGGCCCCAGTACCTAAGCAGGACTTAGCACACAAGCTGAGCTATTCACTACTGTTCTTGATAATGAAGATGTATCACCGTTTCCTGACTGAATTTTATCTCAAAAGGTCCACAGTCCCAGCTTCCTTTGCAAATCAAAGCTATTGCTTCTCAGAGTTGGCTCTTAGTTTGGGGAGCTGGAGTTTCATTTTGCCTGAGAAATGCATAGTTCCAGCCTGGGGAAATGAAATTGGCTGTTGTGATTTTATTTGAAGCGATCTGATCTGCAAGATGCAGCTAAGAGAGTCAAGCTGCTCGCCTGGCTTGAGTCCCACAGCCACGCATGTCCATTGTGGTTGGGGTCTCTCCTGGGAGTCTTCCCGTGGCCGCTGCTGGATAACCCAGCAACTGGGGGAGAGACGGTCTATCTGCAGCAGCAATTCTCCAGTGAGTCTCCACAGACATGGGCTGGGTTCACTGATCACACTGATTTGAAAACCAAACGTTTCGTCTTGAAAAAAAAAAGTCAAGCGGTGTCATTAAATACGGCAGCTAATCAATCACAGGGCCCTTGATGTTTTACATAGCGACGATGACTTCCACGTAAGCCTATGTTTAACGGAACATTTATCACTAATAACAAGCATAATGGTAGCTGTGGGGGGAAAATCAAGGAATCAATGTTACACGGAGGAAGGTTTTGCCATTCCCCGGCACAGCCCCATCCTTCTCCTGCTCGTCCTCACCCATTCTCTCTCCTCATGCAGACCTCATTTCTTTGCTAGGCGCTGTGCCTTCTCTTACCTTTGAACACTGCATCTCTCCTCCCTCCAGGCTAATTAATTCCCGATCATTTCCTGATGTTCATTATTCAGTGTGCGGTAGCCTTCATGAAGGCAGAGACCTAAGTGCTGAATAGAGCTGGCTGTCACTTAGGGAGGAGCTGTAATCAATCGATTATCATTACCCTGGACCCACTGGACTGTGAGGCGGTAGGTTTCCATATGGCCTTTTCATACATCCTTCCTAACCTTCTCTGGAGCCCCTCCACACCCCGCTTCCCCTATCCTCCCAGTTACAGCCATGTAGGTCCTCTCACCTCTCCTTCCTCTCTGGCAATGGGACGATAGTACTACTTATTGGTTGGGTGAGGATTACAAGAGCCATAAGTGCTATGCTCACTGTCTGCATGTGCTCATGAAAATAGAGGGCAAGTCGGCAACTTTCTCATCACCATGACCAAGTTCCTTGCATGAGCAATGCAAGGGAATAAGAGTTTATTCTGGTGCATGAGTCAGGGAGCACAGGCTAGGAGTGGGGACAGACAGCACAGGCTAGCAGTGGGGATGGACAGTACAGGCTAGGAGTGGGGACAGACAGCACAGGCTAGCAGTGGGGACAGACAGTACAGGCTAGGAGTGGGGACAGACAGCACAGGCTAGGAGGGGGACAGACAGCACAGGCTAGGAGGGGGACAGACAGCACAGGCTAGGAGTGGGCTTGCTGCATGCAGCAGCAGGAACTTGCAGTGATACGCTGCATCTTGGTAAATCAGGATACAGAGAAGTCTGGCTAAAACCAGAAGCAGCTGTCACCTTCAAGGACTGATCCCCACTTTCTGTAGCTAGGCTCCACCTCCTAAGGGCTCCTGACAACCCTGAAGAGCACCACTATCTGGGGACCAAGTGCTCACACATCTCACCTTGAAACCAGGACACATGGCTTATGTTACCCCGTGGACTCGCACAGCATTGTTTGAAAAGGTGGTGGAAAGCCCGATGCCAACAGCCACTGAGCGAGCTCGAATGTGTGGACCCTTCCTGGGGTCAAACCTTCTGATAGGGACAAACCTTCTGTTGGTTCAGCAGCTCCTGGACTAACCCACTGGGGATGGCTCAGCAAGAGCCCCATCAACACAGGGCATGGCTGAACGGCACCTAGATTCCTGGACAAAAGGACTGTAAAGTCAGAAATGCCTATGGGTTCAGATCATTTTGTTCCAGGTCATTGGTTATGCTGCAATGAATAACAATGGGCTATTTCTCTTTTGGTGATCACTGTGCCCTGTGATGGTCATATGTGCTCATCGCTTGTTTATAGCCACCTTGACCATAACAATTGAACTCCTCTAGATTAAAGGCCATGTCTCATTGGAACCTTCTGATGGGGACCATTGTAGTTAAATCATAATTAGCCAATTACAGGCATGCTTTTTAGAAGCTAATAGATGGCACAGAGTGTCATATCTGTACAAGTCAAACCTCATCCCTATAGGCAGGGGATGTGGCTCAGTTTGTACAGTACTTATGTAGCACGGAGGAAGCCATGGTGGAAGGTGGAGTCAGGAGAAGCAGAAGTTCAAGGTCATCCTCCTTGGCTACACAGTGAATTTGAGGCCGGCTTAGGATCCATGAGACATCATCTGAGCAAATGAAACAGTCTCTCTATTGGTAATGTCGGGAGTTTGGATGTTTAAATATTCCGACCTTAATTGATCAGGACCGCTCAGTGTGACACACAGGTGGAAAGAGGCATGCAGTTAACTAAGGCGAGCTGCTGGAGTGTGCTCTGGACTGTGCTCTGGAGTGCAGATGCTGCATAGAAAGTCAGGGAAGGGTGAGGCTGGAGCCCGGCGGCAGAGAGCCTAATATTTGTGAAGACTTGGGTTGGGTCACCAGCAAAGTAAAACCAAAAGGTAAGTAAGTAAGCAAATAGCTAAATACGTAAGTGAGTAAATAAACACATAAGTAAATACATGGGTAAACAGAGCCGAGGAAAGTTTGAAGGAAGAATGGTTGAATATTTAAAGATTTATTTATTTATCATTTTTATAGGGCATGTGTATGACCCTGTATGAGTTTATGTGCGCCACGTGAGAGTGAAGGAGGCCACAGAAGTAAGAACAGGGCACTGGGCCTCCTGGAGCTGGCATTAGAGGTGGTTGTGAGCCACCCAACATGGGTGCTGGGAACTAGACCCAGGGGCTCTGCAAGAGCAGCCAGTGCTCTTAACCGCTGAGCCACCGCTCCAGCCACAACTGTCGTATATTTCAGATATCTCTAGAGACAGACATGAACAGTTAAAATACAATCCCTTTATCTACTTATGTCGTGCTTTGGCTGGACAAGCAATGGCCAATCAGTGCAAAGCTTCTTGCATCAGGCATTGAAAATGGAAACCATAGTCTTTTCAGGCTAGCTGCTTCCAATGCCTGCTCTGCAAATATCACAAGGGACTGGCAGAGGTATTATCTGTAGCAGAACAAGTTGCTGTCTGTCTGGGCTTTGATTCATCCACTTGGACCACACGAGGCCAGGATCAGGCTGTCTCTAAATCCAGGAGGCCTCAAGTGTGCTTCCTTATAAAATGTGACTTATTCCTACTGCAGCGGGTGAGTAAGGGCCTCCCTCCCCAAGGCAGGAAAGGTTTGTGCTTGCCTTCTGTTTGTCTTTAGGCTTCCCGGTGCTAATATGCACATTTATATCTGGCTGTCACCTGCCGCTTCTTCATTCCCGGCTGGGGCCTTGTGGCTAAGCAGGCTGAGCTCATTTCCCCAGATTTAGTGGTTGCTGACAACGCCGGCAGGGTGGGGAAGCAGCAAGGGAAATAAACACAGCTCATAGACATATGGGGGGTGGAATCACCAAAGTGATGGATGTGAGGCTGAGGGACACCAGAAGCAGATCAAACGCTTCTGCACAAAGTGTGCTTCTGAGGTTAGCGATGAGTAAATAACCCGCCGATGGCATTCACAGTGTACCTAGGAAAATCGGCTCCTGAAGACCACAGGCGGGGTCACATTTGACATTCAGTCTGGCTACACAGAACCATTCACCCGGTGACTACTACATACGAGTAACTCTACACGGATGGGATAGAGGGTTTCAGACCTGCCTTTGATGCTTTGTTCTAGACCAAGAAACAGAAAGACAATCTGTGACCACTGACGAATGGTACGAGAATGACACTAGTGAAATCTGGGTCGAGGGGATGGAGGATGGGCTAAGAGCTACAGAGCCCATTTAGTTAAGCAAACGTTAACTGGGCCCATATTTTCTGCCAGGCATCACACTAGACAGCAGAGATAGGTATCAGGAATCAGGTCCAATGTAGGGTCCGACACGCAGATGCTTTCATTGGAATGAGACTGTGGAGTTGTCAGGTAGCAGGCACGGAACCCACAGTATGTGGAGAGCTGGGGCTGTGAGGACGATGTGGAGGGCAGTGTCTTCAGTTTGGGACCAGTGGGAAACTATTAACCTCAGAGCTGCTTTAAGTGCAGCCAGTGCACAGGAGTCTGGACACTGGGGACAGGAGGTGTGTGAAGCATGCTCTCTTTCCCTTTAAGGAGCTGGGGTGTGGCTGGGGATACGGCAGGAGTAAGAGCCCCCCACCTTGAGGTTATGGACACCTGAGGGCCCTGCAGGAGACCCTGTTAGGGTCTCCATGGCCGTGATGGATAGTCGGCTTAAGAGAATCTAGAATCACCCAGGGGACAGACCTTGGGACATACCCATGAGGGAGTTTCTGGACTGGGTCTGCTGAGGTGG
Source organism: Microtus ochrogaster (assembly GCF_000317375.1). NCBI lineage: Eukaryota > Metazoa > Chordata > Mammalia > Rodentia > Cricetidae > Microtus > Microtus ochrogaster. The sequence continues at coordinate 27,106,082 of NC_022011.1, read as the reverse complement.
GAAGGCCCATTCTCACTGTGGGTGGCACCATTCATTGGGCTGGGGTCCTGGACTGGATGGAAAAAGAGACAGTGAGCTGAGCACCGGCGTTCATCTCTCTCTGCTTCCTCAGTGCGAATGGGATGCGACCATTTGCCCCCACTCCTACTGCCATGGCTTCCCCATCGTGATGGACGACAGCTTGCACTGTGAGTCAGAACAAGTCCTTTGGTCCACAGGTTGCCTTTGTCTGACAGATTCACCATGGCACCTAGTCAACGTCAGGTTTCGTAATAGCCAGGATGGAGCTTGGGCACCCAAGCTGAGATAGGGCCTGGTATGAGGCTAGCAGACACAGGCTGGGAGGTCCCTCAGAGACCTTGTGGTGAGGCCTGACCTTCACAGGACTTGCAGCGATGAGGGACAGGGGACACAGGGAAACGGTAGGGGGGCCTACAGGTGTGTGGCTGGTGAGAACCAGAGCTGAGCACACTGCAGAATCTCTTGAGATTATCTGAGTGAGATGGGGGAACAAAGGCTCCTAACGTGGAGGAAAAGCAAGTAGTTATACTGACTGCCTTGTGTCTACAGTTTGCTACCTGCTCCATGCATGAGCGATGTCACTCTTTGCTTCCAAGCGGTTGCTCCTGACCTGTCACAGTGTCATTCCCTCAGGGACACAGAGGCCCCCACCAGCACTGCTGGGTGGAGTTGGGGTCCTGCATTCTAAAGAGACTCTTGGAGCTACAGTTGCTGAACTGGGGGACACACCTTGATGGGGTGTGGTGTTCAACTGTCATGTGACTTGTGCTCAACTGTCACATGACTATGTGAAGGGCAGTATATTCTTGCATATGTTAATTTAAGTACACCTATTTATTGACTGATTTATTTGTATGTGTGAGTGTATGCTGGTGTTTGTGGGCACATATGGGTACCAGTGCTCTGCCGCATGTGTGTGGAGACCAGAGGGTATTTATATTTATATTCTTCTTTGAGACACTCTTTAATTGGCACCTAGGGCATGCTGATTGGGCTAAGGTGGGTGGCCAGGGAACCCCCAATCTGCCTCTCCAGCACTCAAACTCTGTGTGTGCTCCACAGTACTCCAGCTTTTAAAGGGGGTGCTGGGATCCAGTTCAGGTCCTCCCAATAAGCTCTGTATGGGCTGAGCCATCTTCCCAGCCCACACCTCTTTATGATGTGAATCAAAGTAAAATGGGAAAACGTGGTTTCCAAGAGTTATCTGTCCGCAACTCTTCTCTCTCTTTTCTAGAAAAAAAAAGTCCATTCCCTCTAAGACATTGAGTTGCACTGCCACGGCCTCCCTAGTTGACGCACAACCTCTTCTAGATGTCTTGGCTTGGTTCCCTTCAGCCCTCATGGGCAGCATGAAGGCCAATGATGGCTCTTCATCATGAGGCATCGGCTCCAGACGGTATCATAGACTAGCCTGAGAAACTTCCATCCTGTCTTCTCACACAACTGGTCCAAGGGCTATCGATTTCTCTCCTGAGCTTCTTGTCCTGTCTCCATCAACTCCTCCAGCTGTCAAGGATTCTAGCCCTCACCTTCCATTACTCAAGTAACTATGTAGCTCCCTTCTAAATCACGTGCCATTCTAAGCCAGCCCGAGTGAGCCATCCAAGGCCCCCGCCGCCCAGAGGACCCTTTTAGCTCTACAGTGTTCCAGGGCAAGACCCAAAGGCCATGCACCAAACACATGCTCTTCAGGCCTTGCCCCCCATTTCTCCTCAACCAGCGTTGCCCTCTAGCACTCTGGGGCCACTTGCCCTTCTCCCGGCCTCAGACTGCCTCGTTCCTCAGCACCTCTGCTCAGATGTGCCCTCTGACTTCCCTGTGCAGCCTCCCCTCTCCTTGAGGAAACTGCTACATGTCCTCATATGTGTGACTTCAATGTCACTTCACCAGCAAGATCCCTTTTTCTTCCCAGAGTCACTCTCAATGGCCACCATGTGGTGGGGGATGTCTCCTCTTGTTTGACGTCTCCTCTTGTTTGACGTCATGACACACTCTGGAAAATGCCTGAGGCAGCCCTGTCCCACACTGTGTGGGGTTCAGAGTTCAAGCACAGTGGGGTGGGTTCTAGCAGCTGCTGGGCTTGCAGCTAGGAAACCTCCCGTGTCTCTTTTTATCTAAAATAAAAAATTTCAGATTTTAAATTCACCCATCACAGTTGGGCATGGTCTGGGCAAGGTATAATGTGATAATTTGATCCATAAAAAAATCCATGTAATCGTCCAATCAAAGTAATTAGCTTTCCATCTACTTAGACATCTTTTTATTTTTTTAAATTGTGAGCTACAAACTCACAGTTTTGAGTTATTTTGAGATATGTAATAGATTTCTGTAAACGAAAGCAACTCTGTGCTGCAGGGGGACACCAGAATTTCTTCCTCCTAGTTGGATTTTGGCTCCTGTTGTCCAGCCTTTCTCTAACCTGCTCCTCTTGAAGCTATGCCCACCTCATTCCTGGGGATAATGACAGGCTTTCTCACGTGGCCGAAGTGGCCCTAATCAGGATTAGGAGGTGGGAAATGCTGTTTGAAGGTGACCTGTCCCCTGCGGGTTCACGAGTTTGAGCACTTGGTCTCCAGCTGGTAGAGCTGTTTGGGAAATCTGTAAAACCTTGAGGGTAGGACTCAGCTGGGGGAGGTGGGTCACTTGGGGTGGACCTTGGGGTTTTATTTGGGTCTGGTGTGACTTCCTGTCTGCTCTGCGGAGGCGTGCCTGGCTGCCTCCCATTCTGGCTGTCACACCTTCCTCGCAGTGATGGGCTGTGAGCAGAAGAAACACTTTTTCTCTCAGCCGCTGTTGCCAGGTATTTGGTCACAGTCATGAGAAAGAATCAACAGAGAGAGAAGGCCCACATTTGCCTGCATGGCGAGGGTCCTGAGAGGAAGGAAGGATTTATGTGGCATGGGATATAGGAGGCCTCTAGAACAAGCAAAGCCATGAAATTTCGCCTGGAGTTTTCACCAGAACACGCTCTGTGACCCCTTATGTTTAGCTCAGCGAGACTTATCTTGGACTTTTGAGTTCCGGACTGTGTTTTAAATCACGACCTCTGAGGTGAGCAGACTTTGGGCAGACAACAGAAACTGTCCTCCCTGGAGTGAGGTGAAGTCACAGGAATTCCTGAAGAGCTGTGGTGCCCGCCAGCGTCTAGCTCTGTATGGGGCCAGCCTTGCTACTGCCTCCTTCTCAGGTCCACCTCCGCCCTGTCTCCAATCTGTGGAAAATATTTTCTTTTCATTCTTTCGAAGTGTAATGTCAGCCAGACCTTTCCTGAAAAATCTGAAGGAGATAGCTATTCCCCTCCCATACACAGTGTGGTAAATAGCAAGCCCACTCCCTGCAGCGTCTTCTCTGAGTGTGCCAGTCTTTCTCCACACAGCTGTTCTTATCCCTGGAGAAGTCAAGGACCTGCTTCAGCTCCCCTCACCCACCAGATCCCCTGCACCTGGCTCCTGAGTTCTGAAGGCTCAAGATGCTGCCGTGACGTAGGTATGGGGTCACAGCCCTTGGAAACAAGTTCACCCAGTGTTTGGCACACTCCTCTTTAGGGAATGGCCAACATGGCAAAGCTGGCCTCAGGATCACTGTTTCAGGTTGCGGAGGTCACTGGTTCACAGGTGTCATCTGGACAATGTCGTGGACAAGGGACTGAGAGCAGAGATGGCTCAGTGACCAAGAACACATACTATTCTTTAGAGGACAGTTTCCAGCACCCAAGTTAGGAGGCTCACAGCTACCTGCAACTCTGACCCCAGGTCTCTTCTTGCTTCTGCAGGTGCCTGTGTGCATGTGTGAACGTGTGTACATGCATGTATGTACACACACAGAGAAGCTGATTTTGATGAAAAGCATGGTCTTCACTTGGGTTTAGCAAGAAGCAAAAGCTCTACCTGGTAGCTCAACAGCCTGCCTTCTGTCTGTCTGTCTGTCTCCTTTCCTTTCCCCAAAGGCACAGAGATAAATCACTGTCTCCAGCATGACTTGAGTCTCCCCAGTTCTCCAAAAGAACAAAAGCCTTGCATGTCAGGCCACCCTCACAGGAGTACAATTGCCCACAATGGAGAAGTCACAGACACCCTGGAGCAGAAGCCATTGTTCAATAGAAACCAGACTGATCTGTCATGCAGTGACGATGGCAAGGATGTCTTTGAATCACCTTATAGACCCAGAACTGGGGCCACAAGCAACCAGACCACTCCCTGACAGGAAGGGTTATATGATCTGAAGGTTGTGTGACCCCTTGGCTTGCTTCCCCAATCACTCTTTTACTTGAGCCTAAGGCATGCGCAGTACCCTAAAGTCAGACTTGAGGTTAGCTCCCCTTTATTCCAGTGTGAATCAAACCTCCTCTCTCTTCTCACTGCCATTTGCCCTTCTCGATGCTGTACTGAGATGAGAGGCTGCGCTTAGCTTGTCTGGGCTGCTGGAGCCCCAGCTTTGGTCCTAAAGTCTCTGGCAGCCAGAGAGGAAGCCTCTAAACTCTGATGTGGCATAGGGTGCATGAGGGGACTTCGGTCTCCTAGGATGGAGCAGGCAGGTCCTTCCTGGCAGAGAAGGGTCCATACAAACAGAACCTTTGTGTGGTTCAGAGGAGGTGGGCTGGCTGTTACTTTCCTCCTCCCAGATGTCTCCTGGCTCGTCCTGACCCAGGGCTCACACGTGGGTCATTCATATATACCCTGAGATATGTCAAATGGAAGGATGGACAATAAAACACAGGAGGACTCTCTCCCAAGTGTCTAGGTTTGGATGGAAGTGAGCTTTTAACAAACCAAACCAACAAAACAAAACAAAATGAACGGAGCAGGGTGACAAGAGACCCTGCTAAGAGGAGCCTCAGGGAAGCAGCTTGAAGACAGTTCTCAGAGGACCCTGGTCAGGAAACACACCTTTGCCACTGAACAAAATCAGGACACTCGAGTTCCTATCATTTCCCAGGCGCAGTGTGAGAGCTGATAGCTTTCCTTGGGTTTCAATTTATTACCATCTGAAATGTCATTCTCTGTATGGGTAATAAAAGATAATACGTTTTATAGGGGCTCCTTATGTTAAGGTTTTACAAAATCTGTTATCAAGTCATCTGCTGAGACTCTAAATGAAGCGTTCTAGGTTATACCTAATCACAAGGCGGGCAGTTTTTTTTCTTTGCTCTCCTCCAGACTGAGTGTGAGGAGTGCGGAGGCGCTCTGTGTTTGCTCATCACAAAGCGGGAGACAGCGCTTTTTAGATTCACATTCAGAATTGCTTTCTGCTGCATCATCGGCTTCACAAAGTTACACTATGGTCAAAATGTCTAGAAAATTCAATTATAGGCTCTCAATGACAAAAAGCACAGGGGCCCACAGAGAGTTGGAGAGGTTTCTAAAATTAGGTTCTAAATGTCTGCAACTTGAAGCAATTTCTGTTTTACGACCTTGGCCGAACATCAGGGCTCTGTCTGTTAATGGCCTCTGCCCATTAATTTCAGGTGCCTAATCAGTACGGTATTCGAACACACAAAGCCCAACCGACTCTGCTTCCTGCAGCCTGCCTTGGCTGCTGCATTTAAAAACCCTGTTCCCAGCTAGATATGATCTTCTGATGGCAGCTAGCACCCAGGTTCCTCTTTTTCTTCTCTCTCCTCCCTCTCCCCCCCCTCCCTCTTTACCTGTGTTTATGTGCACATGTAAGCTGTGGGGTCAGAGACTGATAACAGGTATCTTCCTCAGATGCTCTTCTATCTATCTATCTATCTATCTATCTATCTATCTATCTATCTATCTATCTATCTATCTATCTATCTATCATCTCTCTATCTCTCTATCTCTCTATCCCCTGTCTGCCTGCCCCCCTCTCTCCCCTGTCTGTCTGTCTGTCTGTCTGCCTGCCTGCCTGCCTCTCTCTCTCTCTCTCTCTCTCTCT
>NC_022011.1:27071973-27100063 GCF_000317375.1 Microtus ochrogaster | reverse complement strand
TCTCTCTCTCTCTCATATCTATCTATCTATCTATCTATCTATCTATCTATCTATCTATCTATCTATCTATCTATCTACCTACCTACCTACCTACCTACCTACCTACCTACCTATATGTGTGTATCTGTCTGTGTTTGAAACAGGATCTTTCACTGAACAAGAAATTTATCAACTCAGCTAGACCAGCTAGTCAGCAAGCAGGGACCCTCCTGTCTCTGTCTCTCCAGGGTTGAGATTACAAGCATGCCTCTCTCTCTCCCTCTTCCTCTCTCCCTCCCCCCCTCTCTTTGTGTTTGTAGGGGGGATTTCTGGGAATAAATTTCCGATCCTCATTCATGTAAGGCAAGCAATTTACTGCCGTAGTCAAATGTATTTTCATGCACAGCTTCCTTTGGTTCAGAGTTCTGCCCCTGCCAGTCATTCCAGGTGGCTTCAAAATAATGGCGCCCCTTAGGAGAGCAATGACGCAGGCACCCCAGCCATGGGTAGGGAAGCAGTTCTGCACACTCCCTTGACGCTGCTCTTGGGTTGCTTATATTGAAAATAAATCAAACTAATTCTAAATCTTCTGAGAGGGGAAAATCATGCAAAATGGATTCCAGTCACACTCATGCTGCTGGCTTTTTTTTTTTTGAAAGCTAATTTGTGTACTGAGGAGAAAAAGCAAATAGGATAACCCCAGTCATGGATAATTCTGGAAGGTTCTCCTGTTGACTTCTTGCCTGGCGTATCAGCCCCTTTGATCACCTTCTTTCAGTAATATTTGTCCAAGGCCTTTCCAACTGCCAGCCCCTGTACTGTTGGCTTGGGGCTCCCTGTGTAATCTTGGCGCCAGCCCATCCCTTCTGCTGTTGAAATTGTCCTGGCTGTGTTGACAAGCTCTAAGCCTATTAACGCCTTGGAATGGTAGCTGAGCAGAGAACTAGAAGTCAAGCGTTCCAACGTAACACAAGGTCTTGCTCTTCCTGGCTCAGCCTCGTCGATGGACAGAATGGTGATGAAGATGAGTGTTTTTTCCTCACAAACAATAAAACTCGCCAACATGCCCTTGGAGAGCCCCTTTTCATTTTCGTTTAAAAAGATAACAATAAAGACAGTGTCTGTCTTCCCTCTGGCCCCTCTCCAGAGCCCTTTTCAAAATGGAGAGTAATTGAAGTCTATTGTCTGTGTCTTTGTGGCGAGCTTAGCTCTGTGTCCTGAGGGGGAGCAGACTCCAGACTCAGGGTCAAACATGCCTGTGCGCCTCCTGGCTCTCCCAAAGTTACTGTCTTCCTCAAACGGGTCACCTGTACTCACTCCTTGCTTGTCCAGCTAGGCTCCGCTCAGACTCTGTCTTTATAAAAATCATGGCTAAGTCCATTGAACACTTGCTGTATGCCCCAAACAGTATTCACCCTTCTGTGAATCACTCCAGAGGGTGGTACTCCTGCAAGGCTGGGCATTCACTGCTCCTACTGCGTAGGTGAAGATTCTGTTGTTCCAGTATCCACAACCCTTATCAGGGGGATACTGATACCATCTGCCCTCTTGGCCTGCTTCCTGCATTCTCAACCGCTCTGCTGTGGGGGCAGACGCAGTGACCTCTACCTGCCCAGTGGCTCGAAGCCCATATTCCACACAGGCTCCCAGGATGCCAGGGAAGAAGGTGGATTTGATCCATGAATTTCGGTTGAGGAAGATCAAGGCAGAACACCACATGGGTTTCCTTTCTAACCTGTTCCTTTCCCACTGGTTCTTTCCTGTGTTCTGTTAAAGGTGGCACAATGATGGAGGGACTGGAAGCAGAGTTTGAAACCTGTTCCAGGTTGCTTTGTTTACTGAACAACAGCCATTCTTGGCATCTGTCTTAGGTGCCCAAGTTCTGCCTGTGGGAGTTAATCTGTGTATAGGAAGGAAAGGGGCATCCACCACAGTGAGTCTGTTTATCCCGGATGTTCTGTGTCGGTAAAATCCCAGCCTTTGGTTTTGCAAATGCACTGAAATTTGGGCAGACTGTTCTTCAGATGGAATGGAAGGAAATGAGGGTTTTAGATTCTTTGAAGCAAGGACTACCTCTTTCTCTCTCACAAAGCTATGGCCAGTCTTTTTCACTGATCTAAGAGGTGGATGTAACTATGAAGAAGGCAACTAAGAACCTGCCTTCCTAGGGCTTATGGCTGAGCCACTCATCCATGGCTACAAACACAACATCCCACTCTATCATACATGGCCATGAAGATGTGGTCTTTACTGCTTTGGACATAGATAGAGTAGAATAACAAGAGGATCCTGACCTGGGGGAGGGGAAGGGGGCCGTGTACAAGCATGAGGACCTGAGTTCAGATGTTCAGCATCCACATAAAAGCCAGTATGTTTGAGTGTGCCTGTGACCCCAGCAGTGTGCCTTGAAGACATGGGGATCCCTGGAGCTTACTGGTCAGTCAGTCCAGCCAAAACAGTTAGCTTCATGTTCAGTGGGAGACCCTGTCTAGAGGAGAGAAGAAGGAAGACACTCCTGGCCTCTGCGCACTCACACATATACTAGGCACACAACCCATGCGAAACAAAACTAAGTAAAAGTTACCTTCAACTCTGCCTTTTCCTTCCCGTTCTCGCCTCTTCTTTAATAGGGCCACAAAGCCCTGCCCCACCCATCTCGAGGGGCCTTCTTTCTCTACTTCAAGAGCAAAATCGTTACAATCACCTTCCCTTTACTCTGATCCCACTTCTCATAGCTCCAGAGCTTTCCATGGCTCCCTATTGCTTGAGGACACAGACTGTACCTTCGTCCACTGTCTATAAATGGCCATAATTAATCACTGGCTCTGGTTTGCTCAGTATGTCAGCTTCTCTCTACTACTGTTGCTTGGAAAAGTCTCCATCTACGTGCCCTCCGGGCGAGGTCTAACTCCTAAGGTCTCAACTTAAATGTCTCACCCCTCTGGAGCCTACCTCACCCCGCCTGGAGCCTGCCTCACCCCCCTGGAGACTGCCCCCCACCACCCCGAGCCTGCCATGATCTGGCTGTGTCTGGTTGGTTGCCCAGTGTTCTTTGATTTCTGGGGCTTGCCTTTGCCCACATTTACCACAGTGCTTGCCTTATTATAACTGCACAGAGGCTCACAGCCTGGGACTCTCTCTCAAGGGTTGGAGAGTGGCGTGTATCCACATTGTGGCAGCTCTTGGGACAAGGTAGAGACCGAATAAATCCTTATGATGAGACAAAAGACAGAGGAGGAAGTTGGCTACAGGACTCTCTGTTGGTACAAATACCTTGGGCCAGCGGTGCCGCATTGTGATGTCACGGTATCGTTTGATGGAGACAGGGGTCGGCCAGTGATAGAAGCAGTATGTTTGCATCCTTATTGTCTGTGTAGACCAGAACACATGAAGGGATGCTCTCTGTGTTCTAGCTCCTTTTTGGAAGTGTCACGGGGATGAAATAAGGTGACAAGCATGACATTCCTAGCACACTATGGAGTGACCACTCTATAGACCAAAGGCGTGGGCACTGGCAGAGGCAGGGGACTGTAGGTGGGAGGGTGGGCTGGGGCACATAGCAAGACTCAGTCTCAAAAGCAACAACTAGGCAAACAAAAACTGGACTGGTAGTACCAACAGTTGGCAGCATACGATACTGGTCATGTCAACTCAAGCAAGCCTCGGTCCCGTCGTCTATGAACTAAGGTATAAGAGGACCTACCCTGCTTGGTCACTGTGAGGACGAGGTGAGATGCACAGGACACCTAGCAGCATGTCACGGTCTTCCAGAAGTCCTTCCTATCTTATCGGCTGTCACTCTGCCAGGCTGTACACTGAAGTCAGCACTGAGCCATCAAAGGCTTGTGGATCTAATCCATGAACATACTCTTGCTTGCCCTCTCCACTTCCCCACACTGCAATGTCCTTCTCCCTGCTGTTTCTAAATCCTCATAGAGTCCTGTGCCTCTCACACGTTCCCTTTCCCACAGCACACCTTGGCATGGGGCTTGCAATGGGTGCTGACATTCTAACTCGCTCCAAAGGACTGTGCCTGTTCACCCGTGAGCTCTTAATAGAGTCTAAGTCAGTCGGCCACCCAGTGTTGGGTCTGGTCCCCATTCCTCTGGGTTATTAATGAATCCTACCATCCAAGAAAGCATCCCGTGGCTGGGAGCTACAGGTGATCTGCCTTGCTCTGAGCAGGTTGGTGGGGGAATGGCTGGAGACTCTTCCTGGGCCAGAGGAGTCTCCCCACAGAAGTACCATTTAAATCTTAGAGCATGCCAAGAAAAAGTGCTCAAACCCTCCATGCATAGCTCTCTGCAGTACTGAAGATTGCTGCTGTTTAAGCCAGAGGCAGCCACATTAAAAATAAATGCTTACGAGGGTACTATGTAATGACATGGAAAATGTTTCCATTATACTGTTGAGAAGATAAAGCAGGTTCCAAAAGTCTACGAACAGTGAGATCCCTTTTTGTCAGTAAAATAATATTTACAGATCATGATACGTAAATAGAGGCTTTATGTAGCAAGTTATTAATAGCAATTAGTTCTCAGTGATGTAATTATGTCTATTTTGTCTTATTCTTTCATCCCTTTCATAATTTTCTTTAAAAAGTCTGTAGATAAATTATTCAAAGCAAAGAGACACAAGTTGAGTTGGGCTACCAAAGTAAGGACATGGGGGGCGGGGGAGGGAAAGGTGTTCTAGAGGCTTCTGTGGTGTTAATGTGGTATGTAACAGGTGTGTGACTGGGAAGGTGGGTGTGGCTTCTTCTCTGCCTCAGCCTCCCATGGTCCCAGGCTTTACTTGAAAGAAGACAACCATTTCCACAGACTGAGACGTGACAGACAGTGGTGACTGCCGTGGGTGCATCTGCGAGGGCCTCACATGACAACAGAAAGAAGCTACATGAAGAGTATGCACCTCTTGCTGGCCCTTTAAATGCTAGCATCCCGGTCTGAACATTTATAACCCATAATCCCCAGAGAGCCAGACACAGTAGCTCCTGGGGAGAGAACCATGTTTCAGCTAAATGTTAATTGGCACCAGGGCATGAGATGGTGACCTTTGCTGGGTGACCTTGTGTTTCTCTCTTCACCCTTCCTCTCTCAGCAAGCTCATCCATACAACAAACAAAGGTACTTGTTCACGGACACAGGAGGAGAGGGGCTCCTTAACCCTGCCCACAGCAAGGCATCTGTCATCCATATACTTGTCTGTGGCTATGAATATATCATGGTCCTTAATGCTAGGATGTAAAAGAAAGCCCACAGCCAGCCAAGACAGACCTAGCACCTGGCTCTCCAGGGGGATAGAAGCTATCGACCAGACACAGGGCTCTGGTGCTGCAATGTCATTTAAATGCCTCACATTAGGCTTTATGAATCAGACGTTTAAAGCACAACAAAATGAAATCCACTGAACAAAGCGAAAAGAACAGTAATACTCAACAAATCATATATCCAATAAGGGTCTAATATCCAGAACATATAAAGAGCACCGGGAACCCAATAATTGACAAATGAATCAACGGAAGAGAATGAGTACATTCTTCTCTGCGAAGTTCTACAAATGACCAAAGCAAAGGAAAGGTTGCCCAGCAACACCAACCATGGGAGGAATTCAGACAAAAACACAGTGAGGGGCTGCTTCAACTACACAGCACTCTGAGGGCTGTGGTGTCTTTCACAGTCCTACTGGACTTGACTCAAGGACCTTGTGTGCTGACACTCAGATTTGCAAAGAGCAACCTGGGACAGTAGCTCTTGAGTTCCACATCTCGAACCATTGAAAATTAAAGATGCAGACACTTGTAAACTTTAGCAAGGAAAATTACAGAAAAGTAAGACATTAAGGAAAGGTGAGGTGGGACTCCCAAAATATAAAGGTTTAGTATAGAAAGGAAGGAAGGCTCTTGGGGGCTTCATGGCTGTCTCACGCCCAGTGTGAGTTTATTGTCTCTCACCCTAGTGTTCCCAGTGTTGGTGCTTTAATACTAATTTCCCCTTTAATCCTGAAGTCTGGTTCCACTGCAATATAATGTGAGCCATGTGCGGCTCTCACTGTGGGCCCCCTTTCTCTTACTGTCTACAGGAGGCTAGCACCCACATTGCCACCAATATTAAGATGGCTGCTACTGCAAAACTAAAGAGAAGAACAAGGATCGGGAAAGATCTGGAGAAGCCAGACTTACTTTGGATCAAGGACACTAAAGTAACTACAGAGATGCAAAGGAGGAAGCTGGCAGTGTCAGAGCAGAGGTGGCCACGCTTGAGCAGTGACCAGATCCAGCCTGAGGTCTGGCTCTCAGCCCAGAGACACAGCTGCTTTCCCAGTGTTCCTCAGGGGCAAGTTTTCAGGAAAGCCACATGGCCGTTTGCCTGTGAGCTCTAGGGCCAGGGCTAGGACTTCTAAGGTGTCCATAATCGGGGAGGCTTTGGAGCTGTAGACCCTGCAGGTGAAGTTCAAGTGCTGGGTGCTTACACCCTGACTGTGGTGGAAGCCCATTGCCAGGAAGGATGCAGACACTGAGCGGAGGGGCAGGGTCTGCTTCTGTCCCCGGGCAGTTTCTGTGGACAGGCACTTAGAATCCACACCTGAATCTCTAGGACAATCCTGTGGGGTCGGAGCGGTATTCCTGCTCTTTGGCTAAAAACATCAAGGGGACACTAGAGTCTAGATTCAGGGGTAATTTAGATCTACTCTTGTCCCGAAGACTGAACTTGTGGGTTTTTTTTTTTTTTGAGTCGTCAGTTTCTTCCCTAAGTCATGGGAACCATCATTCACATCAGGAGCAAGATGTTGATGCTTCCTTATATCAAGTGTGACCCCTATGAAGGAGAACCCTTCCCCACAGACAGGCTGGCAGCTGTCCAATCAGCACAAATATGACTGGGGACATAGGGCCTCTGTGAATGTTTCCAAAAGTAACAATCTGGCAAAAGACTATTGCAATGAAATACTCTTTAAACCTGCGTTTGGCTTTTCAGGACCCTGCTAGGTGATAAGAATATGTAGGTGGATAAGACTATCTCTGGATACTGTACTTTAGTGTTTTCAGTGTCAAGAGCAGTAGAGAAGGGTGTCTTCAGATGACAAGTTAGATCAGTGACAGCCACTGGGAACTAGGCACGCACTGGCCAGGATTTAGAGGTCATACATAACAAAGATGGGGCGCCTTGGACTGGGGTGACAGCCCTGCCTGCAAAGTGCTTGTCTTACAATCACAAGGGCCCTAGAAAAAGCCAGGCCTGGGAGCACACACCTGTAACCCCAGCACTCCAGAGGCAGATAGGTAGAGTTCCCGGGCTCACTGGCTGCTCAGTCTAGCTTCCTTGGAGAAGTACAGTGTGTGACCTCATCTTCAAAGACAAGGTAGACGGCTCCTGAGGAACAACAACCGAGCTGGTTTCTGGCTGTATACATGTACCCAAGCGCTTGGACATAAATAACATACAGGAACACAATACCTTTTCTCCCTCCCTCCCTTTTTTAAGAGAGAGAGTGTCTTGATTGATTAGCGATGTCTGTTAGGGGCACAGGAAGGAGCAGTGAGAGTTTATCATAGTCACTGGTCATTTCCTTACGCCATATAGGTCATATCCTGAGTCTTTGTTTGGCTGTCTTACTCATGAAATGTTGAATGAACTATGCTGAGCCACACCCACCGCCACTAAATCCAAGGATTGGAGCCTTTGAAGAAGTAAGAATACTGGGCTCCCTTTGTCTGACGGAAGCTACACAAACAGCTGTAGGCACACGCCCACCGTCTTGTCTCCCTCCTGAAACTCAGTAATTCAAGGTTCCTCCGGTGTCTAAATCTCTTTTATTCTTTAAATTTCTTGGCAGCTCAGCACTGTGTCACTACATTGTATGCAGTCATAAAAATAATATTGATGCTATGTGGAGTGGGACGATGTTCGCACTATATTCTGTGGGCGAAAAAAATATGGAGTGTGTCAACATATTCAAGGCCTAGAAAGCAAGCGCCATCACTCAGCCCCTGCTCTTCGTCAGGACCGTATACATTTCAATTCTTGCCGTGTGAAACTTAATGAGTTTGGATTCTCTGCCTCATTGGTCATGGTACCAGGAAATAAAACCAAGGAAAAGGCGCAACTGTCTCAGGCTTAAACTCTAAACTACTTGAGCCCTTTAAACAAACCAAACAGAAACGATGGCTGAGATTTACAGGAGAGATGACATATGATGGCAATTTCTGCAGCATTATTTTGGGCCTGTTCCCTATTCTTCCAAGTCAGGGATGCCATGTTTGGCTATTACCTGTGTTTGGTAAATGGCTTTCCCCGCTGTCTGACCTTAGAAGGAGCAGCCAGGAAGGACGCTGGGTGCTCCTGAGAGCTGAGGCTCCAATGAGAAATTCCATGGAGCAGGTATTTATTTCAGTCCTCTGGGGTCGCAGCTTAAAACTGCTGTGGGTATAAGTAGTGATGTGCAGGGCAGTTGGCTACTTGGTCATGTTAGTCATTGTCGTAAGTCCTCTGACTGGGTCTGTGACCCCCTCCAGACATGGGTCATTAGCTGGGCTCACACTACCAGGCATGAACACCTTCCCCTGTCCTGTGAAGGGGGCCTCAAATACAATTGGAGACCAATATAGGCAAAGAACAGGGAAGGGCTCGTAGGGTCTTAGCTCTTACCCCCGAGCAGTTGGCTGTTGATGGACTAAGACAGAGATTTGCTGTGGTTAGGTGCTGAACCACTAGACTCCAAAAACTAGCCCCCAAACCCACAGGCACACTCACTGGGTCAAAATAAAAATGAAAAGACATGACTATGAAAGAGATTTGTGGGGGTGGGGAGACAAGCAGTGTGGGGGGGGTGCTGAGACCCATCACTAGGTATTGTGTATATGTACAAAACTGTCTAAAACCCAAATGTAATTACTACTACTAGCAATATATATATATATATATCATTAAAAAATTTGCTGGTTCTCCTAAGGAGATAACAGATAAGTCAAAAGCCTGGATGTCTCAGCCCATGGCTTATATTCACATGAGCAGAGGACAGTGCCTTGGCCCAGGAGAGGAAGATTATCAGTCTGAAAGAGCTTTGTCTTGGGATGTTGTGAATATCAGGGCTTTCAGAGAAAACAAAAGTGTATTTGCTAAATATACTAAGCATTTCCCTTTCACAAATGAGGTGTGAGTGTCATTGCCAAAGGAAAACATAGGATTGTGCCTTCAGCTCACCCACAATTCCCTGAAACTTGCCTAAAGGTGGTTCCTGGACCTGTCAACACTCCTGTAGGGGAGGGGCTCATGAGCACCCACCACTTTGTGAGGGTTTATAGGAAGTGACTGGTTGCTGGGGAGGAAAGACACATTTTCTTCAGTAGTGTAGCCAAGTGGGAGTTATACATACTCCCACAAACCGCCTAGTGAAATTCAATGGGCCACACACACACAAAGTTGGTCCCTGAGAAGGGGGGCTACAGTGACTTGTCAGGCTCTGAGAAACTTGACTTACAGGCACAGTGTGTCCATTACCCGAAGCACACACACAGCCTATTTGGTGCCTTGTGGAGCTGGTGTGGAGTGGAACGTGATTGGCATCATCTAGAAGAGGCAGCGAGGGCTTGCTGGGGAAATTAAGCTGGGTCTGAATGTATGTGTAGGAATTTTCCAGGTAGGCAAGGAAAGGAAGGGCATGTGGGCCGAAGAACACGAGGTATGAAGGCTAGAAGGCAAGCAAGAGCCTTTCTTGTTTGGGCAATGACATGGCGGGCAAGAATCTGGAGCACACAGGACAGAAGAGGCAGGTGGGGGAGGAGCCGGGCTATGGAGAACTTGGAGTTAATGTAGTAGGCAAGCTGGGGCTGGCTGCATTTCCAAGCAGGGGAGGTTACAATGAACATAGCAGTGTTTTGGAAGAGATGAGAGATGAAGATTGTTATGTCATTCATGAGAGAGAGCTGAGGGCACAAAGATGACAGAGGCCTTAAAGGTGCAGGGCAAAGGAGTCTTTGGGAGGAGGCATACACGAGAAACCCTGGAGTGTGGGCTGACTGGGGGGTGGAGAGGAAGAAGAAACAGTTGGGCTGACTGGTGGGGAGGGGAAGAAGAAACAGGCCAGTGCAATTGCTGGAAGATACTTAATGGGGACAAGTGTCATTTCCTGGAGCTGGCAGGCTGATGTTAGTAGACATATTGATTCCCTGCCAGCTCAGTCTTCATCCTTTGCAAGACACTCCCAGCTGATGGCCCCAGGTAAGCCTTGACCCCATCAGAAATTGACCGGAAGTATTTCCATTGAGTCAACAACAGGGCCCAGACACACTTTACATTTAGACTAGGCTCAGACCAGGAGTAAAGATCGAGTTAAATTCAGTGTCAAGGACCTTCATTTTCCTCAGAGACCACGTAATGAACAAGACAAGACATCACGGATCTTGAAAATGACACACAAGACCCAAGAAGAAGGACCAGCTTTGGGCCTTGCCAGCTCCTCTGTGGAGATAAGGGGATTTTTCTCTCCACCATTCTCCAGTTGGTCTGTACAAGAAATTAATATTTTTAAAGGCCAAACTCCCGGCTTCATTTGTCATCTTGACAGCTCCTGAGATGCAGATGGATTTTCCTCTGGACTGGCTTCTTCCCCTCTTGTTTTGGAAGGAATTTCATTTTCTTCTGCTGGTATCTATGCAGAGACCAGTGCATACCTCTGCAAAGAACTTGTAGGGTAGGATTTGATTAAAATAGGAGCTTATCTCAGCGGACATGAGCGAGCCTGATTCCTACTTGGGCTGGATCTGGAGGTCAATAGACAGATGCGTGCTGACAGCCCATGTGCTGGATGTGGGTGGCTACGGTACAGCATCGTTCTATTGCTGCGGAGAGACACCATGACTATGGCAACTCTTACAGAGGTGAACATTTAATTAGGGCTGGACTACAGTCTTAGAGGTTTAGTCCACATGGTAGCACACAGGCAGCCATGCTGCTAGAGGAACCGAGAGTTCTCTATCTAGATCTACAGGTAGCAGGAGAGAGGCACTGGGTCTGATTGGGGCTTCTGAAATCCCAAATCCCATCCCTAGTGACACACTTCCTCTACAATAAGGCCACACCCACTCCCACAAATCCTCACCTCCTAATGACCACTCCCTAAGCATTTAAATACATGAACCTATGGGGTCTGTTCTTATCTAATCCACCACAGGGACCAACCAGGGCTTTGGGGGATTTACAGGATTAGCAGCTGCTCACATAATGTACAACAGCTGTGGTTACCTTCACTAGACCCGTGTGAAAGCAAGCCAGTCAAGATTCCAGGATGCATGTGGGAGGGTACCCCAAGGCCACACCCCTTTTGGAGGAGCTATTGGCAGCTGATGGCTGCTGAGGGAGGAAGAATCATTGTCCTTTGGGAACATGGTTACTGGTAGGCTGTTTATGCCCCAGGAGATGACTATATACCCATATACCTATGGGCTCTAATTTGACTCCATAATTTCTAACAACAACAAAAACACAGAGGGCATGTGGTTGGAAGGGTGACAGGCTGGAGAGCACTAGGGAATTCTGGGAGGAGGTAGTAGTGGATGGATATGATCAATATACATTGTCTAAATGTAATAACTGCTCAAATATTACTTAATAAACCCATGTCTGAACATTTTCTGGTTCACTTTACTTTTAAACAGGTATATCACATGGTTTCTCTTCTTGTCATTGTGATGGCATATGTAAAACAAGTCACTGAATAAATGAAAGATGTATTTATCTATAGACAGTATGGCCCATCACGGCGGAGAAGGCACATGGCAGATCAGGGTGTGGGTAAGGGCAGGTGGGACTTCACATATCCATAGAACAAAAAGCAGAGAAGGAAAGAAGCAGGGTCCTTAAGACCCAACTGGTCTGGTCCTAAGCCTTCTGGTTAGGCTCCAGCCTCCAAATGGTTCTAGACCAGTGGTTCACAACCTGTGGGTTGAGACCCCTTTTGGGGTCAAACTACCCTTTCATGTGGGTCACATATCATATTAGGCAGTTACATTATGATTCACAACAGTAGCAAAATTATAGTAGTGAAGTAGCAATGAAATAATAATTTTATGGTTGGGGGTCACCATAGCATGAGGAACTGAATTAAAGGGTTGCAGCATTAGGAAAGTTGAGAGCCAGTGGTCTAGACTCCCCCAAAAGAGCACGGCTGGCTTTGTTCAGCTGCACAAACCTATAAAGGACATTTTATTTCCAAATGACAAGGAACCCATTCCCATTTTATAAATCTTATACCACTCTGACATTGGCCAGCTAAGCCTTTAACAAATGAATCTTTCTGTGCCTCAGTTTCCCTGCTTGCATCCTGTAAACTAAGTAACAGGAATGCTTTATGTTAAAAGAGAACCCATCAGTGTCTGATTGAGTCATTACTGTCCACTCCCCCCAACCCTCCATCCATGCGCTAGGCAGCAGGAGCACAAAGCTGAGTGGTTGCCAGAGCCTTCATCAGTTAGGCTACAACAATATGTTAAGGAAGAGGGGCGTGGCTTGATGAGAGCCATGATCAGGTGGACAAGGTAGGTGAGGCAGGGCAAGTCATCCTGGGGAACTGGAGCTGCCAGGGGCAGTAAGACCGAATCTGAGCTCCGAAGGATAGGTGGGCACCGTCTGAAGGATAGGTGGGCGACGCTAAGGAGCTACAGGTGAGGCTGAGACAAAGACACTGAGCCTAGACCATGTGCTGCAGAGATGGCAGGTGCGAGTTCCCCGTGGAAGGAGGGAATGGGAGGAAGTAGAGAGGAGATTTGTGGGGCGGGGGAGGAAGAAGAACATCAGGACGGGGCCCTCCAGGAGGTTGTGGTTCCTATGGATTTTGAGACTGTGCCTCTTTTGGTAACAGGCAAAGGCAACCAAACACATGAAAAAGGGACCAGATGGCTGACAAGCCCAAGAAGCCATTACACAGTCAACCAGAGACCAGGGCATACCATCTGGCTGTCTGCCCCTTGGAGCCAACAGCAGTATAAGGGCATCTCCAGGCTTCCATAGGGGCACACTCAGGTTCCAGGAGCAGCAGGCACCAAAAGGTCTCCTGCTTTGTGAGGGTGACAGGAAGAAAGGCAGAATGGAGCTGGAGGGCCACCTTTGGCACTGGAGGATCCCATTATAATGTAAATATGCCCCAAGATGTCTCTCCAGCCCCAGGATCCCTTAGCAGCTTATCAGCTAAGGAGGAGTGAAGAAGGGGTGGAGAGGGAAGCAGAGGCTCCCATGTCTGCTCATTTCCTGCTTAGGGAAGGGTGACCCTCTTTGTACAGTGACGTGCAAGCCAGAGAAAGGCAAGCACTAAGCTGCCTTTCCCAGGAAAGGGTGAGTGGTGGAAGACTGTACTAACCTCTCCCTGTACTGAGGGTGAGGGGCAGGTAGGTGGCCGCCACAACCAAGCGTTTGAAGGGCCACCACACCTGGAGAAAGTACCAACAACATTAGGTCAAGAGAAGGCACCACCCAAGTCTTCTGAACAAATGTCACTGTCCGCTGTCCAAGCCAACAGAAGGACCCGTCCTTTTGATGATTCTCACCCCGCTCTACAATTCACTCCAGTCCTAGTCTTGAGCCCTAAGTGACAGAGGTGACGCAGCAGCTACAGGACCAGAGCTGGAGACTGAAGTATGACACATCAGACGGGTGTCCGCCAAAAGGAAAACTCACGAGTCAGGGCAGAATACATGAGCTGAAAGCAGGGATGGAGAGAAAGCCCACAGGTCCCCAAGCACCAGGAACATATGGGGAAAGAGAGAGAAATCCACTGCCTTCCCCTGCACCTGAAGACTTCGTTTATCTTCTAATCCCACTGCCTTGTCCATTCTCTCAGGGAGTGCTGAGAATTTTTCTAACTAGGGAACAGGAGATGAATGAAATGTCAATAAGTAGAATAGTTTGTGACAAAGAACTCTTGGGGAGTGAGGGGATTTGGTGGTCAGTCCTCCACAGCAGTGCTATGAAAAGAGGGGAGGCCGAGAAGAATGGAAAGAGGGGCGGGACTCCCACCGAGGAAGCCAAGGTCCTCTGTCAGGGCTGGAGTTGAGCAGAGTGTGTTTGCAACAGTGGAGACCTGTGGATGGCATCCAGGTGGTACTCTGAGGAGGCGCTTTTAGCCAGAGGCTGATGTGTGAGAGTCTCGCCAGGCTGGACCTGCCTTTCTAGAAGAAGACGGTCTGAGAAGGGACATGGGTGATGAGTGGCAGACACACAAAAGTATTCAGACACCTGGCAGATTCAAGGCAGGGGAGTCATTCGGGGAGAGACTTAAAGACCCCAAGGAGCATGTTTGTATGAACACAAGAGGTTGCTTCTCACTGCGCAAGAACAATTCACACTCTCCCCTAATAGGACCCAGAGAAAACTGCTGTTGAGACACAAGAATTTAAGGCAGAGTGAGGAGAGGGCACTGCCTATCTCCCTCCACGTTAGCAGGCTTGCTCCCTTACCTGAGCCGGCTTCACAAACATATCCAAAGCTACTTCCACCTTCTGCCACCTTAGCCTCATGCCCCCTTTATAATCTCCCCATTTTCTTGCTTTCCTATCTGGGTTTGTGCCACAGTCTTCCCACCATGCCACAGGCCCCGGTGCCGTTACCTGTGCACATAGTAAACTTCCCCACTAGATTCTGAACTTGAAAGCACGCACTCAGTCCAAGTTTGCATGCCTGCGAGTCTGCACGGTACATGGTGCTAGGGGGCCCTCGACAACAACAAACAGAACAACAAGATTGAGCGCCTCGTGTTGGAGACTTTAGAAGCCCTGGGGATTGTGCTGATGATGTGTATATTTGAGCTTATTCAGCCTCACAACTGCTTTGTGTGGAAGGATCTGCCCACCATCTTGCTGACGAGGGATTAGTCATCAAGGTGGCTTATCCAAAGTCATGCCATTGGATGTGAAAGAGAGATGCAGCCCTGGATCCCAGGGCTCACGCCCACACTAACATTACTGACTGAATAGGAAGATCCGTTCTACTTCTCCTGGGAAGCAGGAGAGCTGAAGTCCCTGGAAGGCAGGTAGAGGAAGGCAGAGAGTTGGGTAGGAAGCTGTACTGGGGTGGCAGGCTGCTTGGTCTGCTTTTATTGGACACATGTGTGTTGTATATGTGTGGCGTATGCATGTGTGTAGAATGCGTGTAGCCATGTGTAGAGGCCCAAAGAGGACATAGGGTGTCCTCCTCTGTCCTTCCCTTTGAGACTCTCACTGAACCTAGAGCTAGGCTGGCTCTAGAGCATCAAGCCCCAGTTCCCTGGCCTCACCCCACACAGCCCTGTGGATACATGTATATGCAAAACCACATCCCACCTTGCCTGTGGATGCTGGGGGTTCAAGCTTAGGTCCTTGTGCCTGTGTAGCAAGGGCTCTGACACACACTGAGCTACCTTTCCAGCTCCGGGGCCTCCTTTTTGAGAAGCTATGCTGTCTAATGGGCATCCTTCTTAGAGGTGGTCTCTGCAAAGAGAAACCATTTCAGCTGAGAGGATTCAGAAGACGAAAGGTTCTGCTTGCATCCGCCTGAGCCGTCCGGGCACACTGCTCATCAGTACAGACGGGGCAATGGTCGCTACCCCAGAAGACCTCAGCTTGGCCAGTGGGGGGATTGCACTGGCAAGAAATGTCAAAATTTAGAATCTAATTAGTGTCTCGGCTCGCAGTTTCTCTCTTTGGGCTTTGCTTTTATAGTCGGTCTTTTTATTCAGGGTGCAAACATTTTCATTTTAGGGACCGAGGAGAAGGACCAGCTGGTAAAGTTCTTGCCATGCAAGTGTGAGTTCCCGAGTTCTATCCCCAGCACCCCTAGGAGCCCAGTACAGTGGTATGTGTCTGTGATTCCGGTGATGGGGAGGCAGATTTCTGAGCTCCCTGGTCAGTTAACCCAGCTGAACTGTTGAGCTCTGGGACTCAAAGACTAAGGTGGAGAGCGATGGAGAGAGACCCTTGATTTTGACTCTAGCCTCCATTTGTTTTATAAAAATAAGATTTATTGTTGTGGGGTGTCTCTGTGTGTGTGTGCGTACGTGCCTGCATGTGTGTGTGTGTGTGTGTGTGTGTGTATGAAATGACTGTGAAGGGCAGAAGAGGGCATTTATATCTTATGAAGCTGGAGTTACAGGCAGTTATGACCCTCCCACCCAACATGGATGTTGGAAATTGAACTCAGGTTATTGCAAATGCAGCATCTGCTTTTAACTCCCGATCCCAAATCCAGCCCAATATTACTTTTGCTTTGAGTGCAGTCTGCCCCAGACAGACTCCATGTGGATATAAGCAGAGACTAGATAGATGCTTCCCCACACCCACACTGCAAGAAGCTTCACCAAGAGGAAAAAACCAAATCATTCTGCATCTTGTCTGAAGCCTTACATCAGAAGGACTGAGTCTTCATGGGCTCCGTTCACCCACGGGAACTTCACGTGTGCTTTTCAATCTTCCGTGAAAGACTTTGACAGACTAGCTGCCAGAAACACTGTATGGGAGGGATTATTTATCTTGGCTTATGGCTTCAGAGGGATCTCAGTCCATTCTAGCAGGGAAGACACGGCAGAGCGGCTCCACAGAGATGCAAATGTCTGGTAGAGACTGACAGTGAACGAGGGGGTAGCGAGTGTGTGACAGGAAGGAGCCCTGGATAACACACTGCATGGACCCCCCCCCCCCAGTGACCTACTTCCTCCAGCTAATACTCTTCTGAGTGGTTCTACAGAGCCTCCTCCATGTGCCGTGAGGAGGGAAGTTAGGTCCAAGACATGAGTCTGAGCACATCTTAGAGCAAGCCATAGCAAGTGTATAGGGAGAAGGTTCAGAGGTTAAGAGTACACATCATTCTTGTATAGGGCAGGGGTTCTAGCCCAGCATCCATACTGGGAAACACTCAACCACTCAACTGTAACTTCAGCTCTAGGGAATCGGATGCTGTCTCTTGGCTCTTGTGAGCGCTTGCACTCAGCATGCATATCCTAATGCTCACACATGATTTAAAAAATATTAAAGAAAGGACGCTAAAAAGTATTTTACACAGTGCAGCTACCAGCTCCTCCCAATGTCACTCCTGAGCTCTGAAACATTTGCTTCTTGCTCATCCTGGGCTAGATTTAAAAAAAAAAGTGTATTTTTTTTTCTGATTTTTCTAACCCCCACTTTCTTTGCAATTAAAAACTAGCAGGTTAGTAGAGTTTAACTCCCTCAGACTCAAAGCTGAAAGTCTATTCCCTGTCAGGGAGTCTAGGAATCCTTTACTCTATTCCATTGTTCCATTGCCTGGCTTCTTCTCCTCTTTTGGCTGAGATCAAGTGAAGAATCCTCTACCTGCCACCCAGGTCAGAAGATGCCAAGTCTGACAAATTGTTTTGCCACCCAGAGTTCTGCCCTTTTCAAACCTTCCACGCAAACCAAAATAGATAAACCCTTTGGAGGCCAGGTTTCCCTGGTGGAGAGGGTGCCATCAATGAGACAGGGGTGGGCCTGGCGCTGTCCATGGTCCTAGATGGATCGTAGAGTATGCTGCTGTTGGGATCTTGGCTATGCAGCCCCCTAGTGTTCCTGCATTCTAACCCATGACTCTAGACATTTTTACTATTTACCCCCATCTTTTGGACATATGAATCAGCACCTGAGCTTCACGCTCTGCCTGCAAACACCTGATTCGTAACCCGAGCCGCGGTCTCTTCAACGAGCCCCGGGGAATGGTGAAGCTGTGCTGTAGTTGACGACACCTTCACAGCCGCCAGGAGGCACAATTTATGCAGGAGGTACTATGCACCAATGAGACATGTAGCCACCTCATCTCTCAAAAGCCCTATCACCTTGCATATCAGGCTATGTTATCACCATTGTTCAAGTGGGAAAACGGAGGAAGCTCTGCCTAAGGCCAGTGTAAAATAATGAATTTAAGCAGGAGCTTAGGATGGTGTCATGGCCAGGTAATCACTCTGTAAATCCCCACTGATGGCAGTTTCTTTTTATCCTGTGTGGTTATTGACTTGAATATTGAGCCCCCAGTGGGAAGGGGAGGGAGTTATATTTTGATAGAGCTTCTTCCTTGTCTCTTGCTATCTGTTGAAGCACAGAAAACTTGAAAGGACTTTACCCCAAAGGAAGAGAGAACAACAGTAAATCAAAAGAGATCTATTGGTCTTGGAGTCACAGGAATTTTGAAGGGAGATAGAACACAAGGAACAGATTGCAAAAGCATCAGCCTTTATGGGTTGGCAGATTTGCTAGACAGACCCTTCGTTTTCTAGGGTAATCTGTTCAGCCCTGGAGGCAGCAGCCTTGTGGACCAGGTATCCTCACCACATGACCAAAGCTTACTGGGATAGAGTGGGCTCAGCCCAAAGTGGAAGCATAATTAAGGTTGAGCAAGTCATCTGTATCTCTGAGAATCTGAAATGGAAACTTCAAGAAACTAAGTAGCAAGGTACAGATGTGTCAAGAGGGCTAACTCAGCTCCACCACTATAAAGTGGAGCACTCTCTGGAAGGCTCCTGAGTTCCCTTTGCCTGGGATTAGAGACATACTAACAATCCCATGCATGGGACCTATTGGGAGTCTGGGGGATAGTCTCTAGCTTTGCTCTCGAAGTGGTTAGTTGGGTTTCTATTCCTGAGCAGTGGATGATTCTTGCTAAGACCCAAGGGTGACCCAACAATAAGCACTAAATAAATGTTCACTTCTGGGGATCAAGTTAAAGAGAAAGTGCTTTGTAGTCATTGGGTAGGAGGTGTCAGCATTGGAGATCACAAGAGGACCAAGAAGGAGGGCTGTGTGCGTGGTGACTCAGAGGTACGTGGCCTTGTCTACATATCTGAGGTTCAAGTAAAGTGAGGCTGAAGTCTTTAAAGGAACCATTGCCTTATCTAGTTACAATGACATGCCAAAAGGCTCTCTTACCCACTACACACAATGAGGTAAGCTTGCAGATAAGAACACATCCATGAATCGTGTGTGATGGTTAATTTCGGGACATCTTGTCAAAACTGAAATCATCCAGGGGACATGCCTGAGTGTCTTTGAGAGTGCTCCCTGTGGATATTAACTCAGGGGAGAAGACCCTGTTCAGAGCAGGTAGCACCTCTTGATGGGCATCTAAGATATGAAGAAGTCCAAAGGAAAAGGGATGCTGCCTGCCTGCCTGCTCTTCCTGAGTTACATCCATTGCTTCCGCCACCACTTTCTTTGCTGACATCAAACTTCATTTTAACCAACCTTCCAACATGGACTGAACAGCAATAGCCCTCCAGGAATGTTCCAGGTCTTCAGTGCTATGTTAGACTCTGGAGACATCCATATTTGTTAACCGAGTAGCTACCAGCCTTTCTGCCCACCCGCTGTGAAGATGCTCATCACTGTTGGTTACTCAGCCTATATCATGTAAGATGAGCTAATAAATCCTGTCTACAACATGGTCACACTCCACTAGTTCTGTTTCTCTAGTGAACCCTGAACACAACACCATCAATACAATCTGTGCATCACCTGGAAGGGATTCCCCACATCCTTCCTGGCTGAGTGATTTGTAACGGGGTCTCAGTATGTAGCAAGGCTGTCCTTGAACCCACAATCCTCTTGCGTTGGCTGGACTCCAGGTTTACACCACCATGCCTGGCTTCTGACTTCTTTAGTTTTTGAAGTTACTGTCTTTTATGTGCTATAAGAACATATAGCTAAGCCGGGCGGTGGTGGCGCACGCCTTTAATCCCAGCACTCGGGAGGCAGAGGCAGGCGGATCTCTGTGAGTTCGAGACCAGCCTGGTCTACAGAGCTAGTTCCAGAACAGGCTCCAAAGCCACAGAGAAACCCTGTCTCGAAAAACCAAAAAAAAAAAAAAAAAAAAAAAAAAAAAAAAAGAACATATAGCTAAGATCAGCTCCCCTCACCCCCCGGCAGATGTTTAAGTTTGCAATATGGTATTGCTCACTATAAGCATTGCTTTGTAGACCAGATCCTGAGAAGTCATCCACATTGTATGTATGAATCTTGGTTCCCTTTGACTAAAGACTCATTCCCTTTCTCCCCAGCCCCTGGCAACTACCATTTCACACTTGGCTTCTATAAGCTTAGCTGTTTTCTAGCCAGCTTGCAAATGGTATCATGCAGTGTTTGTCCTTTGTGTCTGGATTATTTTAATTAACATAGTGTCCCACAGATGCCTGCATGCTGTAATTGCAAACGGCAAGATTTAATCCTTTTAAATGGCTGAATAATATTCCATCTTGCGTATACAAAGTATGTAATAGTTGGGCTGGTAAGACAGCTTAGCAGGTAAAGGTCATTGCTGCAAAGTTTAATGACCCGAGTTTGATCCTCAAAAGGAGAGATCAACTTTATGTGGTGTTGATACCACACTTGGGTTTTTATGTGGTATTGAGGATCCAATCTCAAGTCTCAACACATGCATCAGGCATTTTTCTGACTGAGTCATCTCCCTGGCCATATAATCTTATTTTTCATGATGAAAACTGTTTCTGAATCGGAGGCCCCTGGAGATCTGGCAACATCAGTTTAGAGATGATCCTGCAGAAGGCGCTCACTTGCTCAGATTCTGACAGCAAGAGTTGCTTAGCCATCCCCTAGTTCTTACCTGCAAAGAAGGGGAAATTGCAGGTGCCTATCATGGGCTTTAAAATGATATTGCTGAGGTGGTGGTGGTTGTTAGCACAGGACCTGGTCCAGAGTCAACTTGACAGTGTCATGATGGCTGTCACTGGCCACTGATTGCCTTCTTACCATCTATAAGGGAATTTATCCACCCCTCCTCTGCATTTGGACTTTCTAGTCCCTATGGATCTAATGCCAACAGAGGTGGTCAGAGCAAACAGCTCTGCTTTCCCATTGGCAGCTCCTGAGCGCTCAGGTAGGCCACTCTTCCATGCTTGCATTGGGGTTCTAAGCCACATAGGGAGCAGATACTGGTTCTCCACAGTGCTAGACACCTGCCAGTGTCTCTGCTCCCACCTTGACAGTACAGCATCACCAGCTTCAAATCCCGGCACCCTGACCAGGAGTACAGATTCCCTTCCCCCAGCTAACCACATGGGTCATTACTCAAATGTAACCTTTCCCCAGAGCGAGTTCTTCATTGCGCTCTCATTAACTCCTGACAAGGGCTCAGGTTGCTCCCTTGAAGCAGTAGCCGGTGCAACAAAGGTCCAGCTGATACAGCTACATTTTCTCCAACACCAACTCACAGGGAAAAGAAGACAATTTGGCTTCAGAAAAATAAAAACCAACAAGTTTCACTTACGTTCATAAATGTTAGATGCGGGTTTCGATGACTCTCCAGCTCAATGCAGGTTTAAAATGTAAATTATTTAACGTGCCCAGGACCTGTACCCCATGCTCCTTATCTTAAGCAGTGACACACACACACATCTCAATACATTATTCATGCACCAGGCACCCATTATACACAGGGATGCTGCCCAAGGCACAGCCAGTCAGGAGAGAGGCAGACACGTTCACCAGACAGATGCTGATGCTCAGAAATTCCTTCCATTTTTGTCTCTGAGCTTTGCTTCTGGTGGGATAATCTTTCTCAGGTGTAGCATGTGCAACGTGATACCCCACGCATGCCCCTAGCTGTTGAAGGATTCCTATATTCCTTTGTTTTGTTCTGAGTCAGAGTTCCATTCTATAGCACAGGCTAACCTGGCGCGGACTCTGTAAAACTCCTGGTAATCCTTCTGCCTCAATTTCCCAAGTGCCAGGATTGCAGGTGTAAACTACTAAGCCCAGCTTGGAGGGTTTTCTGTTAAAGCATCAGTCTTGGTCTGGGGATGTATCTCAACTGGACAGTACCTGCATGGCATACAGGTAACTTAGGTTGGATCCCCAGTACCAGATAACTGGACGTGGATGTGGATATACTACGTTATAATCTTAGCATTCGTAGGTAGAGGCAAAAGGATTAGTAGTCAAGATCATTCTTGGTTACAGAAGGCGTTCAAGGATAGTTTGAGATACAGGAGATCCCTCCTCTTGCATGCACGCACGCGCGCGCATACACACACACACACACACACACACACACACACACACACACACACAATCACCAGTCAATCAATCAATGCTTTCTACTCATTGCTGCTACCCAGTCTCAGTTGCACCAGTGTCGTCTGTGCAAACGCCCCCTCTGGACAGTGTGGACTCACTTTATTGTAAGGGCCTGCAAAAACAAATGTGATGGACCCCACAACTCTGATCTCTTTACCAAGAGCTGCCTCGGGTCTAGGACCCTCACACTATACTCCTCTGCCACCTACAGACTGTGTGTGAGCCAGCATTGCCTTTTTACATTGTGCACAACAACTGCACATGGTTCGGCACCCAATGTCCATCACCTAGGCTTCGGGTGGCAGCCAAGGTGCAGAACCTTGGTTGTAGATGACAGGCAGATAGTCAGGCCTTGCCCCAGAGTCCATGGCCAACTCCTCTGTCATATGGAATTAACTGGAACATTTGTCACTCACTTTGATCAAAGTATATACTCTAACAGTCTTTCTACCCACCTAAGTGTCAGGTGACAAGGGATGTCTGGAATTGTATGCTTCTCTGGTCAGACAGGCAACCACAAAAGGACATCGAGATGAAAGGCAATGGTCAAAGAATGGTGAGACCCAGGAGGCACCCACCCCTCGCTATCTTCCTAGACTCAACTCCAGAGCTGATTGTCTATGTTAAAGGACCACAGAGGGAACCTGCTTGCAGACTGCTCAAAATGGCTGTTAATAGGGACAGGCTTTCAGACAGCTTAGTTTATCACAGAATAGCATGTATCATTTGACAGGCTGCTGATGACAGGGGATGCCACCAATGGCACAATTCTTGTGGCAAGCTGTACACTGAAGAATGGTAGGTGGTGGGAGGGGATAGGAATGAACGCGGGCCGGGAGACACCTGCACACGTCCCCTGCTGAGCAGTCCCCTGGATCGGTTGACACCAGGCTCATTTTCCTATTGCTTGAATGTGGCAGGAGGCACAGAGAATCTGGTGACAAGATGGCCCCTCTGATCAATGAGGGACCACTGCCACACCAGAATTGAATGTGAGGTATTTTCCTGAGTGGTAGAAGGATTTCTCATGTCTCTTCATTGCCTGCGACTTGCAAGAACTGTTCCCAGCGACAGGCATGGCGGTGGGGTGGAGTGGGCAACAAAGCTGAGCTCTGTTTGCTATGTTGCTATAATTAATGCTCCCCCAGCTAATGTGACCGAGCATGGCCCCATGCTTCCAGAGTGGGAATCTGGGTGCTCTCTTCCGTCCATGTGCCATCTCTTTGACTATATGTCAATGCCCTTTCTCTATGGCCAATTCCTTTAAGGTGCACTTCCTCAACCTGCTAGCCAGACTGGCAGCTTCTCAGAGTGATGTGCCCTCCGCGAGCTGCAAAGAAGTCCTTTGAACTTGTGTGTGGGTCTCTTCTGTCTATGTCTGGTAGCATCCCTGTGTTACATTTGCCCCACTATAACACCTGGCCACGAGACAGAAGGCTGAACCAGGTAGAGAGGACTTCGGGTGGGAACACCGGGCATCTGGAACTGATGGTTGGTAGTCACCAGCTGCCATGCACTGGCATCTCTTCAATGTCTGCCTCTGCATTTCCTGGATACCACGCCTTCAGCATATACAACTAGTTCCCACTCTCAGAGGGCCTCAAATGACCCACACATCCCAAACTGCTCCCTACAGAGGGACAGAGTACCCAAGCCCAAAGGAGTATGCCCAGCCGGGTCCCACAGGTAACCTAGATAGAGCACATTCTGTGCGCTTGGAATCTGAGATTCCCTGGCCAAACAGCAAACAGGACAGCAGCTGAAGTAGTGAGGAGGTAGAGGTAGGTGTAATGGCCTGACAGTGTTTCTCACGCTCGGATCATTTGTTTGGCTCATTGCCTTGAACCTGAGTGCTAACATGGTGGTATTTTGTGAGAGGGAGTTAGGTTAGACAGGGAGTCCATCATCAGGGAGACTGGAGGAGCTGGTTAGTTCTGGAGATCTTAGGCAGGTGCATCAGAGCTGTGCTCCTGGGGTTGATGGGACTGGTGGGGAGGGAGCCGGAGGGAAGTATAATAACTTCCCCAAAGGGACCAACCAAGATGGCCTTCAGCTCATTACTTTATTTATTCAATGAAAGGTCACTGAATGCCCACTGTGTGCTAGCTACTCAGGACATAGCAGTGAGCTACACAGACACGGTCCTTACCCTAATGGCTCTTTCCATAGAAGCACTGTTAGGTATTCATGGGGGGAGGAGAGTTATCTTTCTTTGTCACCAGGAACCCATAGTAGGGTCACTGGGACTCTCCTCCACGAGGGGGCAGTCTGCTGTCTGATTCACAGTGTGGCCACTGATGTGTCAATCAACGGTGCCTGTCATGATAAGACTGTCAGCTGCCTTCAGTCTCCGAATACTACCTACAGCTCTGCGTCACATCCTCTCACGCATCAGCCCTCATGCCACACAGAAGGATGAAGTCATCAAAGCAGGTACTCTAAGCCTTTGTCGTGGATTCTGGAAGCTTCCACCAGTACCGCAGGGCCAAAGGGGGCTTTCTCTCAGGCTTGCAATGTTTCCAGTTTGCTTTGTTGTAAGCTCCTGCTGGATGGGTTCCACAGGCCTCTGTGTTTGTCTCTATCAAACGCTCGGGGCTTAGCCAGTGTTTGGGCACAGATGCAAGGCAGCCACACAGGGTCATTTTGCTCCCAGGAGATTGTATCCACGGGCTAAGGTTGGCTCCTAAGTCATTGGCATAGTGACCTCTGACACTCGGAGGTAAAGGCACCTCCCACCCCAAGCGACCATTAGTCAGGACAAATCTTGTCTTCTTTCTATGTAAGGATCCAGATGACACCAGGAAAGTGAGCAGAAAAGGCCAGCACAGACACACAGTTCCAGTCAGCTGTTGCCCCCTGCAATCATCCTTTCTCTCTCTCCTGCTCCAATCCTCTCTTCCCCACAGTGTTACCCATGGTTCTAAATTCCTTGATTACAGGAACCTGAACTCATGCCTCTCCTCTTGTTCAGCTCCTCAGAACAATTCAAAGAACGCCTCTTTCATTAGATGACAAGCTTCTCTGTGCCTTTTTCTTAATGGGAATTCAAAGCTAGAGCCCTTTCATTAACTTGATTTCTCATAGACTCTCTCTCTCTCTCTCTCTCTCTCTCTCTCGTGTGTGTAGTATGAACGAGTGTGATTTAAGAAGGAAAGCTGTGGCCGGGCGGTGGTGGCGCACGCCTTTAATCCCAGCACTCGGGAGGCAGAGGCAGGCGGATCTCTGTGAGTTCGAGACCAGCCTGGTCTACAAGAGCTAGTTCCAGGACAGGAACCAAAGCCACAGAGAAACCCTGTCTCGAAAAACCAAAAAAAAAAAAAAAAAAAAAAAAAAAAAAAAAAAAGGAAAGAAAGCTGTGGCCACAGTGCTGGGGGGTTGGGGACTGTACTATCATTCTAAGACAGGGTGGGGACCCCAGAAAGGGGACAGTTAGAGGTGCAAACTGGTCGAGCATATGATGGGTGATCGTGTGCCAGAAGAGGGCTGGCGTTTCCTTTGTTCCCCTTGCTGCAGGCTGCCCAGCTTACATACAACATAATCGCTTTAAAATGACGACAGGGTGCTTGGCTCTGAGAGCCCTTCCCTCTTGAGCTGAGACTTTATCATCCAAACAGATGCTTTACACAATGGAAGAAGAAGAGGTGGGGTGAAGAGATTGACAGGAGAGGGAGCTGTTTCTGGGGATGGACTGACAGGTTCACTCTGGCCCTCTCCCAGGTGTGCCCAAGGCTTCTATCACAGCCGTCAGGAAAGATGCGGTTGGTGACGATTGAACAAAGGATAAGCTTGGCTCCCACGGGTCACTTGGGTCCTTTGAGTGCTCAAGGTGTTCTTGATCCACAGGCAGGCTGACAAGCACACAGCCAGACAGGGAAGGGTATTATGTAGACAAGGGGGAGGGGGGACAGAAATCACCCTTCCTCCGTCATTTTCTCAAGGAGATGATGACCCAGGAAGCGGCAAACACAGGACTTAGAAGTGATGGCTATCAAACGTCTGTCACTTGGTCTAGTTCCTTGCAGGGATTTAGTGAAACCCTTCGATTGCAAAGGACCCTTAGTTTTCTCTTGGAGGGCAGGAGGAAGGGGGGTGGGGTACCGGAAGGTGAGGAGTCGAGTGGGGGAAGTTCAGAGGAGCCCGGGAATGGCTTCAGCAGACAAACGGAGGATGCTTTCCCTGGGCTGCCGATGATCTGGGCGGGAAATGAGACATCATTCTGCCTGAGTGTCGCCGAGTGCCCCAGAAACTAATCACACGGCCTGCTTTCAGGTCACACCCCATACCCTAAGGTGGAAGTCAATCTCCAGGCTCCCAGATGCCAGAGAAAATGTCCTGTCACCTTAAGCGGGGCCTGTCAACCTCAGGGTGTCCACACTGGTGCCTGGAGAACTCTTTACTGCGGGAGCGGCGCTGACCCCTACCTTGGAGGATACTAGCAGTATCCTGGATGCCAGAAGCACCCACTGACCTCCACTCAGCTGTTAGTACCAAATGCCCCAGCTAGTCCATGTCCTTTGGGAGCGGGGGCAGGGCTCCCCTGCTCAGGACCCCTCTCTTCCGGAGCTTCCTGTGGGGCCTGCTGAGCTTGTCCTCTGAGGTCTCCTGATTCTGCACAGCTGCCAACACATGCCCCAGCTCTGGGTCTCAGTGATCATCCTAGCACCTGGATACATGCTCCCCAAGTCTTCCTGGGGACTGTCCCATCCCATGTCTGTTCTAACCCTTCTTCCAGATAGGAATTAATTCTAAAATCTGTGCCATGGAAACTCTCTGAAAGCTGCCCCAGGACTCCGAGGGTAGCAGCAGTAGCTGTCACTACCTATGCTAGAATGGGCCAGGCTGTGTGATTGGCTTTGTCCCCTCGTCTGATTGCTACTCCCCATTTAGCCCAGGATCTCAGGTAAACTCCTCTGTGTCCTATGCTCCCTCCTCTCACACTTCGCCTGCCCCAGTGACTGAGACAAACACACAGGCTACTTCTCCACCCCCAGGTTTCCCAGCCAATCCCCGTTCCCAGATCCTGGTCCTCAACACGGTCAACAGCATTCCTTCCTAGCTTTTACTACAGTCAAATTTGTGGCTTCTATGACTTTGATTCAACTCTTTAGTCTTCCTTGAGTACCAGGCACGTGCTACCTGCAGACTGGCCACAGGGCTGTGGCGATCTCTATCTGATGTTCAAGTGGCAGATCACACAGTGACACCAGCTCTGTAGACACCACAGACAGCACCGCTGATGCACCCAGAGTCCTCAGTTTCCTGAGGTAGAGACTGTGCATCAGGCTAACCTCCCCTCTCAGCTGCTGTGCCTCCCAGGTTCAGCCACCCCCAAGCCTGAGTTGAGTTTCTTTGCACAAAGATGAAGAGCCGTAGCGTAAGACATGAGTTCAACCCAGACCCCATCTGTGTTCTGCATGCTACCATTCCCATGATGCTACATGGCGTTTATTCTATATTTCCTAAGTGGATCTCCAAATACTTCTTTCCAGGGTGTTACCAAGCCAGAGGGATAGGGAACAACAGCTTTCTTCTTAGAATTAGAGAAAAAGAAACCAATGGCATGCCTGCTAAATGAAAAAGCAACTTTGTGGCAAACAAGGATTTCAGATATATTAGTTCCCATCTTCCCAACAACCCTCTGTGGCCACCTGTGGCACAGAGTCTGTGCCGAGTGCTGAAGACACCACAGTCCTGGGGAAGTCAACATATGTAAAACAAAAGTTTTGATCCACCGGAACAGAAGGCTAAAGCCAAGCAAGGGGCATCCAAGTTCGACTTCCCTGTCCTTTGCTATGACTTCATCCCAGGGGGCTGGGAAGGTAATTTAGTGGTTAAGAGCACACACTGCTCCTGTAGAGGGCACAATTCAGTCCCCAGCACCCACGTTGGGAGGTTGACAGCTGCCTGTGGCTCCAGTACCAGGGGATCCAAAAGCCTTGGATAGGGGAGCAGGGAAGCACATATCTTAATTAAGGGAGCCATCTTAGGGTTGGGAAGAGATTTGGACCTAGAGGGGCTTCCAGGTGCCCAAGGCGAGGTCCCCAGTTAGTTCCT
>NC_022011.1:27046717-27071340 GCF_000317375.1 Microtus ochrogaster | reverse complement strand
CACACACACACACAGATCCCCCACACACACACACACACACACACATCCCCCCCCCCCCCCGTATCTTACTCCAAAACAGCTCCCTCTGGGCACCTTATGGAGACTCATCATTACCCAAAATCCTCTTTCAGTCAATCCTCTAGAACTTTCTGAATGTCAACACTGCTTGTTTTAGTGTATGTTGGTTAAACACAGCTCTGCATTGTCTTGGCCACTCCCACAGCCCCATACTTACAACAGCACCTGAGGTAGTAGTCAAGGAAGGAAGGGAGGGAGGGAGGGAGGGAGGGAGGGAAGAAAGAAGGGAGGGAAGGAGGGAAGAAGGAAGGGAGGGAGGGAGGGAGGGAGGGAGGGAAGAAGGAAGGAAGACATAGGGAGCCCCAGTTTTCCCTGGGAAGTGCAAGAATGTTGCAGAGGAGTGACCATGTTCAAAGTGGGTCTCACAGTACAGATGTAGCTGTCCTGCTATAAGGACAGAGGGTGACAGGTGAGGGGGAGCTGTGTGGCATAAACATTATTGATAAACTTGGAAGGACAAGATGAAGGCCACAGGTGAGAGTCCAGAGGGATGACAGGACAGACCTGACCAAGAACCCGCTGTCCTAAAAGTCTGCCCCTTTATCCCTAGGCCGACATTGCCATCCCTGTGACAAGGTGGACAAACGTCATAGGCTAGAGTGAGGGGACTGGTTGGTACAGCAAAAGTAAAGCTTCCAGTCAAATTCAGTCAGGTCGCCTGAGCCATCTTCTGCGGCTGCTGACTGTATACAGAGTCTGTGTGGGGGTGCTGGGGTGCAGAAACCCTGGGAATGCTGATATAAATTATACAAGGGTGCATCTACAGACAGTGACATTGCACACATATAAGCACTTGAATAAGGGGAAGACAGAGCCAGGTCACTACCCCACACAACCCTCCCCTAGTGGCCCAGAAGAATACAGCAGACTGAAACTGGCCATGTGTTTCTCTGTGGAGAAAGAAATATAATTTGTATTTTTGTTTGTTTTTTGTTTATCGAGACAGGGTTTCTCTGTGTAACAGTTCTGGCTGTCCTGGAACTCGCATTGTAGACCAGGCTGGCCTTGAACTCCCTGAGATGTGTCTGCCTCTGCCTCCCAAGTGCTGGGATTAAAGGTGTGTGCCACCACCGCCCAGTATTTGTAAGTTTCTAATTTAGCACATCTACAAAAATATGTATCTTCGCTTCTTCATTGTCAACCAAATAAAAAATTGTTAAGAATTGTTAATTCTGGCTGTAAATCTTTGTCTACTGAGTGTGTTGAACCATTGCTTGAGAGACCTCTACATCTCCCCACCCAAGGGTCATGAGGGATTTAACACCGAGCGGCTTCTGAGAAGGGCGAAGTTGCTGAAGGACTAATTAAGTCCTGATTGGGTAAAGAACACGGGCTTCTAACTGTGAGTTTTTGAGTTATTTTTAAGTACTCCCTGAAGGAGGTGAACAGAATAAAAGCTTCATCATTAAGTCTGTTTCCAGTAAATGGAATCTTCTAGTTAGTTTAAGGGAAGTCACATCAGCTGAGAGAATCACATGCCATACCCAGTAATTTCTCCACCTTGATACCTTTGTCTATAATGGCTGGTAATGGGGAGATAGATCCAAGCTTACTGAGTTTATGCTTGTGGCCAGAGACTGGGGAAAGGATTTTTCTGGTCTTGTAATACCAGCAGAAACACTTTGTAAGCTCATTGGCCCTCATCTAGCAGAAGAAACAGACAACAAAAAGGCTAAATCCATTGCTACAGACCATGCAACTGACAAACAGCAGCTCATGGGCCAGCGTTTGAGCCCAGCATATAAGTGTAGGCTTGGGAGTTCTGTGGGTCAGATTCTGTTAGCACTACGGGGGTTCAACAGTCACTATGCTCAACTCAACATCCAAACTGGCTTCAGCAGCAGCATGGGAACCAACTTGGCATCTACTTCCATGACCTTGGGAGAGGACTACACAAAGTTAACACAGAGCTTTGTAATGTATTCTAAAGAACACAGCTCATTCTTCATACGGGAATAAGGCTGTAGCGGTCTTGGGGTCAACCTGGAACCAACCCTTGGCTCCTAGCAGTCAGACAGGGAATAGTGCTTCTGTGTTCTCAGAGGATAATCCTCTTTTTGGCCATAGTAGATGATGGGGTGGTTTGGACTCCATGTTCTTGCTTAGCACAGCCATGTAATTTTTGCAGAGGTTTGGGTCTTTCTGATATCTGTGGGATGGATGGATTGCTCTATACAGCCCCGGATGCTGGGGCATCTACTAGATGCCAGTCACGCTTACCCCTCCCACCCCAACACAGCCACATCCCCCAGGGAGTTTGATTACCCTCTGCTGGGATCCACTGATGTGGGTGAAACAGGACAGTGATTTATGATGCTCAAGACAAAGTTAGGGGTTGCCTGAATTCAAAGGCAGAGCTCTCTCTTCCTGGAAGATTCTGCAGTTCTTACTGAATACAGATGGGTTCTCACTGGGGAATCAAGGCAGGGCAATCAACAAATGACTGTGGCCCGTTAGCTCATCAGACTCCTGCTACTGAACCCTTGGCGTTTTGTAGATTGTTAATTTCCCATTAAAGGAGCTGTGTCATTTAATAAGCATCCTGCCATTTGGTTCCAGAAGGTGGAATAAAAACCTGGGGACCTAGGAAGGCTCTTTTTAAAATGCTAATAGGAAGTGACAGTTATGTTTGGTCACCCAACATGTATGGATTGCTTGCTGTATGAAATGTTGCAGAATAAGTCTTTGGCACTATCCCTCTCCTCAAAAAAAAACCTGAATTTTTTTTTTGTTGATTTTTTTTTTTTTTTACATAGGCCAAGTGTCTCTGTGGAAGGAATATTAGCTATCCTAACCTGTAGTTATGGAAAACCTACTGTGTGCTGAGCCATGCACCAGGCTATGGATATCAACTGCTGAGAGACATAAACAGCATTTCCATGGGTTCCTCATGGGCAAAGCGGTGTTTCTTAAAGTGGTGTTCCAAGACCAAACCAAAATCAGCATTATTTGATGTAGTAGTAATTGAATTATGACCCCACAATACTGTGTTTGTGTGCATGCACACACTGAACAGAGGATAACCTCAGGTGTTCTACCTTAGGTACTGTCCACCTTGTTTTTTCCAGACAGGGTTCCTCACCAGCATGGAACTCACCATGGAGCCTAGGCTGCCTGCCCAGTGAGCCCCAGGGATGGTCCTGCCTCTGCTCCCAGCACTGAGCTGATGGATGTGAAACTATGCTTGGCATTTCTTATGTGGGTTTTGGGATCAAACTCAGATGCTCATGGATGCAAGGCAAAGTGCTTTGATGGCTGAATAGTCCACCCCCACCAAAGATTTGCTGAAACCTGAGTCCCCGGTACTTCGGCATGTGAACATATCTGGAAGCTGGGTTGCTATGGAGATAAACAAGAGAAAAATGAGGTCATGGGAATGACCTTCAAAAAAGAGAAAACTAGGATCCAGAAGCATGTGGAGAGAGGAGACTGATGGGAATTTGCCTGAGGCAGCCTGTCAGGGAGCCAGACGGGCTTCTGGAAACCCCAGGCTCTGGAGCAGGTAAGGACACAGTTTTCAGTGCTGTCAGAGAACACCGAGCCACATGAACACTCCAATCTCCTTCTAGGACCAAGAAAGATGCCATTATGTTGTACCAAAGCTGCCCTGAGACACTGACACCTGTTGAACTCTGTCGGAATTGGGATCTCCTACAGAGACCTCCAGGGGTTAGAGGACACCTGAGCTGGGTCAGTGGCTTATGGCACCGTTTCACAGAAGATCTGCCTGGGAACCTAAAGATAGATACAACAGCAGGACCTTAGAGCTGTGAAGAGAGGCCTCTTAGAGGATGATAAGAAATGAAACCCATCTCAAAATGCTGGAGCCTGCATCTCAGCAGGAAGCCTTCATCCGGGCAACTTGAGCGGAGGCAGATTGTTTCAATAGGGTTGGTGTGGGGCCGAGACTCGAAAACTCTGGCAATCTCTTGACTCAAACCATCGGGCTAGACCATGTCAGATGCGGAAGAAGGGTCAAAGGGCGCCCACTCTGACACCTATAGTAACGAGAGCTAAAGTGACAGCTTTTAGAGTGGCTCTGAGGGGTGGCACACAGTGACACAGATCATGGTGGGAGGAGTCTCACCTCTGGCAGGACAGCACTAGCTATAGGAACAAGCCAACCATTCTTTTTCAACCCATGTCACCGGTCCAGTCTCACTTCCTGCTTCCTGTCCTGGGCTGGGGGTGTATGCCTTGATGTCATAGGCCTGGGCTTCCTCTAGGCTCTGCCGTCATTTCTGTTCAGCGGACATATGACTACAGACCCTGAAGAGACGTAGAATGGTCTAGCGATACCTACCAAATTCCATAGTTCTCTTTAACATGGCCCTGGCTGAGGGAGCCTCTCTAGCTCGATGACTAAGGGTTTTGTGAACACATAGCTTCCACTCAAGGATGGGTATGGCTGACCAGGTGGAGGAGGCAGGGGAATTTTGAGAAGATGAGGTATACCCAGAAGGAACAGTTACCGCTTGAGAAACGATAAACACACTGTGTTCTCATGGTGTCCCCATCATCACACTCCTTATGAAACCATCATTACCCCCAATCCCAGATCGTCAACATTCCAGTAGAATGGCTGAATGCTTCTAAGAAAGAGTGCTGGGCACCTCCCTGATGCTCAGCAGGCAGCTGGAGCAGATGCATCTGGATTCGTGACTGCCGTCCTTGGTTACACCGCTCAACTCTGATGTGAGCCAGGACTCGGCAGGAGCCAACATCTGGGCTCAGAATCTGATACAACATTGGCCTGAGATCCCGGGACAGAGCAGGAGAGGACAGAGAGGGTCACCTAGGGAAGGTCAGGAGGATGCTGGATCCGGGTCTGCAGCTGTCGCCAGTGCTTTGCTAAACGAGTGAGCATCTCTGCTCAAGAGTGACATACAGTGCTTCCCAAGAGATCTTGTCACCTACAGTATAAGAGAATTGTGTCTAAAGATCAAAATATGAGGGATAGCTATGGAGGGCAACTCAGGGATTGTGTCGGAGGACCTGAACCGTGGAAGCATCCTCCCTGGGCATCTCTAATGGATTATCTAATTTCTGGCTGTGAGAGTCTTTTTTCAAATGCTGAGTGGTAATCCACCCCTCTGGAAGCATGCCTCCCTGGTTCCCAGGGAAGGAACAAGTGTTACCCACCCACGGGTGGCTGTGCCACGCTGTGTTGCATATCTGTCATTTGTATTCCAGGAGCAATGACAGCACAGCCTCTGAAGTGCCCATGAGGACTGAATGAAGGCATGGCCCTTAGACAACACTAGCGAACCAGTTACAAGGTGATGGGGACTGCCTTCTTGCCAGCTACACCATGAAGACAGCTCTTATGCCCTCTGTCTTTCTCTAGCCGAATTCTCTCTTCTGGGAGTTAAAAGGCTCTTGCTTTCCTCAACACTAGCATCCTCTAAAATGGGTTCTCAGGATCCTAGATCTCAAGATGTTAGCATCATCCTGGAGGAACAAAGCGTGGGAGATTCCTCGTGTACCAGATGACTGTGTCAGAACCTTGTAAGGTATCTTTAGTGTATCAAGCGTTCAGAAAAGTCCTCACAACAGACAATTGTGACAGTTCACCTTCACTGTCAACTTGGCTGGATTTTAGAATCACCTAGGAGACAGACCTTTGAACATGTCTGTGAAGACGGTTTCAGGAAAGTTTAACTGAAGAGGGAAAGCCACACAGTGTAGATGGGCAACACCATCCCACAGGCTGGGGTCTTGGGCTGAATAAAAAGAAGGAAGTGAGCTGAGCGCCAGCGTTCATCTCGCTGCTTGCTCATTGCGCACACAGTGTGACCGCTGTCTCACCCTCCTGCTGCCCTGCCTTCCCCGCCGTGATGGACTGTACCCTCATACTGTGAGTCACAGTAAACCTTCCTTAAGGTGCTTTCTTCAGGTATGCTGCCATAGCAACGAGAAAAGGAGTAAAATGAACTACCTGTGGATAGGGTGGAAAGGTAGGCTTCCAGGATACTCGGAATGATGACTGTCTTTGCTTCTGGTAGCTTTTCACAGCCCCTTTAGCCAAGAGTCTCAAAGCTGAGTACCTGGGCCACTCCAGCTCAGTGTCTGAATGATACATTGCGCACCACAGCTGAACAGGTCCCCCTTTCTGCCTTGTTGTGTCACCAAGATGTTCATTCTTTCTTGTCTAAGATGCCAGTGACCCAAGTCATCACCAAAGAATGCCAAGTCAGAATCAGTCCATGTTTCCTCTGTGGTACCCGTCTTGTTCTATGATGATTCCATCCCTTTAAAGTGGCCTTCACATTTCTCTCTATCCACTGACTCTAAATCAGCCTTGGAATGCTGGGGCTGAAACCTCTGAAAAGCCTCTTCAGCAGAGACCGTCCCTGCTTCATGTCAGATCAACAGACGGTTGGTCACTGGAGTCTCCAGGTCCTGCTGCATTGTCCATGTAGGGGAGAGAAGTGTGCCTTGTCCTGGATGACACTGATGACAGATGTCTGGAAATTGGAGGGGACCCAGATAAATCCAAAGAGCGATAACGTGAAGATACCCAGGAACAAATTCACTTATGCACAGCCTGGCTATAAGCATGGGGGCCTCCAAAGTCGCCTCTAATCTGTATAAATGATTTTCTCCCAAGCCACTTGGCGTGGCACTGTTATGACTCTCTGAATATGTATAGACACAGCAGGTAATTTAAGATTGCTGCATGTGTCTGACAAAAACATAGTGTGTAGCCAGCTTGTTTGGGAAACATCTTAATGACAAGCAAGGCAATTTATAGAGGGCATATTTTTATGGCACAGCTACGTCAACATTTATTATTTAGCCAATAACTGAGAGAGAAAGCTGACTTCCCCCATCTAGACAACAGAATTAAATTCCTAGACAGACAATATAGAAGTAGGCAGACTTTTGAATATAGTTATAGTATAAAATAATATCCTTTTAGAAATACGTTGGAGAGGATGGGGAGGATGGGCTAACAGCCTGATCAAGTATTCTGAAGATATGCTCTAGAGATACAGCCCTTTCTACTGGGCTAATTCTTGGTATGATAGAAATCAGAGCAATCTGCCTACTATGAACTTAGGACTTATTTCTCCCCTAAAATGCCACTAGATTAGTGTAAGTGCCTATTCTTCACTTGGTTCTTTCTGCTTAAAAATGTGTGTGTGTGTGTGTGTGTGTGTGTGTGTGTGTGTGTGAGAGAGAGAGAGAGAGAGAGAGAGAGAGAGAGAGAGAGAGAGAGAGAGAGAGAGGAGTTGTGCATGCCATTATGCACATATGGAATCATAGGACAACTTGGAGTTAGTTTTTTCCCACCACGTTGAATCAAACTCGGGTCATCAGGTTTGGCTGCAAGGCAAAAGCCTGCTGAGCTGTCCCAACAACTGCAGCTATGTGCTTTGTTTTCTGTAGATCGAGAAAGTCCTAGAAACTTCTAGGAGAATAATAAAGGCTCTGAGACGTCCTGCAGTACAGGAGTCATAGGCAAGTCCTCTGCAGCAGCTAAATGGTCCCTCTTCCCTTACCAGCTATGCCACATCATCATCTTATAGCAAGGAAGGAATGGTTTATCTTCAAAATGATGCTTCTAGAGCGTATCAGATGTTCAGACCTCCCAGATGAGGGGAAAATTTTAAGTAAATTATCCACAGCAAATGTACTGTATTTTGCTTTTTAGTCCACAGTCTTAAGTTCTGCTCACAGATTCCCACAGGATGAAACAGAACAGGACACATTGTCTTGTGTAAGTGAGGCAAATTGTATCTCTGTTGTCACGGGGAAAGTCCTGTGAGCTCACTGTTGAGTTTTATCTACTTGCTTGACAAATACTTATTAAATCTGAGCCTTGTAGATGAGACACATTGCTGGGCCCCCTGGACCATGGCTCAACGGAACTCCTGCTCCTCAGCTGTGGTTTCCAGTACCTTCCATCAGACCACACCGGGTCATCACAACTGCAAACCATTTTGTCACTTGAGCCTTCAAGCTGTCTCTCAGTATTTGTGTAGCCTTAAAATGTCACTGTTTCCTCACTACCCACCCCCTCTCTTTTTTTTTGTCAACAAGACAAGCAACTACTCAGCCAGGAGGGCCAGGGCCTTAGCCATCTGCAGCCCCCACCCCATCTCAAACCCGTGCAGCATCGCTCAAGAATTTGAGTGACACCCCAACCAGCTGTCCTGCTGTCAACCTTTACACTTTGCCTGTCACAAGTGCTGTGGATTTTCCCTCCCCAGCATCCCCGAGGCTGCACCTTCCCTATGTCTCTGCAGTGAGGTTAGTGATCTGGATCATCACTTTCTCTTGGGATCAACAAGGCAGCCTCCTCACTGCCGGATTTCCTCCTCCTCTCTCCATCCTTCCTTCACATTCGAGCCAGAGTGATCTTTCTAAAACACAGCTGCAGAGGTTTCTGCCATCACTCAAAGCATGTGTAGGCACGGACATGTCAACCTCTAGACACGGCAACCTATGTTGTCAGCTACAGACTTCATACTTGAGAACACACAACTGAGTTACAAAAAGAAATTGCAGGGCTGGCAAGGCGGCTCAGTGGGTAAAGGCGCTTGCTGCCAAGCTTGAAGACTTGAGGTGAA
Organism: Microtus ochrogaster; assembly: GCF_000317375.1. NCBI lineage: Eukaryota > Metazoa > Chordata > Mammalia > Rodentia > Cricetidae > Microtus > Microtus ochrogaster. The sequence goes on along the minus strand of NC_022011.1, from coordinate 27,062,686 downwards.
TTCCCAGGTCCCATGTGATAGAAGGAGAGAACCAGTCTCTGCTAGGTGCCCTCTGACCTCCATACACACGCCATGGCATGTATGTCACCCGCTCCTACTCAGAAAATGTAATTAAAAAAGAAACTGCAGAAAAGAAAAACAAGTCCTGTCTCAGTGTAAGTAGAGTTGTGATTCTGTCAGGCCACATTTATAGCTATCCTGGGGCCGCTGTGGCATAGGTTGCAGACTGGACACACTTACAAGGGCTTCCTGTGTGTATTAGCAGAAAGGCACAGTCAATCATTGTGGTCCACAGGTTTACATGGAGCTCAGTGCCAGCCTGCCTCCAGCCTTAGCTGTGCCCAGGCTCTTGCCTGCCCCATAGACCTCTTTCCCCTCTTTCTTTCCTCCACTATTCTCACAATGGCCAAAGGTCCTTTGCTCCAGCTCCGTTCTCTTCCCAAAGTGCTTTCTCCAGCCCTGGTAGCTCAGTTAATCCCAAATCAGCCCTGACTCATCCAATGGGCCGTTCACAACTTCCTTGGACAAGTCAGTTCATCTTCACACCGGACCCTTCTTTTTACCTTTTTATTTTTCATATGTGTGATATACATACATACATACATACACACACACATATATGTTTGCAAGTTTTCGCTTGTGTGGGACACACATGTGTAGATGCACGGGCATATATGTGTGTGTTCGCATGTGAATACGAGATGGCCCCATGAGTGCATGTGTCTGAACGCTTGGTCCCAGCAGGTGACACTGGGAGACTGCGTAGAAGCTGGTGCCAGAGGTGGGGGTGCTGGAGGTACATGCCAGCTCTGATCCTAGCCAATCTGTATCCTGATTCAGTGCCACATGACAGCTCAAGCCACAAGCTCCTGCCACTCCAGGGACCCTAGCTACTATATGCCCCCTTCCTTCCCCGAAGAACAGGATCCCTCAAACTGTGAGCCAGAATAAACCCATCTTCCTATGAGTCACTGCTCTTAGGGACCTTGTCACCACCTCAAGAAAATTAAGTTACAGAGTTCAACTACTCAGTGTGTGGAGGCTTCCCTTTGGGGGTGATAAAATACAGAAACGGGGTGTTTACGCAACATTGCCAGTACCCTAAATGTCACAAGGCTGTCCGTTTTTAAATGGTTAATTTAGGAGTTTGCTCCCTAGTAACACAAACAAAAAACAATAAAATAGTTAATTTTTATATTACATAAATTTTACCTTAATAGAAAAACAAACAAACAAAACAAAAACCAAGCACAACTAATTCTCTCCTGGTAATTTGGCCCCTTGCAGCTCTCTACCCCTGCTCAGGTTGGGGATCTCTATCCCTGCTTAGGTTGGGGTCTGCCTCTGATGCCTGAGTCATTCTGAGTGCTGGAAACCTGCCAGCCCTTGCTGTGCACACTTGACATCCTGTTTGCTCGCTGTGGATGGGCCTCTGCCACTCAGGCAGCAGCAGGAGGAGGAGGGCATGAGACCCTGGCTAGATTCAAGGGACACCCTAGAGAGAAGACTTGCCTCAGCCACTAGCTCTCTGCTGGTGAAGGAGTCACACAGAACCAAGCTCACCTGAGCTTGTCTCAGTGCAGAGATACCAGTACGGTGTGCAATATCACAGGGAAGGTAGAGTTCCTCTGTCTTTTCTGGTGTGACAGAAACAGCTGTCATCTGCTGGTCTTTGCCTAAGAGCTATCAAAACAGAGTCAAACATCCTGCTCTCCTCTTCTGAAGGAAGAGCTGACGCTGAGGTAGATAACAGCAGGAACAGGGACATGTCACTGGGTAAGCGTTCATCTCTCTGGAGGCACAGGCCTTCCTGGTGCCCACATCCAGTTATCTGCCAGTATGTGAGGGGATTCAGCTCAGCCCTGGTGCGTGGTCACCATTGAATGAGCAAGTAACAGTAGGTGACTTCTTCACAATGCCTGACACCCTGCTTAGTGGAGTTAGCCTCTCCTTCAGAGAGCCTTATCAGCATTGTTTGCGTTAGAAGCAGTGGCTGAAGGGCGGAAGGGTAGGAGCTAACAGGCCATGGTGGTCAGATGCGAGGAGTATGCCTGCTCTGCCTACGCTGTAGCTGGCTTCCCTCTGCCAGGTGTTGGCCCAGTGCGTGATGGAGTGATGGCTCATCGTCATCATCTCCTTGACAGGATTTAGAATCACCATGGAATTCACCTCTCTGTGTGTGAGGGTGTTTCCAGAAGTGCTTAACTGAAGAGGGCCAATGGGTGGGTGGCCGGACTGAAGAAAAGGGAGAGAGTGAGCCGAGCATCAGCACTCACCTCTCTTTGCATCCTCGCTGTGGATGTCACGTGACCAGCTGCCTGTCAACTGGACTTGCCCACTGTGAGGAACTGCAACCTCCAACTGTGAGTCCAGAAGCACCCTTCCTTACTGGAGTTGCTTCTTCAGATGGTACATTTAAAGACTGACTCAGCTATGGGGCAGAAAGATGGTCACCGGGGCTTGTGCAGTAAGGCAGTATAGGGTACTTCAAAGACAGAGCTTGGTTCTGTTACCATGGTGAACAAGGAGCTCACTGTCTGCATGAAGAGACATGTCACCTACTGTTACTTGCTTATTCAATGGTGACCACGCACCAGGGCTGAGCCGATTCCCCTCACATACTAGCAGACAACTGGATGTGGGCACCAGGAAGGCCTGTGCCTCCAGAGAGACGAACGCTTACCCAGTGACATGTCTCTAAGGGCTACATGTGTCAAGCACTGAGGAGATACTGGGCACTGAACTACAGTACCAAGTGCACATCTGTCAGGTGCACACAGATGTGGGGCACAGAGGTCTGCATCAGCCTCTAGGGGCTTCTGTGCTCAGTTACCAAGAGCCCTCTGGCTTGAAACAGCACGACTTCATTCTCTTACGGCCATGAGGCCGGAGGAGACCCAGAATCTGTCTCACTGACCCAAAACTGTGGTGGCAGCAGGGCCACCCTCCAATCAGGGGCTCTGGGAGACTCCATTTCTTTTCTCTTCCTGGGTTACCCTCATTCCATGGCTTGTGATTGCACACATGTTCTTATGAGTCGAATCAGGCCTGCCCAGTCCTTCCAAGGACATCTGCCCAGCTTTTAAGCCCAACCTGGACAATCCAGAGGACTTTGCTATCTCAGGAATTCCACCCACAGAGTCTCCCTGTCTGGGTCAGGTGACACAGACACAAACTCCTGGGAGAAAGGCAGAGATGCCATTTTTCAGTCTGTTACTGAAGCCACGTTTTTCTTCTTTTACACTGAGCTGCCTCCAGATCAGGCGCTCAGGAGAAACTGAATCTGGAGTACTGAATAGACTCGGGGTCCTAGTTAACATGCTAATAGAAAAGCCAGGACAACTGTCACTACTTCAGGCTCAAGTTGTGTTTCCTTATTTGACACAGTGTTACCCAGAGACAGGAGATGTCCATGGTAGGAATGACTGCGAGCTAGTATCCAGGCGCAGTGCTGGGCACTTCCCCAGAGGAAGACTGTGATTGCCCGTAGCTGCCACGAGAGCATACAATAGCTGCATCCCCATTTCACAGGAGGGGAAACCAAGGCACAGAGAGCCCAAAGAATCAAGTCAAGGCCACGGAGCTAAAACACGAAGGACTGAGAAAATGGCTCAGCTGGTAAAGCACAGGCCTCCCAAGTATGGAAGCCTGAGTTCAGGGTCCCAGAGCCCATGTAAGAAGCTAGGCATGGTGGGGGGGGTGACTGCCATCCCAGCTCTTGAGAGGAGATATGAAGTGGGGGAGTCAGGGAGCCCGGTCTAAGAGGTAAAGCTCTAGGGCCATGTCAGACCTTATTTCAAATGAAAGGTGGAAGGCACCCAAGGATTGACAACAGAGGCTGTCGTCTGATGTCCACATGTGTGGGGCACACACCTGTACCTGCATGTGTGCACCCACACATGAGTACACACATACCACACACCCACATGAACCACACGCAATGTAGCAAGTGGTATTGGGACTCACTCTGGGAAGCAACAGCTGGGCTCTGCACACCTTACACATGCGACCTCCCTTCCAGGATCGTTGAACCACATGCAATGTAGCAAGTGGTATTGGGACTCACTCTGGGAAGCAACAGCTGGGCTCTGCACACCTTACACATGCGACCTCCCTTCCAGGATCGTTGAACCACATGCAATGTAGCAAGTGGTATTGGGACTCACTCTGGGAAGCAACAGCTGGGCTCTGCACACCTTACACATGCGACCTCCCTTCCAGGATCGTTCTTTGTTTCAGGGGACCTCTTATAGGCAGGTAGCCTTTCAATACAGAGGTGGGGGTGGCAGTCTGGGGTGCTTTAATTGAAAGTGCTTAACCTGTTACAGATAGCGGCCATGGACGGTGCTGAGACGAACACCCCCAAAATGCTCATTTCACATAGGTGAACCTCCTCAAGACTCAGCAGGGGAGCACAGGCAGACCTGTAGGCAAGATAGAGAGCAGATGCCAACCTGGAGAGAAGATGCTTCCTGGCCGAGAAGGACTTCTATTCAGCCATTCCCTCTCCTAGATAACTAGAAGTCCCCTCCCGTCTGTGTGTGTGTGTGTGTAAGCTTGTGTGTATCATGGTGTATGTGGGGATGTGGGGTGGGTGAGAGGGTGCATGTCCCTATGTGTAGGCCACATGTGCTTGTGTGCAGGCAAGAGGTGAGCCTCAGGTGTTGTTCCTCAGGCAATATCCACCTTCTTTTTTTAATCTCTCTCTCCCTGTGTCTCTGTCTCTCTCTCTCCCTCTCCCTTCTTTTAATCTGCGCATGTATGTATGCATACTGTGTGTGTGTGCAGTACCTGTGGAGGCCAGAAGAGGGCATCAGATCACTTGAGACTGGAGTTACATATGGTTGTGGGTTGGGAAGAGAAGGGAACCCATATCCCCTGGGAAAGCAGTCCGAGCACTTCTCCCATGGTGCCACCTTCCGAACAGTTACCTTATTATAGATATAACACCATTGGCTACCATCGTCACCAAACCACACGGACAGTTATTCATGAGTCTTTCCTTATAATCTTTTTACTAATATCTATTTTTTTCCTTTTTACATTTTTGAGACAAGATCTGGCACTGTAGCCAAGGCTCACTTCTAACTCACTGTGTACCCAAGGCAGCCTTAGTCTTGTGGCAATCCTCCTGCCTCAGCCTCTCGAGTGCTGAAGTTACAGTCGTGCACCACTGCCCTTTATATATGATCATTTTATAGGTGAAAGAATTCTTGAACCTTTTATTCTGAGTAATCTCCCCTTTTTGCTTATTTTCTATCTGTTCCCATTTTTGCCACTTAGGGAAAGTAGAGCTGCATGTTATCCATGCCATTTAACCTTATAGAACACATCAGAATCACACACAGGTAATGTTCACAGCCTTTTCCCATGGAACAGCGACAGACACATTCTTCTGCTTAGTCTGACAACACACTGTTAGTTACTTTTCATGAGCCAAAGGGGAGCTCCTACTACGGGCTATGGGCTGCGGGCTGCTAGGTTAATTGTCAACATGCCACAATCTAGAATCGCCTTGGGAGAGTGTCAATGAGAGATTGTCTGGATCAGGTTGGCCTGTGTGTGTGGTGGTGGTGGTGGTGGGAGGGAGGATAGTCTTGGCCGTCAGAACTGGTGTGGGAAGACTCAGCCTGAAATGGTGGTACCATTCCCTGGGTGTGGGTCCTGGACTGTATGAAGGAGAGGAAGTGGGCTGCTGAAGTAAGCTTGCATGCATTCAGGGCTGTCTGCTCCTGCTCGTTGATGTCATGTGACCAGAGCCTTCAGATTCCTGCTGACTTGACTTCCCCACACTAGCTGACTGTAACCCCCAGAACTCCAATAAACTCTCCCCTCAGCTGATTTTGGTCTAGACATTTTATCACAGCAGCACAAATGAAACCGGGCCATGGTACTGCACAGTGTAGCTGGTGGGCACTTAAGATGGAAACATTCTTTGTTGCACCTGCAAAATCAAAACCTTGGCTAGGCATGGTGCTGCACACCTGCACCCCAACACTGGGAAGGCCGAGGCAGGAAGATCATGAGTTCAAGTCCAGCCAAAAGTACCTCCAAACCGAACCAAATGAAAACAAAGAAAAACAAAACAACAAAACTACCCAAACCCCAAACAACAAAGCTTGAAAAACCAAGCAAGCAAAACCCAACGTCTCAGCTGACACCCATGAACATACAGCCTCATGTACTGAGTTTTATCAAGGAGTTTGCAGAGGGAAGGCTGCCGAGGAAAAGTCATACTTGTTAATAATGTTAGCAGCATGTCTCACAAGACTGCTGCAAATTCTGTGCATATTCTCTGGACAATAGAGTCTAAATTGTTAGCCACAGGTACTATGGCCTCTCTGGTCTCAGGTGTCTAACCATGATCTGAGCTTTTCAAAGCACCAGGCCCACATAGCTCTAAAACATTTAAAATAATAAAAAAATAAAAGGAGTGGAGGGATCCATAGGGATAGGTGGCGTGGGAGGACTTTGTTTTACCAGCTAATGAGGTTCTCATGTCCCTAAGTGAATTGCTGTCCTCCACACAGGTTGACCGAGCTGTTTAGGTATAACCACCCCATTACAAACTCAGCACGGCCACCAGGGACATTTCTCAAGGTGACTCTTGCTAATTAGCCAGTCACACTGCCAAGCTCCCTCAACCACAGTGAGTTACAAAGGAAGAAAAAGGCTTGGATAAACTTGGCAATGGGTTCCTCCTTGGGCTCTGTCTGGATGCTACCCATTGTGGAACTGGAAGCGGATTATTTAAAAACAAGAACGAAAACAGCAGTGTGTCTGACTCGCCTCCTTTTCGGTACTCTTGGGTTTTAATGTCCTCCCCAATTATCTCTCGGCACCAGTTGGAGTAGCCCATGTCCCCAACAGGAAATCTCATTTGGAGCAGGGTATTTGCAACATGCAGGGAGCACAATGCCAGCATGAGCGTCCTCAGAAGGTCCTGTCAGGGCTGGGGCTTCCTTAGCACCTGCAAAGGAGTTTCGTAGGAGCTACGGTCCTAGTGTGCTCCTTCTAGAAGGGCAAGGAGATCTCTCCCACAGTCTGGTTGCAGCCAGAAAGCCATTACCCCGAGGGGAAGACATTAATGGGAAAACTACCTCTCGTACGTGCGTTTTTAATTTTGCAATTTGAAATATCTTAAATACACCCCCCTTAAAAATTTCTCCCATCTTTATGATGGTAAATAGCCAGTTATAGCCAGACTTTTGAGATTTAAGGGAGAAGGCAGGCATGAAGCTGATAGTAAATGAAACACGTTTAGCTATTAGCAGGGCCATTAAGGGGTTTGTGTGAGCTTGGGATTTAGAGATGGAGCTTGCACTGGGTAGTTTTTGTCAACTTGACACAAACTAGGGTCACCTGGGAGGAGCAAATTCCATTTGAAGAATTGCCTCCATCAGGATGGTCCATAGGCAAGCCTGCGTGGCATTTTCTGTAACTTTTGATTGATGTGGGAGGTTCCAGCCCACTGTGGGCTGTGCCACCAGGGAAGGTGGTCTGGGAAAGTGTAAGGAAAGATAGTTGAACATGAGGCTGGGAGCAAGCCAATGAACGATGTTCCTCCATGGTTCTGTTCCAGTTCCTGCCTTCAGGCTCTTGAGTTCCTGCCATGACTGCTCTCAGTGATGGACTATTACCTAGATGTTTAAGATGAAACAAACCATTTCCTCCCCAAGATTTTTCTTGGTTATGATCTTTATCTTAGTAATAGCAAAGTGAACTGTGACAGAGCTGCCCAGGGGTGTGTATCTGTCATGATGATGGGGTACTTGTCGCCTGTCTTGGGTGCTCTCAGTGAAAAGGCCAGTCCTACCTTTCCCTAAAAACTGTTTGTGCACCCTTGAGAAAGTTACCAAACTGTAGGAGGAGGTCACTTGTTTGTTCCCGGCTGCCCAGCTAGCTTAATCGGTAGAGCATGAGACTCTTAATCTCAGGGTTGTGGGTTCAGGTCCCATGTTGGGTGCCAATTATAGGAGGAGGGGCGGTAGTTCATCCTGGCCACCCAGAACCGAAATAATCACACAGAACTATATTATTAAAAACACTGCTTGTCCCATTAGCTCTAGCTTCTTACTTGCTAACTCTTACATCTTAATTTAACCCATCTCCATTAATCTGTGCATTCCTACAAGGTTATGGCCTACCTGCATGTTTCAGCACATCTACCTCAGGCCACAGATCTATGGCGTCTCTCTCCTCCTCTTCTTTCCAGCATTCCATTTTGTTTTCCCCACCCAGCTCTGTTCCCCTATAGCTCTGCTATAGGCCCAAAGTAGTTCCTTTATTCATTAACCAATAAAAGCAACACATAGATAGAAGGACCTCCCATACCACCAAACTTGTTGACTTGTAGAGGGGTAAATCTGTAAGATTTCTTCTGGTTCTGACATTAAGGGAAGTTTTTCTTGGCACCCACCCAACAAATTAATATGAACTGAGTAGTGAGAAAAAAAGAGATGATTTCCACTTTACAGTCTGATACGAATTCCAGCTATCTCAATGGCATCGAGTGGTTCTGTCATCTCTCTAAAGGCAACAGGAGGTGGTGGTTTTAGGTTGCTCAATGGTGTGAAACTCTAGACTGGGTGTGGCCTCAGTCAGTTTACAGGTGCTCATAACTTTTGAGGCAGGTGTGATGGCAGGACCACGCATCCCATGAGAGTCTTACACTACCACTGGACCTCCATACACCTTCCAGTCCACTCACTGTAGTAGCCAGAAGTCTCACGGGAACTTTTGACCTCTGCCACTATAAAGGACACACACCACCACAGCTCCTCATCCTTAAATCGATTTCAGCATCCCTAAATCTATTTCAGTATAACTGCACTGAGTGTCCCCGCCTTCACCCACATGCTACAAAGATATTATTCATGCAGATCACATGCTGATTTATTCTCCTAATCATGCATTATTCATTCGCATTATGCAAATCCAGATGCTTCTTGGTCAGAATGTATCTGTGGGATGGTAAGGTCGAGACAGATGTAGTGACATTTCAACTTCGGGTCTGTTTCATTAACTGACACACTGAAATGATGTCTGTTTCCTGTGGGTGGACCCCAGGGTAGTGATTAAGAAAGTGATCTGAGGATCTCGGTAGGAAAGTGCCAGCCACCCGCTGCCTCTGGTGGCCCAGCCAGTCAGGATGAGAAAGTGATTCCCTGTCCTTGGATCCTGACAGACATGGGCTCTAGCTGTTTCGTCTTTCTTGAAAGAGTGGTAGTTCTAGGAGTTGTGGCACAGGCTGGAGTGTTGGAAACAGGATTTGTTGTTCTCTTTCTAAAAATATGTATCCCTTCTCTGGGCAGATGTGTTAGCATATGTATGTGAGTGCAGTACCCATTGTGGCCATGAGAGGGCATTAGGTCCCTTGAAGCTGGAGTTTTAAGTGTTTTGAGCCTCCTGACATTAGTGCTGGCAACAGCACTCGGTTCCACTGAAGGAGCTGGAAATGCCCTTAGCTGCTGAACCATTGCTCCAGCCCATGGTTCTCTTTCTTCTCTCCCTTTCCTATAGGGAGCACCTTGCAGCAATTCCACAGAGTGTAACAAACAGCCAGACTCTTGGATGTACTACCTGATGTGGTCACAGAGGTAGGACTTGAGAGGGAGGGGGAACCCAAGCCAATTGCCAGAGGACTGGTAGCCAGACGTTTACCTGGGGACAGAGAGTGACTGATCCCAAAAGTGCAACCTGGAATCTGAGGGATTGGAGGAATGCGGCATGGGAAGGACTTGGCAGCCTTAACAGGGGGGACACTGCTGGTTGGTGAGGAGCTGCCACCCTCAGTGGACCCTAGGTCTCCACTGCAGGGAAACTGTAGGATCAGATTGGGGACTGGGTTTAGAGAATTTAAAGAGGTTCAGCCCTTATGGTCCAAGGGTAACTGCTCAGGAGAATGGATGCCACCGACAGGCAACCTCTACTCCTGCCTCCCTCCCTCAGCTAGATTACTATCAGAATGCCTGCTACCGGCAGGCAGCCCAGTGATGGGTGCTCGAGTTAAGGAGTGCCATCAACACGGGTCCTGAATTCTCTGCATGTGCCTGGGGAGCCTGACATCACAGTCACGTCATCAGTCCTAACTGCAGTGATGAGTGCCTGTGGTGGTTTGCAAGAAAATGGCCCCCAAAGGGTGTGGTACTTTTAGGGGGCGTGGTCTTGTTGGAGGAAGTGCGTCACTGTGGGGTGGGCTTTGAGATCTTTTTTTTCAAACTTCACTCCGCGGGATGCTACCTTTGGATCAAGATGTAACCAGCACCGTGTCTGCCTGCACGACACCATGCCCCTTGTCACAATGGTAATGGACTGAACCTCTGAATTGTAAGCTGCCACCTCAATTACCTGTTTTCTTTGTAAGAGTTGCCATGGTCATGTGGTCTCTTCACAGCAATAGAAACCTAACTAGGCAGTTTACAAGGAAGAACTTTCCCTGAGAGCAGAGTATCAGAGTCAGTGCCACAGGGAGGGGCGTCGGGTAGGAAGGGCTTTCTGGAGGAGGTCACATATAGCTGGAATTAGGTCTCACTCAGCTAGGTAAAGGAAGTACATTCCAGGCAGAGGGACGGAACCTTCCAGGGCTGTAGGTCTAAATGGGGATCCTGATCATGGCTTCTGGGTAGTGGTTTGGAGCCTGGGCTCTAAAGGGTGGAGAAAGATGCCACTCAAACCGTTGGGGTTGGAAAGACTTTCCTTCAGGTAGGCGTCTCTCTCGGCTAGCCCTGAAGGATGCACAGTGAAGGCTGGAACCCAGGCCAGCCTGGCGCCCATTGCCACCTCCAGAGTTTGGAGGAGGCAAGACCTGCAGAATTCAGCAGTGGTGAACTCGGTGTCGCCACCTGCTGACAAGAGACAGCATAGACGTTGGCAACCCAGAATGCCATGCATTTCTGCAATGTTCCTTTATAGAACTGACGAAAACCAAATGTTTATTGGGCAGAGACCAGTGTGTGTGTGTGTGTGTGTGTGTGTGTGTGTGTGTGTGTGTGTATGTATGTGTGTGTATTTCTGAGAGTAAAAAATGATTACATTTACAAAGGTGAAGTCCCACCCACTTCAAGGCTATAACTGAGACCAGGCTTCCCTGGCATGCTTTGAATTTTTTTTTTTAAAAGAGAAACCGTAGCATTGTTGCCCCCATCTGCTTCATTACAGATCCTCATCCTAACTCCTGACAACCCATAACATGAGTTGACACAAGACGGATGGATGGATGCATTCTAGCAAGTCAACAATGCACGTCTCATAAAAAGCTTCTAGGACCTTCCAGTGGAACTCAGTGGATCTGCGGCAACCACAATGGTTTTTGCAGAAAGAGCCAATGAAGATGGAAAAGCCGAAGGGCAGGGAACAGAAGGTCACAGGCCAAAGGCATGGCCTGAGCACACTCCCCCCTTTGCTGGTGGTGCCCAGGGGCAGGGAGCTGTACCAGCAGGCTCTACAGTAAGGGTAACAAGAAAGAAGATGGCCTAACAGCTACTTGTCGGGATGTGAGGCCTCGAGGATTTGTCTCTGCATCAGTCACATGGACCACCCTGCTCCCAGAGAGCCACTTGGAAAACTACCGCACTCGAGCGCATGCTGTACCGGCCTTGAACGTGGGGCTGGTAACTTGGGCTACAGGCTTATGAAGATCAAGTGGTGGCATTTCCTTCTCAAGGAGGTTCAGCCTAAGGTCAGTGGGAGAATCAACCCAACAAGGCCCTTTGCATTCCGAATTTAGTGTCGTCCCCTCTCCCCCATATAGTTCGAGTCCTGAGGAAAAACAGATAAAGTCCAAGAATTTCCTACTTACATTCTTTTCTGCAGGTGGCTGGGTGCCACATGCAATTTAGATCGATTTCTACAGTGTTCAGCTGCAAGAGCGGAGGGCCGCATCAATATTTATAAAGCTGTTTACATTGCTTTACGCCTCGCAAGGGACACGGACAATATTGCCGTCCAATTCTCCCAGCAGACCACAGGCTAAGTTGTCCTTACCCTGTATTTTATTGTTGCCATTAACAGCAGGTTCGAGCTGAGACAATAGAGATGCTCACCTGCCTCTGACTGCTAACACTGGCACAGAAATTCTGGGAGCTTTTCCCACCAAAAAAAAAAAACCCCTACTCTTTCCTGCACCACCCTCCCTTAAACTTCAAAGAGCAAAGGAGGTCCTCTGCTCTGGAAAAACTCATAGGCACACAGGAAACTGATTATAATTTAAAGTCAGGATGCTTTCAAGTAGGACAAACCTATGATGATGAGAAATTACTGAAAGAATCATGAAAAGGACAGTATGAGGTTCATGTTCTGTAATCTAAATTTAGTATGTGGTAGCCAAGACATGGCCCCGTTCAAGGCGGCTCAGTAAGAACATGGTGATTCTGAAACAGGATGAATGAAGTAAAGGTACCAGGATCCTCGGGAAAATATAGGATATATTAGAACAGGCACCACATACGACAGAGAGAAGATGAGAGAGAAGCTGATAAAAATTGATGTTTGGGGATGATGGTTAAGTCCATGAGCTTTCTCCTTGGTGGGACACTGAAGGCTTTCCTTTCTCAGTGCATGTGTATATGTGCGCGCATGTGTGTACGAGCACTGGTGTGTGTGCTTGTGAGGCCTGATGACAGTCTCAGGACTTGCCCCTTAGAACACTGCCTGCCTTTGATAGAGACAGGCCTCTTATTGGTTCAAAGCTCCCAGTTATGCTAGATACAATCTTGTGTCCACCTTCCCGGTGCTGGGATTTCAAGTGCACAGCCCCATGCATGGCTTTTTATATAGGTACTGGGGGTCAGACTCGGGTCCTCATGCTTGTGAGGCAAATAATTTATGGACTAAGCCATCTCCGTGACCCTCCTTTCTCCTTTCGAGGAATTAATTAGACTTGGAGGAAGCCTTTGGACCAGAGCCACATGGCAGGTCCTGTGCCTATCCCTGGCTGGTGACTCTTAGCGTTTTCCTAAACTAGTCAGGTCCACTCCAAAGTTAGCTGAGCCTCTGGTTGATTCTAACACAGTGGTGCTGTGTTTATGTAAGGGATTCATGGCAAACCCTTGCAGAACAAGAAGCTATAATCAAAATTGTAATTGAGTGGAAACGACGCATATCTGAAAAACATGCAAACAAGAGCCTGGCTCTGGTGCCATCCATAGATGCTTGTAATGACATCTACATAAAGATTATTTATTATTATTGAAGATTCTATTTTATTTTAATTACATATATATATATAAGACCATACACAGACACAAACATATGTATCACAAACATATGTATATATATGTATATATATACATATGTTTGTGTCTGTGTATGGTCTTATGGAAGCCAGAGAGCGCATTGGATCCCTTAGAGCTGGAGTTAAAGGCAGTGGTGACCCACCTGGTGCGAGTGCTGGTAGCAGAACTTGGTCCTCTGAAAGAGCAGTATGTGTTCTTAGCCACTGGGCCATCCTCCAGCTCTAAGACACACAGCATAAACATATTATTCACAGGATCCTAGTATAAGCACTTCCTCAGGATTGTCGTCTGTGGGTGCCAGTTCAAGGTCACCTTGAGGATAGAGTCTGCATATGCTCCTTTCCTTCACCAACATGGGATGGTGTCTGCCTATGAGCCACACATATGCTCTGTTTTACTTCAGCTGACTCTAGATTACTTACAGTACCTAATGCTATGCAAATGACAGGGTCTACCATGATGTTTAGAGAATAAGGAAGGACAGGAATAAGCCTTCGTGCATACAGTGTGCATGTGATATTTCCCCTTAAGTATTTCCAACATGCATGTGACTAAATCTGTGGATGGGAACCCAGAAGATGAAGATCTGATTGTGTGTTCTTTATTCTATACCCTGGATTAAGATACTGAACCTTCCATGTCCCAGTGGGCTTTCTAATGTACCCCGATGGTACATTGAATTATTCTTGAATGTAAGCCTCTAAATTCTGTCCCTTCCAGGCTGTCACCACACTGACCTTTATCAAGGAAATCAGCATTGAACTTTACAAAGAGGGAATGACATAGGACAAACCGTGTCCATCATGGAGCCAGGGGTGTTTCTCAGGCTGCACGTAACAATAGCTCATTCTATTTCATCACTGTCTTAGTTTATCGATGTCTGCCTTAGTGTACCAATTTATTCTACTATTATAGACACATATTGTTTCCATCTTGGAGCTTGTGAAAACCACGGTTGAAAATATCTATCTGTGCATCTTTAGATACATGCATTTGGTTGCTGTCTTAAATTCCTGTCTGTTTCTGTGATTAAAAACACTCAGAACAAAGCCAAAACTGCCGGGGGAGGGTATTATTTGGCTTATACTTCCTGTTTACAGTCTATTAGGGATGTTAGGGTGGAAACTCAAGAAGGAACTTGAAGCAGAAACCATGAAGGAATGCTGTTTGCTGGCTCAATCCCAGACCCAGGCCCAGGACCACCTGCCTAGGGGATGATGTTGCCCATAGTGGGCTGGGTCCTTCTCCATCACTTAACAGTGAAGACAGTTCCGCATAGACATGCCCACAGGCCAATAGGATCTGGGCAATCCCTTAACTGAGACTCCTTTTCGGGTGACTCTGAGCTAAGTCAAGATGGCAGCTTAAGCTAGCTGGTACAGTTGTTTTGGTTACACACAAAGAACTTGAACTGCCAGGTCACAGGATAAATGCCATGTGGATCTTAGGAGATATTTCCAGAGATTTACTATGCACCCTTTCCAGCAAAGTGTAAGGCTTATTTTCTCCATATCCTTGCCAGCTTTTATTATTGTCAGTCACTTATTTTAGCTGTGATAGACACATCTTGCTCTTACCTGAGTTCTTTTTACATATTTTTCAGGCTTAACATAGGTGGCAGAGGACTTCCTATGTCCATTAGACAACCCCACAGCCCTTCCTCTGTTCTTGGTTCAAATTCCCTAAAATTGAAATTTCATATTCCATGCACCTTTTGAAGCTTCTTTTATTTCCCCCTTTCCCTCAGATTAGGAGGACGGCATGACTGTGGTGTTCCTTGTATTGCATTAAACCACAGCCCTAGGTCAGCCTTCATCTCTCTCCTGGAATATTTCAGGTACAAGAAGAAAGGTTTCTTTTAAATGACTATTTCTGGACGTTTTAGAAGTGGCTCCGATTTATTTCCTAGGCAACTTCTCTGGCTTCCGATCAAAAGGCCTATAAACTTTTAACTGGATTAGTCTATTATCCAAGGTATTATGGCTAAAGTGGCTAATTCTTTCCCCGTTAGCGTCTCCAACTCCTCCAAATGATGAATGCGAACGTGTGATAGGAAACCCTCTGAGTGGCACGCGTTTGTTTTCTGAAGGATTAGCGCTTTCTCTGTGTTTGGTTTGTTACTGAGGCCACTTAGCCGCCCTTCTGCAGGCACCACGTAGATTTACCTGCTGTGATTTGCCTGGCAAAGGCCCCAGTTATCTTAGTTGTGGAGTGCAGTGTCCACACCTCTGGATGCCTGTTGTGTGCTATTTCCTGCACCTGTATCTTGCTTCATTCTCAACCATGTTATGAACTCTCAGTAAATCTCATCTTCTGAGCCCTTGGCCTTCAGATCCACCATGAAGCCACTCAACTCTGGGAATACCTGTGTGTACTTCTAGCTTTCCAGCTCTTCCTTCACTTAGGTGGGACCACATAACCCGATATGGCTTTGGATCCAACTATTTATACAATGCTGTAACTCCTCAATTCTTTCTTCCTCTGCCACAATTGTGTGGGCTCCTTGTGTATTATACATAAGAAGGTGAACCCAAAGAAAAACATATAGCTATCCTCTTGGGTAGGGGAAGTAGACAAGATTGCCAGGCAAAAAATCGGGATCTTAAGGGTGGGATGGGAGGGGGGTAAGGGGAGATGGGGAGAAAAAAGTGAGAAGGGTAGGATGGGGAGAACTTGGGGCAATGGGATGATTGGGATACAGGAAGGTTGGATAGGGGAGCAGGGAAGCACATAT
>NC_022011.1:27041121-27046617 GCF_000317375.1 Microtus ochrogaster | reverse complement strand
ATAGGGAACCTGAAATGATCCTATCCTATAGCCATACTGATGAATATTTTGCATATCACCATAGAACCTTCATCTGGTGATGGATGGAGATAGAGACGTGCTTGGCTTTTAACTGGCTTGGTTGTGAGCAGGGAACCTCAGCTGCTGTGAACAGCCATGGCATGCTCGGAGGACAGCAGTTCACAGCTCTCCCTCCCATCCTTGGGCTCTTGCATTCTCTCCGCCCCCTCTGCCTCCATGCTCCCTGAGTCTCTCAGCTCACTCCTTATACTCACTGCCCACGGTGTTCTTGACCTTGCTAAGACCCATTCACCTCCTCTCCAGGCAAACCATCTTCACGACCCAAAGGAAATACCTCCTTCTCCAGGAAGGCCCTTCTGATTTCCCCCAACTAGCACCTGTCTTCTGTGTGCTTAATCTCCCTTCAGACTTGCCCAAGGTCATAGGAATGATTCAGGCAATCTTTCATCCTGTCTTCTCTGAGAAGGTATGATTGCGCGGTGACAGCTGCAGTGGCTTATTTACCATTGTACCCTCATTTTCAAATGCCATGCCCGGAAGGGAGGAGGTGCGAACAACTCTCTTCTGATGGATGCTTTCATAAGTGCGAGAGAGAGCAGCTCTGCGTTAGTCATTTTTCTTGTCGCTGCCATGAAATACCCGGCTTTCCAGCCTGCTAAGGAAAGGAAGACCCCTTCTGGCTCACAGTTTGGGGTGATGCACAGCATCCTGCCGGGGAGGGGGGGTCGGGGAAGGGAAGGCAGCCGCAGGGGGTTGCAGATGTGGCGGTGGTGGTGGTGGGGGCTTGCTGGTGTTTGGGTGGACCAGGGAGCAAAGAGAGGGTCGGAACAGAGTAAGGGCCAGGATAGAAATTGTAGTGCCCGCCTTGGGAACGACCTCTTCCTGCTAAGACCCTTTAAAGGCCCCACAGTGTCCCCAAACAGTGCCACTAGCTGGCGATCAAGTGTACAAACACATGAGCTTAGGAAGGACATGTCACACCCAAACCCCAGAGTCACTCACTCTGTCCCAGGTAAAGGAGTGCTCCCAAAGGAGCACAGACTAGTGTAAGGAGCTGCCTCGCCTCTGAGACAGTCCATAACTCACGCCGTGAGGGTTTCTCACAACTCCTCTCTGCAGGTTTAGTTTTGTTTCCAAAAGGAAAATATTATCATATCCTCGGCTTCATGATTATTCCATATGCACTAGCTGTCACATTGGCACTGGTTTAAAAAATAGATTTTATTTGTTCTTTGAGAATTTTGAATACTGTGCAGTGTGGTTTAATCACATCCAACCCACCCCTTCCTACTCCAACTCCTTCCAGACGCCACAACATCCCCCTCCCAACTCCATTTCCTCCTCTTCCCTCTCTTCCCCTTCTCTGTATGCGCATGGGTGTCATATCATTCACTGGGGCATGGGCATGGGCAGTGAACCAGGGACTGTACCCCAGATGAAAACTGACGGCTCCATCAACCTTCACCTACCAACAGCTCCTCAACTGGGAGAAGAGCCTCATGAGCCCCTCCCTTTTCCTTGCTGCAATGTTGCCTGGGTTGGTCTCATGCAGGCAGCCACGGCTGCTGTGAACTCCTGACTGCAAGGGCCCTGCCAGGTCTGGAAGACACTATTTTGCAACACTCTTCCTCAACACTTGGATATCACAATCTTTCTTCCACCCTCGGTCTTAGGGTTTTCTATTGCTGTAAAGAGACACCATGACCGCGGCAACTCTTACAAAGGAAGCGGCTTAGGGGTTCAGAGGTTTAGCACATTATCATCACTGTAGGGAGCAGGGTGATGCTCAGGCAGACATGGCACTGGCTACATGTTGATATATAGCAACAGGAAATGGACTGAGACACTGGGCAGTAGCTTAAGCATTACATTGACCTCAAAGCCTGCGTCCACAGTGATGCTTCCTCCAACAAGACCACACCTAGTTCAACAAGGTCACACCTTCTAATAGTGTCACACCCTCTCTCACAGTGTTCTCTCAGTCTGGCAGGAGGGGTATGGCATAGATGTGCTTTAGGGTTGAGCACTCCACAAGTACAACTGGCTGTGTGTGTGTGAGTGTGCACGCACATGTGCATCATACGTGTACATATTTGTGTGCATGGATATAGAAGCCACAGGTTGCATAGGATGCCTTTCTCAGTGGCTCATTATCTTATCTTGAGACTGGGTGCTCACTGAGTAGCTTACACTGGCTGGGCTTGTACACTTCCGAGATCTCTCGTTTCCCCTCTGCTCCCCTGTGCTGAGATTACAGGCACGTGCTGCCAGGCCTGACTTTTGTGGGTTCCAGGGATTAAAACTCAGATCTTCAGGCTTGCACACAGACTCTGTAGAGACTGGGTCCTTCCGCAGCCCCATCGTGACTCTTCCTCCAGGCTCGGAACTAGTGCAGCATTCCCCAAATGGAATGCCAGCTTGGTTCAGGGACTGAGGAAGAGAGCACCCCCGCCTCTGCTGAGGGGACCCCAGAGTGGAGGGGAGCTCTGCAGGCTCAGAGCCCAGCCCTTCTGACTTTCTGCTCTGCCCCTTGGAAGAAAGAAACTGAACTTCTGAGAGGAAACTTCCTTCAAGAGACGACTATCACCACAACCTCCATGGCAACGTTAAGAGCCCAGCTTGTACCCTGGAACAGGGACACGCTCAAGCAGATTTCCAGCAAACCAACCAGGCTTTTGAATTAACTCTCTGGATTAAAGCAGAAATTAAAACAACTTATCCACTGTACAGAACACGGGTAACAAAATGCCATTTCACCCAAACACAGCTTCTCTCTCCCTTCCCCTGTCTAGTTTGCCTGTTTCACTATAAAGCTATGCAAAGGAGCTTTTGCTGCCCATGAGAACACGGCTCAGCATCACAGTTTACAATTTCATTATTGAACTACGCAAAAGAGGCTTTCCTGGGTGTTTCATTCCTTTATGAAGTCAACCAAAGGCTGTGGCTTTGGGAGGAGAGGGTCCTTCTTTCCCGCCCTTGAAGGCCCTGGTCCTCATACTTTGACACTGGATCTGTGAGGCGATCCAGCCCCTGAGATATGGAGGTAGCATGGCTTTTTCCTGGAGTGTAACAAGATCATCTCATCACCATCTTGGAGTTGAGATCATCTTAGCCCAGTGGTATCCATGGCAACAAAATGAGCAAACTAATACAATGACATATGGTAATGGTGGTGAGTGGAGCTGTTGACACTCCCTGATGGAAGGAGAGGGGAGAAGACTCAGGAGTCCTTCACCTGGATTACAGCTGTTACCCTCACCTGTCTCCCAGCCCTGCTGCAAGTGCTCTTGGGAGATGTGAGACTATGTAGGAAGTGGCTGGTTGTTGTCCACATGTGGGGGTTGCTGTCCTCATTCTGTGTCAGAAACAGCTATGTTTGTGGCTTTCTACAATGTCAGGCCTTACTGAATGACAGCAGAGTCACTGTATATGACAAATAAGGCAAGTTCAGTGAGTTCTTGGAGAAGGAAACTTGAGACCAATGACCCTTTAAGAAGGCTACACAGTTTGTCTGGACCATAATGCTGGTCAACCATGAGTCTTTGAGCCTAAATGTTGGGCTTATTTCTTTTAGATTTACTTATCTTATGAGTACGGGTGTTTTGCTTGAATGTATATCTGTTCAACACTCATGTGCCTGATGCCTCTGAAGGTCAGAAGAGGGCATCAGATCCCATGGAAGTGGAGTCATGGGTGGTTGCAAGCTGCCAAGTGGGTGATGGGAACTGAACCTAGGTCCCCTGCAAGAGCAGCTAATGTTCTAGAATACAGAGTCATTTCTCCAGCCCCTGGGCTTATTTCTTATCAAACATCCTAAAGCTAACCATTCCTTCTGCTCCACTTTTACTTGGCATCTCCGTTAGGTCTGCCCTGCCAACTGTGGGCCTTTATGTCTCTCTCCTTCCTGAGCAGACCTTGGATCTCTCTTACTGAGATTTTTGCTGCTCTCTAATGAGACAAACACAATGAACTTGTTTAGGTAGACACACTCGCTCGGTTTCGCTCACACAGACATTCCGCCCTGTCTGTTTCTATGCAATCGTGTGTGTGCATGTGAAAGTATGAACAGTCCTCTGTCTCCTGAGAAGGTAATGATAGGATAGTAACAATGCAAAAGCAAACACTCTTACTTGGCGTGATAAAAAACGTTCTCATTTTCCAAGGTCCCAAAATTCTCAAGGGAGACTCTTGCATGAAATTTCAATCTCTGGCAACATTGACTTATATTATGACTCTTTGCAAAACCTTTAATATATGTAACTGCTGTTATTTTCACTCTTGATATTTGTCTTGTCTTAAGTTCCTTGTTCAAACATCAGTATATGCACACCACACACACACACACACACACACACACACATAAATGCACAGGTGTGCACAGGCAGAAAGAAATATGCATACACAAATGTGCACACACACACACTTTTTCAAGCTAGTCATGGGTGGATAGAAGAAAGCAGGTCATTTGGGGTGGGTATTCTGGTTCTGTCTTGAAGCAGGTATGTTAAACCCCCACACATAAGCAGGAGACTGAGGTCATCAATTTCTGGTCCTGCCTCCTTTGTCTCTCTGTCTGCAGATGAACTTTCAGCAGGAACCCCCATCCACTGCTCCCCTTCTCTGTGAACACTGCCATATTTCTAGGATTCTGTTAGCTGTCCAGATGCCTCTAATTTCCTGATAGCACTTTGAGAAATGAAAACCTTTGTAGAAGAAATTTTTTTCCTGTCGTGTTGTGTACTTTTAATATTCCATTAGGTTTGGTTTGGCTCACTTATCTCCATAATTTTAAGCCACACTGTATCATTTATGGGCCGCAGAAGGATTTTCATAGGCAGGTTAAGTCCAATTGCAGAACAGTGTGTTTATCAGTTTCTTCAAAATGTCATCTAAATTCATTTTTCACATTGTAAGATTGGTGCCGTGTTCTCTCTCCATCTCGGAGAGCAAACAATTGCACACAGCCAACTATCCCCTCTAATATGAATGAAAATGCCTCTCTGCTTTATCTGTTCTAAGCCAATATCCCTGAAGAATTTAAATATCTCACTTTTTCTTTTGTTTCTTACCGAGCAGTCCCAGGAGAAGCCCATCAGACACACCTCAGCATCTATCCACACAGTTCCAGGGCTGAGCCAAGAAATCAAATCCCAACTGTGAAACAAAGCCTGTACAGCCCTAGGAAATTCATCATGGTGAAGTTCAGGACCAGACCTGGGAAGATGCTCTGCTAGCCAGGCTCCCATCTCAGGGTCCTGCCCGCTGTCCACCTTCCAGCAATGTGACCTTGACCAGTCTCCTCTCTCCCTCCCCGCCCCTCTCTCTCTTGTCTCCTCATGTGTAGTAAGAAGAAAACAGGGTCCCTGAAACTCAGGGTAGGTAGTGGTAATCCATGGAAAATGTTTAGCTCAATGCCTGGCTCACAGTAAATCTTCACTGAGAGCTCTTTCCTTCCCTCCCTCCCTCCCTCCCTCC
>NC_022011.1:27038436-27041021 GCF_000317375.1 Microtus ochrogaster | reverse complement strand
TCTTTCTTTTCTTCCCTCATTACTTTCCTCCTCCTCCTTCATCTCATCATCATCATTATTATCGTTATTATTTATTGACATCACAAGAGACTTTTTTCCCTTGACACATGCTCTTACTTTGTTAGCCCAGGTTGACCCCTAACTCACAGTCCTCCAGACTGATTTCTAACTCCTGTTTGTATCCAGAGCATGGGGATTACAGGCATGTGCCACCATAATCCAGGAAAAGGAAATTCTCAACACACCAAATTAGCTATATTTATTTGCTTGTGTGGTGTACATGTGAGCCTGTCTGTACATATGGAGAAGGCAGGGGTGGATACCTACATCTTCCTATATGACTGTCCACCTTATTATTTTTGAGGCAGCATCTCTCACTGTATTGGGAGCTCAGATTATCCTGTCTCTGCCTCCCAGTGCTTGGCTTATAGGCAGGCACCTCTGTGCCTGGATTTCTGAGTTCTGGACAAGTCGCTGATTTGGTAGATACCTTCTGTGTTCCACAGTCCTCCAGGAGATGGAGCACAATTCTCCTCACAGTTGGCTTCTCCATGGGAGAAGAATGCAAATTAATCTATAAATGTGGGTTTTCAAAGATGAGGCTGTGCACACCGACACTCTCTTGTGATCAGAAGAGGACCCAGGGCAGCAGCAACAGAATCTAAGAAGCTTTGTCTGTGGGGGAGTAGAAACTTCTACAGGATCGGGGGACTATCCTACCATCCGTCTCAAGAGATGGCTCATGCTGTAAAATATTGCATAAGCACAGTCGGTGTGTGTGTATGTGTGTCTATGTCTCTCTGTGTGTTTCTCTCTGTGTACGTATGTCTCTCTCTGTGTGTATCTCTCTGTCTCTCTGTGTGTATCTCTCTCTGTGTGTACCTGTGTGTGTGTATGTCTCTTTTTGTCTCTCTCTGTATATATGTCTCTCTCTGTATCCGTGTGTGTGTATGTATGTTTCTCTATCTCTCTATCTCTCTGTGTGTGAGTGTGTGTATGTATGTCTTCCTCTGTATCTCTATGTGTGTTTGCATGCACAGGCTGGCACACGTCTATCTCTAACTTCCTATTCCTCTCTTCCCTTCTCTACCCATATCACAGTGAGGTATGGCACCAGAGGCACCAGGAGGAGCGTATTAACCAGGCTTGAACAGTTCCCTATTTATCCAGTGGATTTATGAACTTTTTACAAGGAAAACACTGTTTTTTAAATTAAACTATACTGACTGAGCTGTCTGCTTGCCTTTAAAGTGCCTGCTGCACAAGGATGAGGGCCTGGACTTAATTCTTGTTATCCACATAAAAATCCAGTAAAGGCGGCTGGTACCTTCACTTTAGTACTGGGTATATGGGGGGTGAGGCAAGGAGACAGGCCGATCTATTGACTCCACTCCCAGCCTGTCTAAGTGAATGGATGAGCCCCAGATTCAGTGGGAGACCATGTCAAAAATAAGTGAATATACCTTACATCAGTGGTTCTCAACCTTGCTAATGCTGTGACCCTTTAGTACAGATCCCCATGTTGTGGTGACTCCCAACTATGAAATTATTTTGTTGCTACTTCATAACTGTAATTTACTATTGTTATAAATAGTAATATAAATATCTGATATGCAGGATGTCTGATATGCAAGCCCAAAGGGGTTACAATGCACAGTTTGAGAACTACTGCCTTATACAGACCTCAGGTCTCCACAAAAATGTGCACATATATGCGTGTGCAATCACATACACCATATGCACACAAACACACACACACACATACATATGCCTACACATGCATGATTAGATGACAAGGCTCATGGTTACCAAGTTTTAAACAAGGACATCTGAGCACATGCCCTTAGGCCAAATCAGGCCATCTGGGAAGTGATAAAAGCAGGCAGGTGAGACATTAGATTTGAGAAGGTGACACTTAAGCCTTCTGATTGTCTTTGGAATTGTTCGTTGATTCTCAGGTTCTCTCCCAAAGATGCCTGCACTTCTCAGTCTTCAACCTTGAGAGTAAGATTAAGAATGTGCTGTGGTCAAAGCTACCCCTAAATCCTTTTTAAGATCTTAGTTTTCCAGTCTGATCTGCCTTGAAACACCCCCGGCTTTAGACGCATCCTGTTTAACCTTCTGACACATCCTCCTAGTTCTGAAAGTGCTTTAGAGATGAATACATCACAGGCGTTCTCAGCTGAAGATGGAAGGGAAACACTGCATTCCTGGTGGCAATTACTTAGTAGGACGATAAAAGATAAGGGTAGGATAATGAAGAAGGAGGGCTCCATCAAGCAGAGGCAGGCTGGGAAGGCTGTGCAGAGGTGAGAAGGATTTCAGCCCGTTCTGGAAGGGCCGCAGAGACACACATGGGCTTTTAATATAGAGAGTAGCATGTGTGTAATTGTTTCCTACCGCTGTGTAACAGGGCAGCCCAAGCTTTGTGCTTTAAAGCAAGAATATACCATTACAATTGCAAATGGTATCTAGGGCTTAGAACCTGCTGAGGTGTGTGTTTCTGGTTCTCCTTTTTGTTTGTTTGTTTGTTTGTTGTTTGGTGTGTGTGTGTGTGTGTGTGTGTGTGTGTGTGTGTGTGTGTG
>NC_022011.1:27027939-27038336 GCF_000317375.1 Microtus ochrogaster | reverse complement strand
GTGTGTGTGTGTGTGTGTGTGTGTGTGTGTGTGTGTGTGTGAGAGAGAGAGAGAGAGAGAGAGAGAGAAGACTAGACACCTGTGAAGCTAAAGTTAAATTTACTTTGGACCAAACCATCTGCATCTAAGTCAGCTTGCATTGCTGCGGAAGATGCTGGCTACTGGTTGGTGGCCTGGGTTCCCTACCGTATGGAACGCTCTATAATGCTACTTTAGAGTGTTTATAACATAGCAGTTGGCTTCACCCGTAACAAGAATGAAGACAACGCAGTCTTGAGGTTCACACAGCATAGTT
Organism: Microtus ochrogaster; assembly: GCF_000317375.1. Taxonomy (NCBI): domain Eukaryota; kingdom Metazoa; phylum Chordata; class Mammalia; order Rodentia; family Cricetidae; genus Microtus; species Microtus ochrogaster. The sequence continues at coordinate 27,038,041 of NC_022011.1, read as the reverse complement.
GCTACCCTACGCTATCAGCTTCAGAAGTCGTCCGTTTGTGGGGACGAAGTGTGGCAGAGAATGACAGAAATACACAGCTCTAGGACTCGGCAGTCAGTCGTTTCCCTAAACTGCCTTGCCCACGCCCCCCAAAGTGTCACAAGGCTGGTCACCTTTTAGAACACCCAAGAGAATTTGGCTTCACTGCTCTGACCAGCTGGGCTCCTTATTCAGAACACTCCAAAATGGCAGCTTTCAGGTCCTAGTCCGCCCAGCCTTATTCTGAAACAATACCAGATCCTGTTTGCTTTGACGGCTTCTTCCTGCTTGCACTAACCTAGACATGGATTCCAGTTTCCCCACCCCAATCTCCACTTATGGGAACTTGGGCTGCTCAAGGCCCTTCCTAGCATTCACCTCTCTCTGTGTAAATGGCAACAGTGACCCCATATCAAAGCATGTTCCCTCAGGGATGCCTTTGCAATGCTGGGCACAGAGGCGGGCAGCCTTTGCGGACATCGCATCTGAAATTTTAGTTTCCCAGATGCCTTTGCGCTGGGAAGGGCGATTAGCACAAACTCAACTGGCCTATCAGGAACTGCTGTCTCCTAGGGGAGCTTATGAATGCTTCCTCTGTGGCTCACACACTGTCTGGTTTCTGTAAACACCAGGCAGCTGAGAGGGTGCGAGGTGAGAATTGCATATGGTGAGAGCTTCTCATGCCTCTGAAGTCGGGAGCCACAGGGCTGCCTGAAGGCCACTAAGGGAAAGACGTTTGAAGTATCCTCTGCGGGCTAACTCTTACTCGAGTGCAGAGGCAATTTGGAGGATAGAAGACATTGCTTTAGAAAATTTCTGGGATCTGGGAAAGATCTGTCTGAGTGTCCCAAGGACAGTGGTGCCCAAGTTCAAGATGAAGCACCAACTTAAAATTTTATTTATTAATGTATTGAGTGGGTATTTAGGCCTGTGTATCAGAGGACAACTTGGGGTGGGGCGGGGGGAGGTTCAGTTGTCATCTCTTTTTACCATGTGGAGTTCAGGGCTCTAACTCCAGCTGGTCCTCAGGTATGGTAGTGACTTCACCTGCTGAGCCATCTTCCAGGTTTCCAGACCTTAGCGCTGTGTATAGGCAAAGGCTCACCATGCCTCTGTAATATCGGATTTTTATATGAACATGAGAGGCAATGACAGCTGAGGTGCCACCTCCTGGGTGGCTAAAATCTTGCCTTTGCTCTCAACACTGCCTTTCTGCCCCTTCCCCCTGGAGGCTTTCACAGAGAATGGAGAATCCAAAGTAAGGAATTTGGATTTTATTCCAGGTAGCTCTTCCTTCCTTCTTTCCTTCCTTCTTTCTTTCTTTCTTTCTTTCTTTCTTTCTTTCTTTCTTTCTTTCTTTCTTCCTTCCTTCCTTCCTTCCTTCCTTCTTTTTTTTTTTTTAAATTATATCCACATGTCACCAAGCAACTTATTGGCAGGACACTAATTGCTCTCTTGTATGAATACATTTCCTGTTTTGTTTAAAACACTGCCATTTTAGAAATACATCCTTTGAAGCCACTGCTCTTGCCATCTGGCAGAGACCAGGTACTTTGATTATCTGCTCTAATGTCTGCTGCTGGCAGGGATGGACCTGCTCTGTCTGGGCAGCTGATGGGCAAGCGCTGTCTCTCTAGGTCCCATCTTACTAGAGCCCAGGGTGCTAAGTCTAGGCATCAAGTACCCAGATGACCTTCCTCAAGTACCAAGGAAGTCATTGGTGGAAACTTAACTCTCCCTACTGTCTGCCAGGAGGGACACGGGGCGGGAGGGGGGACTTTCCTTTCTGACAGCGATTAAACTCTTCTTACTCAGAGGGAAACTCGAGGTGTTCTGGACTCAGGAGGTCTCTCCAGATGTGCCACACACAGCAGGCCATTGGCAGAGAGGGAGAGAAGCTCAGGATCACCAGTGACACAGGCTCAGGTTGCAGAGCAGAGAGGCTCGAGCGGTCCTACGTCCAGGCTCTTCTACGAGAGAAGAGCCTACCAAACCCTGCTCCTGGCATAAAAGCATCCATTCTGAAGACAGGCCTCCTTTGACTGTGGGAAAGCACGTTGGGCTAGGGTCGGATGGCTCCTCTGCTGTCCCTTCCACTTTGGGAAGGGGCAGAGGACTTGACTGGTGATATAGATCCTAGCACGTGTGCTCTCTCTGTTTCTCTAGTTCCCTTTACTCCTCCTCTTCTCCCCCCCCCCTCCTTCTTCTGTACCCTTTCCCACTGGGAAAAACGTTCTCGGGTGGACACAGCCCATCTTTTCCCAACCTGAGGCTTGGCAGGGCAGCGTCACTCAAGTTCATTGGGCTGCAGACTCAGCACTTATCAATCATCCCCATGGGCGCTAGAGCTTATGACTTGGTACCCAGTCGCCTGACATTTTGGTGGAGTTCTAATTTGGAAATATGGCAAAGAATAGGGTTCATCAGTACCCCAACCCAACCATACAGTTACAAGGTTGAATGAAAGCTTCTCTCTATACCAGATGCTTAGCTGTGCATAGGGCCATTCTCAGTACAGCTGGAATCTCTACACCATGCTAACCCCACAGGAGGCAAAGACTCACCCTGCCTGTGGAGACACTGGGAGGTAGGATCCAGTGGGCCCCTGCACAAGGGCTGTAGGAAGGCCACTCTGAGAGGTGGCTGATGCTTCTTCCATTCCTTGGGGGTGAGTTTATTGGTTATATGGGAACCATCTAACCTTCGGGAAGCTGGACCTTCAATGCATGTGCCCTCTAGAAATCTGGCCAAGGGCTGTATAGTTATGTCAACTATGGTTGATAGAAATGACTTGAGGAGAAGCTTACATCTAGCTCATGGTCTCAGAACTGTCAGTCTATTGTGGTGGTGGTGGTGGGGGGGAATGGCAGGACAGCTCATCTCAGTGTGGACAGGAAGCAGGAAGGGCATGTCCGCAGCACCCTACTTCCTCCAGCCAGGCCACATCTCTTCTTTTACAACTTCTCAGTAATGCCATCATAATATCAAGGGATTACAAAGGATTAGCCGTTCCTTACGTCAGAAAACTCTCAATCTAATCGTCTCCAATCTTCTAGAGTTGTGCCTTACCAACCTCCCAGGTAATTCCTGAACCAGTCAACTGACAAGATCAACCATTTTGGGGAATTTCACCCTTTTTTGTGGGGGAGGGGGTAACATGTCTGTGCCATACCCCTGGCAGCACCAGCATCAAGGGCTAAGTTCTAGCAGCAGCACCAAGTTCACAGTCAGCTCTCTGCCACCATATGGGCTGTCCAATGGTAGAATTGGGAAAACTGAGTCAAGCTTACCACACAGGAAAAGTCTCAGCACAAAGACCACAGACGTCTCTGAAATGTGTCCTGTAAAGTTCAAGGTTTCCCTTACAATTACTTGTTAAGATTCTCTAGGCATGTGGCCTAGAGAAAGTAGATACAGCCGAGGTTTGGGGATCAAGTCCAGCGTCCTGTGAACAACCTGTGACTTAGTCAAGGCAGGGTTGCCTTTGGGTATTATTTTGCCAAACCCCAAATCTTAACAGATATGCGATTTTTAGCTCTTTGGAACTCTTTTGGGGCCTGTGGACCTTATTTTATGAATTGTCTGGAGACACGAGGGGTGGTTGTCTGGTATCAAGTTGATACATACTCTCTCATGCACAGAGATGGTCAAATACAAGTCAAGAACAGAGAGGTCTTCCAACTTATGCCTGTCTCAGGATGTCAGAGCTCAAGGGGATAGGAAACTGGAGTTTAGATGTCAGTGAGTCATCTGTGGGAAAGATGTTCAGAAGGCATTGCAGAGAAACCAGCGAGGAGAATTGAATTCTGCTTCCCAATTTAGATAGCCATAGAGGTACCACTCATTGCATCTCATCCCATAGCCATTTCTACATCTGTTCTTTGCAAAGGTCAGAAGAATGATTCCTCGTGCCGATATTGAAAATGCAGATGCACACAATTTGGTCTGCTCATCACCTACTGGGATCTGAGGGGGAGAGGCTACCAGCCAGAGAGAGTGTTTGTGATTATCACACCCAGCCATGTAAACCCACTGCCAGTTCTGTGCCACTTAGAGAAACTAGAATGTGTGTGGCGTCCTCTGCAGACGTGGTGACAAGGTTCACCTTAGTGTGACCTCGCAGGTACCCTCTCTGATATCTGAAGTGCTTGGCCTGTGACTTGACCATGCTTTTAGCCCTCAGAAAAGAAGTCTGTTTTCGGGGGCTGGAGAGATGGCTCAGAGGTTAAGAGCACTGACCGCTCTTGTGGAGGTCCTGAGTTCAATTCCCAGCAACCCACATAGTGGCTCACAACCATCTGTAATGAGATCTGGGGCCCTCTTCTGGCCTGCAGGCATACATGGAGGCTGAACACTGTGTACATAATAAATAAATAAATCTTTTTTTTTTTTTTTTTTTTTTAAAAAAAGTCTGTTTTCTCTTGCCCTTTCTGTGTCTCGTTCCCAGTCTCTCACCTACAGAGGGCTGGTCCCTTTGCAACACGGGTCCAAATCTCAGTGACCTTGATTTTTCCTCTGCATAACTGGGGCTCCTTTGTCCACCTTGAGAGCTTGTCATCAAGAGTCAATTAAGCAAGAAGCACACACCTTTGTGCCTGACATATGGTCATTCACAGCAGAAACCCAACAATTTCATTTCCGATTAGTTCTTATCACAGCCACAAGGTCAAGTTCAGGGCTTATGAGATCAGAATAAATGTTTCAGGCCTGGTGTAGGATGCCTCTTTCTGTCTTCAGGTGATTCTGGAAAACTTTAGTTTTCCTCAGGAATCCCTGTTGAGCCTAAGGACGTGGGGATACACTCCTACCCCACTCTCCTGCTTCCAGTGCATGGTACCACCAACAATTCCATCAGCTTCAAGTTCTGCTTAGAGAGCTGACCATCTTCTGGAAGCTTCCATCTCCACTGTGGGGCTCTGCTCTGACAGACAGTCTTTCCCAGATGATCTCACCCCCAACTTTGAGGTTTTCGTGAGTCAATTAGCTCAAAGGTATTTGAAACATTTTAAATGGTTGGTTATATTAACCTTCTAAGTACTTATGGGGTATTCTCAATGCTGCCCACAGGTCCACATTTGGACAGTACTTTCCATTTTTATTGTCCTTAGGTTGAACTCATTGTTTTAATTATTGCAATCTGATGTTGAGTCAAGATTTAATTATCCAAAGTTAATCTGTTTCTTAGTAATGAGGGAAATGGACTTTGCTGTCAAAAGAATGAAGGCAAACCCGCCATCCGTGGACTCACTTCTGTCCAGATAACTGCTCTTCAGGGGGTGATAAGTAACTGAGATATGGTAGATGGAGCGGCCCTCAGCTACGGACACGTGAGATAAGTAAGAATCTATATATGAAGCCGCTACTTTTCAGCTATCTTGACCAGTGATCATTGAGGTCAGTGCCTGCCAATTATGGCCTGTGGGTCAAAGCCAATCTGCTGTCTAATTTTTGCAAGCTAAAAAGTGCATTTCTTTACATTCTAAAATGGTTCCACTAATCATGAAAATACTGTATAATAACCTTATTTTTGCTCATCAATCCTTTTTGATATTTTTGAAATTTTAAGAAGATTTATTTTTTATTACTTCCAGTTATGTGTATGTGAGTGGGCAGTGGGGGATGATCTTGAGTGCAGGTGCCTGTGGAGGATGGAGGCATTGGAAGCTGAAACTGGAAGTAGATGTGGTTGTGAGCTACCCAGTGTAGGTGCTGGGAATTGAACCTGGGTCCTCTGCAAGAGAAGTGCATGCTCCTAACCACTGGACCATCTCTGAAGATTACTCATGGGTCCTTAAGACCAGAAAGATTTGTTATCTGGGTGTTCATGAAAGAGTTTTGTTCATCTCTGACCCGAGAGCAGGTCTAAAACGTGCAGCCCCGCTGGGCTGTCAAACGTGACATCAAAGCACCAGGTATCCTCAGGGGCTCTAACTAACAATGTGATTGAGCCACAGGCACCTGAGGAAGAACATCAGCAGGGAGGGGTTCACTGAAACCATACGGGATGCGGCACTAATCCTGGGCACAAGGAGATCTGTGTCTGGAAGCTGTTTGTGCTAATCTGAGGTGGTGGCTTCTGTCACCCTTCTCCAAACTGCTTTACAGTGGAAACCGGCCACAGCCTTGACAGCCATCTTTGTCTAGGCTAGGACCACATGCTTTAATATTAAGTCTGAAGTAGTTGCACTCCGAGATGCCCAGGCAGCTTGTCTGGAGGTGAGGGGCTTCCTCACTACAAGACGAGTACTGCTCTGTCCCATTTCTCTCTACCACTGTCTACTAGAACTCAGCCAAAACCCTGTCCTATATTCGAGGACAAGTGGACACCCTCTACCCAGGACTATTGATGAGAGGGGGTTCAGAAGGGAGTTATTTAAGTTCAACAACTAGGAATCTTTTCATGAAGAAAACCTGCTGCTGTGGCACAATGTTCTTGTCCCCTCTAAAGATTTGTCACTCGCATTGTTTAATAAAATGCTGATTGGCCAGTAGCCAGGCAGGAAGTGTGGGTGGAGCCACCAGAAAAGAAGAATTCTAGGAAGAGGAAAGGCTTAGTCTGTAGTCATCACCCAGACCAAAAGAAAACAAAACGAGAATGCCTCATTGATAAAAGGTACCAAGTCACATGACTAACACAGACAAGAATTATTGGCTACTTTAAGGTGTAAGAATTAGTTAATAAGAAGCCTGAGCTAATAGGCGAACCTATTTATAATTAATAATTTATGTTTATAATTAATGTCCGCCTCTGTATGCTTCTTTGGGACTGAACCGCTATGGGACTGAGTGGGACAGAAATCTCTGTCAACAACCTACACTGATCAGTTCTTGCCTGATATGAGAAAGGGGGGAAAAAACCTCTGAAAGAGATTTCTCTAGAAAAGAAATTTTCTTCATTTTTTTAAAGGCAACTCCACATAAAATGAGATGAAGAGGTTTGAGATGACAGAAGAGTCCTCCAGACTCGCCAGCACCACATCTGAAGTGCTTTCTGCTGTACAAGGACCACAAAGAAAACAGAATGAAGAGAAAATTCTGAGAATCAAAACATTTGTCAAAGCACCAAGGATGAAGCTCTCTTAGTGGCAAGCTTGGGTCTTCATTCAACATATGCCACGTGACTACTGACTACCTAGTGCCCAAAGACACACAGGAAGAGGAGCCTCAAGTGGTTATTTATTAGCAGAAAACCAGCTGCAGAATTGAGATCCAAGGCTGAGTCTCTATCATCCTCTGTGATTAGTGGGGGACTCTGAGCATCCATTTGGTATCATTGAGTACCCCCTGTCCTCTATGATGCTCCTTTAGTGGCCTTTGTCAGCTCCCCAGCAGATCAAGGAGCCATCCCTGCAAGTCTAGCCTTGCAAACACAGTGATGAGCACGGCTGGGTCTGACCACTAAGTGATGGCTGGTAACTTCCCATGTATAGTTGGATATACCCACATCCTCAGAGAGGCATCCGAAGCCCCTGAACTCCAGTGCCAGCTTCCTGCCTTGTGTGGTGTCTCCACACCACACTTTCACCCCTCACCATCCCTAGGCTTTTCCCAGCTGCTCCTACCACTGCCAGGCTCCAATTGTTGCTTCTCCACTTAGCCCTGTACTCTTCCCATAGGCTCAGCACCAGAAACGCCACTCTGCGTGTTTGCTGCCACACCTCTGCTTCCTGCCAGGCAGCTCTGCCTGGACCTCCACAAGCAGAGATCCAAAGGTGCTTGCTAATCTCACCAACCTTGAGGGCTGAGCTTTGGGAGCCTTTTGACCTTGAGTTTCATGACACACAGAGAGTCCTTGTTGCAGGGACCAGGCCTAGGTTGACTCCCGGGGGCTCATGGGAAGTCTGTCAGTTTCCTGCATCTCCAGCCTCGTTGCCAATCATAGAAGTGACCTCAACTCAGATTCACAGAGTGCTTTGGGACAAGTCAGGCCTCACGACAATGCTTCTCTCTCAGTCTTCCCAGTTAGCCTCTGAGAAAAGGATGGCAGATGCCCTCAGTGTGGCAGGCGGAGGAACAGGCCCAGGGAAGCTGAATGAACTGACCATCCCAGGAAATGGAGAATCAAACCTGTTCTAATCGTCCCATGAGGCCGACTGACTAGAACTCCTGTGGCTGGGGAGAGCTGAGATGCCACAGACTAGGAGCAAAGTTATCTTGGACCATTTCTTTCCTCTTTAATATCATTTACTGCTCAGCACTGTGAGTGGCCTCATCTGTGACTATCTGGTAAACCCACAAATAAGATGCCCAAGAACATTACCTGGGGCCTAGGGTAGAGACCCCCTACTTTGCCGCTGCCCATCTACCTGATGTTTCCAGAAATGTATTTGAAAAGTTCCTTGATGTATAATTTTATTTATTATAAAACTTCATAATACTGCCACCATATTGGAACATGGTATTTGGGGTAACTTAAATTCATGTTCTGGGCCATGACCTCTTTTATTTGGCTCTACAATAAACTCTCTCTTCTTCCCTTTGGTATGAAAGCTGTGTTTTCACGTTGAGAAGCCCAGAGTGTGAAGACAGCACCTGTGCCTGTGGCTCCTGCCTCTCTGATCAGATTTCTGGTGAACTGCGGTCATACTGGGCAGCTAGACACACATGAAGCTTTAACGTAGCCTACCCACAGCTATGGAGAAGCAGTGAGGATGATGTGGGGGGGGGGGTCACTGGATGCACCCAGGTCTCTGGAATCTGCTGAGAGTGAAAAGAGAGAGGACGGTACGGCCTGAGAACCAGCTACCTCTTGGTTCTACCACACATGTCGTCTGTGGGAGTCCGACGTTGCTACAACTCCACGTCAGACCGGGGGTTAGCATCCTGCCTGGGAAGCGTCCTGTCCTATTGTCTTGCTGACATGCCGCATGAGTGCAGTCCCACTGGGCACATCACCATCTGTGTTGCATTTGCAAGGATAATGTGTTATTTTAAAAATAATAAGACAATTTATCTACCTCTGCCTTTTCTTCCTCTATTTGCTCAGCAGCAAGTGATAAAAAAAATGGAGAAAATTATCCAAACAAAAAATATTTATGAGTAAATAGCTTATAGAGATGGGGAGGCTGTGACTGTCTAATTCTGGTCCTGCCCACCAAAGCAAACAAAGACAGCGCTCCTGGCAGTGTGATTGAATTGTATGCAATTATCACCAATCTTTTAAACATGATGGTAACGAGAAAAGTATTAGCATAGATTAGGACGGCCTCAGAACATTTATTTCCCCAAGAATATGACTACTGCTTCTAATTTTTATTCATGGAATAGAGGAGATGCTATCTCTTATTTTTTTGTGGGCAGCTTGATTTGATATTATCATTTTCACAATTTCCTTCAGGCAACTACAAGACAACATGATAATGTGGGTCATTTTGACCAAGCACATGATTCTCTTTGGACTTCAGGATTTGCATCCAAATTCATTGGTTCCTTTTTTGCATAAGATAATCCATGGTGGTGGGGTCTGGAGAGATGGCTTAGCAGTTAAGAGTGCTTGCTGCTCTCCCAGAGGACCACAGTTTGGTTCCCAGCACCCATGTCAGGTGTACAGCACCATAACTGTCTGTAACTGTAGCTCTGGGGGAGCCTGAGGCCCTCTATTGGCTTCTGTGAGCAAGTGCATAGAGGTGGTATGTGAATATACCACACACACACACACACACACACACACACACACACACACACACACAGACAGAGAGAGAGAGAGAGAGAGAGAGAGAGAGAGAGAGAGAGATATGAAAACAAATCTTAAAAAGACATTTCCCTGACATTCTCCACCTTCATTTCTGACACATTCTAGAACTATCCAGCAACCTTACTGCAGATAATTGTCAAGAGAGCTAAAACCTTCCCCCTGTGTAGTAATAGGAGCGGCGGGGCTGCATCCCCAGAACCCCGGCCGCACCCCGGCCGCCTCCAGCTAGCTTTACCCGAAATAATTACATATCCCCCTTTAAATGTTAAAGAACATTTATAAACATTTTTTGGGAATATGGGCGCAGTTATTTCTCTCCAAACTGCTTCCTGCTGAATGGGGGCGTCGTTAATTAGGTCTTTCATGGTATAACCTGTGTGCTAGTTTCAT
>NC_022011.1:27001506-27026060 GCF_000317375.1 Microtus ochrogaster | reverse complement strand
CCCAGCATTCTGCTCCGTTCACTTCTCCCCCTACGTTCTAACCTATCAGGGCAAGCAGCTTCTTTATTTAATTAACCAATGGCCTTCCTCCATCACCCCTGGGAGGAAAAAGAGCATTCTCCTAGTTTTCACATTTGGTCTAAAACTTTGGGCATTGATGAAGTCTTAGGGAATCCCTTGCCAGCTGCAAATAGAAAATCAAGACATTCCCGGCTCTGCACTTTGTTTTTAGCAAGTGCATGTTTTATAGTTAGGCAATCACCTGCCTACATTACCTGCAGGATGATGCATAATAAGGGGGGCAAATTCAAACAGAGATAGGGAAGTTCTTGGCTCGAACCCCTTGAGAAGACCAAGGGCTCTTCTGCGGAGCAGATGGGAGGCTCTCTTTTTAAAGGGCCTCTTTTGGAATCTGTTTCTATCTGAAAAAATAAAATAAAATTTCTCTGACCATTAGGTGCTCTGAGTAGGTTGCAAATTGTGGTCATGTTCAGAAAAGCTGGCAGATTCCAGCTGATGAATTCCAGTCTAGCAGCCAAGATGATCAGCTAAATAGACCATTTATCAACCATGAGACCGTTATCTGATTTTATTTTGTAGTTCAGCCAGACATAGTTTAAAAACACAGATGGAGCTGTTAGAACAGAGTGGCTGAGTATGCCCATAGAAAAGAAGTAAACAGTGCCCCAGACGAATCCAATTTCATTGAGTAGGATATATGGTCTTTATTTTCCACCAAGCTTTCCCTGAATATTTGAGCTGGAGGCACAGATTCCCCCACAGGGCTGCCATTCACCGTGTGGATCAATGGGCTGTGTCTCAGGGCCTGGTACAGCTCTTGGTACCAGTTAGACATCAAATGAGTTAATTAGACTGCTGGACGATGACACAGAGGTAGGACTAAACTAGCAACAAAAATAAAATGAGGACCTGATAGTATGTTCTGAGATGATATAAACTTAAGGAATATAGGTCATGTATGTATCTATCTATGCCTTACCCATCCACCATCCATTCATCCATCCATCCATCCATCAGCTATACATTTATGTATCGATCCATGTATCCATCCATCCATCCATCCATCCATCCATCCATCCATCCGCTCTAAATCCATGTATCTATCCATGTATCCATCCATCCATCCATCTATCCATTCATCCATCCATCCATCCATCCATCCATCCATCCATCCATCCATCCATCCACTCACCCGACCACCAGTCGATCCACTGATTCACCTACCCGTCTGTCCGTCCATCTGTCCAACCGTCCGTCTGGCCATCCACTCACCCAACCACCAATCAATCCGTCTACTGATTCACCCACCTGTCTGTCAGTCTGTTCATCCATCTGTCCATCCACTCACCCAAGCACCAATCAATTCATCCACTGATCATCCATCCATCCATCCATCCATCCATCCATCCATCCATCCATCCATCCAGTTACTTACCCACTCATCTCCCTATCCATCCAGTCAACAAATCCTGACTCTGTTACACATCTGATATTGTGTTTGGCAATGCCAATATTCAGAAGGGCCAGAAATCTAAATCTAAGGATCCTTGTTTTAGGAAGTATCATTTTGGTAGAATATCAAAGAAAGTATACGATCAAGGTTGTAATGGAACATGCATCCAATTCCCAAGTACACCCTGTGGTCTTTTGACACTGAGCTTCCCTATGGAATGGTAATCAACAGCTTCACAATGGTAATCACTAATCTCACAAATCAGCTTTGCCCTCCCCATCATGCCTTCTTTTTAACTCAGCGAGCAGCTTCTGGGGTACCTCTTTTGTACTAAGAGCTGGGGGATATGGCAGGGAATAGCAGACAGAATCCTCTTCCTCCTAAACCTCGGAGTATGAAGACAAAGGCAGCTGCTTCATTAGGCCTCTCAAGGCATCCCAGGGAGCGAGGAGGAAAGAGACAAGCAAGCCCCATGCAGTGGGTGTGAGGCCACCACCCCACTGCTGCACCTCCTGTCCCCAGCGGCACGCACAGGGAGAAAATTAGCCATGAAAACGAAAGACAAATAGGCAGGTTGAAAGCACTTGCTCAGCATGGGCCACCTCCTCCCAGATGCCAGATCATCTGTCTCTCCCCAGAGCAAATGTTTCCTGCTGGGTCCTCCTTGGGAGATGGACTCATGGGGGGAAACACACCACACGGAAAATCAACATGACATTGCTATCAGCTGAGCTCGCGGGAAACAGCTTTAGAGTAATCACTCCAGACAAGCTATAGATGTGACTTAGCTTGGTCTTTTCTTGGGCCAGAACTGAGGAACGGAGGGGCTGTTTGCTTGTTTGTACTCGTTATCGCCAGCATGTATGTATGCGCGTGCACGCACGCGCGCACGCACACACACACACACACACACACACACACACACACACACACACACACACACGTCAAACTCAAATCACACCAAAGCTCATAGGTCTCATATAAAAATTTTCCTTTTCCTATTTTTAAAATATTTAAAACATTATTTTATGTGTTTATGGATATTTCTCATGTATGTCTGTGTCTGGTGCCTGAAGAGGTCAGAAGAAGGCATCAGATCCATGAAACAGGGGGTTGGGAGCTACCATGGTGGCTCTGGGAATTGAACCCAGGTTTTCTACAAGAGCAACCAATGCTTTTAACTGCTGAGTGTCTCCCCTTGCCCTTCTTTACTTAAAAAAAAAATGAGTGCGAGCATGTGTGTATGCCCATCCTTGTGGGCGTCTATGCACACAGGCTGCAGGAAAACTTTGAAAGCCTCATCTATCTCTTTTGAGACAAGGTCTGTCAGTGGCCTGGTGCTCACCAAAAATCCTCCTGTCTCTGTGTCCCGGAGCTGGTGTTATAAACGTATACTACATGCTGCTCTTTAGCTGGGTTCTGGGGATCGAGCCCTGGTCCTCGTGCTTTCCAGGTAAATCTTGTGCCCACCGCTCTACCCTCTCAGGCCCAAAGCGTGATGTAAGTTCTGTGTTGAACACCCAGCTGACTAAACACACCCAGAATAGCACGGCTTCTCTGGAGCTCTTGAGGTAAAACTGACATAGAAGTTCACATTCTGGCTGAAGGGACCTGACACCTCTGTGTGACTCCCAAGAGAGGAGGCCAGCCTAGGAAGATTGAGATACCGCAAGCCAGGGAATCTGAACGCCATGGGCAGTTCCTGTCCCTTTAAAGAGTCGAGCTGAAGCTTCGCGGGCTCAGCAGCTGAGCACAGCATTCCTGCTCAGCTCGCCCGCCCAAATCATGGACATGTCTTTCCTACAGATTGCGCTCATGTTGCCTGGCTCAGCACTGAACTCTGGAAACCCCCACAGAAGTGACACTCGTCATTCCTTGTCATTGATTTTCCAATTTCAGTTAAATTGAATTTCTCCTTTTCGGGGCTGTTTATGTATTGTGGATTGGAATGCTTAATTCAGTTCCTAGAATGACATACTTATTGCCATTCAACAAGAACCAGAGGAGAGTCAGGAGCTTCAGGTCCTCCATGTGTCCCCCATTTAAACTTTAAGAATGTCATTTATGGTCCTCTGATTTATAAGTGGCCTCGCGGGGTGCTTTGAGCGGCTGAGCTGGCAAAATGACAGTATTTGGTCCTGCTTCCTTGTTGCAAAGATTGGCAAGGACTTTTGGAGTGCTTAGGGCTACAGAAAGGCTAGTGCATGTAAGTGACATGATATGTGTGTGTGTGTATGTGTGTACACATGTGTGAGTGTGTGTGCATGGTAGTTGAACAATAAGGACCACACCGGGAAGCCATCAATCATCCTCAAAGAAAAAGGGAATATCTGGGCAGGTAAAGTGCTTGCCGGGTCAACTTAGGACCTGAGTTCAGATCCCTAACAGCCACGTAAAAGTCAGACACCATGGTACGTATCTGCAATCCCAGCTCCGGGAAAGCAGGGACAGGCAGATGGCAGGGGCTCCCTGGCAGGTGGGTCTCTCTTTAAGCACAGGTCTGAGAGAGATGCCATCTCTAAGAATAATGAGAAGGAGAGGAAGACGCCAACATCTGATGTTGACCTCTGACTTTCTCACACTTACACACACATGTCCTTGGACACCTACCGACACCACACTTGTGCAGGTACACATATAAATACAAGGCAGTAGTCATGGAAACAGGGAGGGTTGGGAAGAAAATGGCAAATTAAATAAAATGAAGGAATTTGAGATTTTCTACTTTCTGGTTTGTTTTTAAACCAGAAACAATTAGATTTTCTAAGTGGCCACCACAATTTAACACCAAAGTTTCTCTTTTTCTCACCCTTCTAGCAATTTCCCAGACCTACCTTCTGTTTCCTAGCCCTTGAGAATAAATTCTGGGGCCATTTCAACTCACCCTACCTTTTCTCTTCAGCCACAAACACATAATTAGAACCGTCACAGCCCTCACACCGCAGTTGGCAGCGAAGACACAAGCATTCACAGATCATAGTCTTTGATTTCAAATTTATGATCTAGGCCAACAGAACTTTCTGGAAATGGTATTAAATTCTAGGTCAGCACTGCCTCCTGCATCAGCTTCTACTAGACACACGTGACTACTAAGCCCCGGGAAGAGGTGAGTGTGACCCAGAAAATGCTTTTCATAGTTTCAGTTCAATTAATATAAAGTTTAAGGAACCAGCTTAACTAGTGACTTCTTAATGAACAATACAGCATTAGGCCAATAGAAGAGGGGATGCTTTAATGAGATGGGTGACAGTTTGCCTTGGCATGGAATGGCAGGTTGGTGAACTTAGAGACGGGGATGAACCAGACTTGAGGGGGACGGTGTAGAGTCTCGGGGTGGGGAGGGGAGGCTGATCTAACCCACACTTGTATGAAAGGTGTGGAAAAGCAGAGAAAATGGATATAAGGAGACATCCCAAGCCCTAGATGGCTCCATTGGAAATGCTGAAGGGAAAAGATGCACAAAGCTGAGCCCATTATGGAAGGCTGGTGGTCACACGGTAGAGATGACATCCAGGGTCAAGCCTGGATCATGGTGTCTGGAACAAGAGGCTGCATTATAGAAACAGATCTCAGATAGAGGGAGGATGAGAGATGGATGGAAACACACAATCAACTTCCGTATGACGTGTGTGACTTCATTATGAGCTGCCTTGTGAACCAGGAACTCAGGAGAGGACAGGGCC
Source organism: Microtus ochrogaster (assembly GCF_000317375.1). Classification (NCBI taxonomy): domain Eukaryota; kingdom Metazoa; phylum Chordata; class Mammalia; order Rodentia; family Cricetidae; genus Microtus; species Microtus ochrogaster. The sequence goes on along the minus strand of NC_022011.1, from coordinate 27,020,903 downwards.
ACATGGGGGTGTATTTAAGTCAAAAGATAAGCAATGGTTGTGCACAGGTTCAGTTTAAATGGGTCAGGTGATACCGGCTTTATGTGAGCAAGTGTGTGTGTATGTGGAAGTTAGACCAAGGTCCCAAATTTCTCATTTTCAGAAAACCTTCAAATAGGAGTGTTTTGAAAAAGAAGTATTAAATTGAAATATTTTGTTAGGGCCATTAATTCTAAAAGTTTAAAAACACTGGGCAAAAAAAACAAAGAACCAATAAGGGGTCCAGTCAAGGCCCAGGGCATCAGTGTATGACATGTAACCTGAGGGATGGGGGATTTCACAGACAGCCTATGAGAGAAGGGCAGAGGCGGCAGGGAGGGGACGCATGAACAGAGCTGCCTGGCTATACCAAGAACAACCTGGGTGATCTATGTCCCCTTTCTTCCCCTTTGCCATGTGACCCTCCCTTTCCTTCTTCAGGGACCAGAACCTCAAGAGTCTGAAGAGTAAGAGCATGGGCCACCAGATGGAAAGACTAGAAATAACCAGGGCCACCCAGCCCCGCAGTGTCTGACTGGGTCACGTCCCAGCCCATTTATCTTCGGAAATTTGACCACCCAGCCGTGCGCAAACATCTCGTTTCTACCTTGGCGGTTTTGACTGCCCTTGGCTCCCACACATTTCCTTCTGTAGGAGCCGTGTTCTATTCTCACGAAGGAGAAAGCACACAACCCTTTCAGCTTACCTCCCGGTCCAGCAGGGCAGGTGACACCACGGTGACGATGTCTCCTTTCTCAGGATCGATGTAGAACATGTTGGGAGATGGTTTGTCAGGCGTCTGCTGACGGATGTTGTACCGCAGGAGGGCATTGTCAGTGGCCGGGTCATCTGCATCAAATGCTGTCATCCGCATCACTGTGGTCCCTAAGGGGGGGGGCAGGACCAAAGGGTGGGAGATGGTTATTAAAGGGGCAGGATGGTCAGGACCTCATCCCCATGGGCAATGCAAGGGAATAACCTGCCAATCATTCTCTGAATTAAAAAGACAAATCATTTGCCAAGCTCTGCTTTAGCGTTTCCTCCCAGCTCCGTCACATTAAAGGGCCTGAAAAACAGAAAAGAAAGCTCTGCTGTTCGGCAGAGTGACAGCTTAATTTTTCCTTCTGCTGATGTGCGATTTATTTTTACAGGCTCTCCTTCCATTTTGGCTGGAGCTCTGTGACAACAGCTTTCATTTTAAACCTCTTACGGGATGCCTGTCTATGCCTGGGACAGGTGCTGGGGAAACGGAAGCACGAAGGGGGTCAGACATCATGGGGCTCAGAAAGGCAGAGACAAAACGAAGCAGAAGTTATTAATAGGGCATGGGGAATGTAGGGAGCAGCTTCGTTAAACCCAGGCTCAGAGAGAGTTCCTGATGGAGTGAGGAGGTGCGGATACCCTAGGTGAAGAATGCAGACTTTTAAGGGAAATCTATTCCACGTAAAGAGAACACGAGTCAGTTTTACATGAGTACCCTCTCTCAGGCACTTCAGGCCCAGACGAGCAGGAGACATGGACACAGGATCTCCTTCTATGTAGAAACACAGACTGCTTGATAATGCCTAGGGTTGACAGTTTGTCGTCTTCTGTGAGGGTCTTGCTCACACACAGCCAACGTGGAGGGAAACCAGGCTATTGACTTACAAGGACAACTGGGCCGCAATGAGTAAAAACAATACATTTGCCTTCTTGACATCTACTCTCGAGAGTGCTCATGTCAAGCAGTTTGCACAAGGAAGTTCATGGAGAGATTCTCTGTTGTGGCAGGAAATTTGGAATCAACCTAGCTGTCCAGCAAACAGGAAATCAGTAAGAGGATAGGACCTACATATTAGGAAATACTTTGAAGGTGTTTAGGGTAAGTAATAGACAGAATATGGTCTACCAACACTCCAGATGCCACCACCAAATAAAATATATCAGGTCCATGAGTGACTTGTATGCCCCTTGTGTGGATCTGCTTGCCAAAGGAACTCCCCACAGCAGGCATGGGCGGCGTAGGTACTATTTATATCTATGAAGCACAGAAGGTTTGCAGCACTGAGCCTCACACTGGTCGTGGTGGTTAAATCTAAGGACAAAGAGGGGTTGGGGAGGTCATGAGGGAACATTTCGGCCTATCCTGCCATGTTCTCATTGGTCTCACAGGGTGGTTGCAGCTTCTACAGCTACAATTTAACTTTAAACATGGTGTAATTACAAACACCAAGAGCAGCATGGTCTAAAATCCACTCAGAAAAACAAGGCTACTTGCTCTAATGATTTGGTGAGCATCATGTGTTTGGCTCAGGATGATGCGCCCAACCAGGACTCTTACCTGAAGTGACCTAACTGGAAGGACAGCTGTGCTTTCCAGTGGGTACTGTCACATATAAAAAAAAATCCAGAAGCTTAAAGAAAATGCTGAGTTTCCTTTCTTTTGACTTACACGCTCCTCCTATCATCAAAGCCAAAACATTGATTTATTTTTTTCCACACTTAATTAGAATCCTATTTTTAATCATTTGGTCTGCGTGCAGGTGAACAAGGGCAATCTAGTCACCTTAAGGTTTGGATGGAAGTGTTACGTAGTTTTGATTCATTTCACCCATGTTGCTATTAGCTGTGTGCTGCAAGGCACATCTACTATATATCTTGCTTCTTTGCCTTTGGAATGCTGAAGAGAAAATACAGATTCCAACACAAGTATAGAACATTCTTGGCGGAAGCAGACCCCTATCTCTGCCCCAGGTGTTGTAAAACAGTGTTAATTATGCATGCTCTCTTCCTCTAAGACACTCTGTGGATGAAATCAGTTTCCTATCCAGTGGTTCTACGTAGTTAATTTCAGTCTCCTGAGTTGGTGCCTTCCTAGCCTAGGAAGAGAAAGGCCATCTACGGTTCTCTGCAAAAGTCACGGACAGCTTTCAAGTCCAAAATCTCATCTGGAAACGTGTGAACTCCTTGTGGCTGAAGGCAGAGAAGGAACCTTGCCCTCATCAATTCTATAGCAGCATCTCAGGTTAAGTACACTTGACACAGTGTATCTCCCTTAGCTAGTGCCTGCTGAATGTTTAATTGATTGAAACTGTTCACTAATCTGCATTTAATTGAAGTTATAGCTGAAGGAGGAAAAGAAAGTAGGAAAACAAAGTCATCATGGCCGGAGACTCAGATATGCATCTGGATGACTAGAGGAGGTGGAAAAGACTCAGGGTGAAGCACTTCCGGTGTGTGCCAGGGAACTCATTCTGAGTGTCTTCTTTGTTCTCATAGAGTTGATCAGAGGATAGAATCAGGCTTACCCTAAGTTAGTCCCACAGACACAGAAAATGTCTTCATTTTAATCAGTTGTTGGGAAATAGGCAAAAATGGTTTGAAGCTCATCTTTGTCTTCACCCAGATGTGGACACACAACTGGATTTTCTTCTTAGTAAATTCCACTTCTATGGAGACTTGCCGTGTTCACTCTATGCAGAACAGAATGCCAGAACTGATGTGGTTTTAATGTGAAATATGGCCCACAGGCTCATGTGTTCGCACACTTGGTCCCTAGCTGGTGGCACTGTTTTGGGAGGTTGTAGAAACTTCAGAAGGTGGAGCCTTGTTGGAGGAAGGGGGTCACTGGTGATGGGTCTTGATATTTTATACCTTGGACCTGCTACATAGCCACTCTCTGCTTCCTGATCCACCTATATTTGAGGAGTCCGAGCTGCATGATCCTTCTCTAGAGCCACGTGCTACTGTGCCTTCTTTGCCATGATGGACTGTTTCCTCTAAAACCATGAGCCAAAGGAAATCCTCCTCACTCTCTCAATTGCTTCTTGCCAGTTATTTGGTCACAGCAATGAGAAAAGTGACTAATACAATGACTTTTGGGCTAACACACACACACACACACACACACACACACACACACACACACACACACACGTGCATGCGCTAAGCCCTATGAGTGTGTTTGAGCCCTGAGATGGTACAATTCATCTTATAGTTCTGCACACTACCTTGACCACCAGTGCAGTGTGTTGTATTATACACTTGCCTGTACCAGGCTTTGTTTTAATTCAGCTGACCAGAGCCATAATCTTGTCTAGAGAGTGGCTGACCTCTTGCTCAACTTGCCTTGGCAGTTTTTGTAACTACCCACCTGTCACCAGCCTGCCTCAGCTCTTGGTTTGATATTCCTTCAGGAACTAAACCCAGTGGCCATGGACAACTCCAAGTCAATGATTGACCTGTGTAGATGTCCCCACTGTCTGTGAAGATACCTTGGCCTCAGCCCCATCATGTGTCCTGAACTCCAAGAAGAATCCCTTTACCACCAGTCTGACAGCCTCCTGCCATGCTTGGCTTATGCTGTGTGTGTTTCTGGATGGCTGGGGAAGGATAATTACAATATAGACACACTTTGGGCCCTCCACACAGTACTCCTCTGTCTTCTCCCATCAAGATATTCTGTGTGTCAAAATAAGCAATAATCACCCTGTCATTCCCAGAACCAGGCAACCCAGCAGTTGCCTTCTGGAGAAAAATGAAAGAATTACAGGTTGGTGGCTGAGACTCACAAGTTAGCAAGTCATTTTCTGACATAGAAGGAGTAAGCTGCCAACCTGGCAGGCTGAGAACAACGGTGGTCATCCTGTCTTGGGCCGGGAGTCCTTTCCTTTCCACTGTAGCTCTGTGATGGAGATGCAGTGTCTGGTATCTGGTGTCTTGACCAGGGCATGAGCGCATCTGAAGCTTCTTTTCCTGTGACTGTTGAGTCTAAAAACCTCTACCAGCAACGGACTGTTTGGGGTGGGGAGGCTTCTCAGAGATGCCTCGGCATGCACTGCATGTGGTGTTATATTTTTGAAACTCTTTTATTCTCTTATTTATTATTTGACAATTTTATACATGTATACACCAGCCCTATCTATGCCCAGGCTCTCATCACCCTTGGACAACCCCTAACATCATTCTTCCACTGTTTCTCTCCCTTTTCTTTTCATGTTGAGACCCAAGGCACTGCCTGCTGGCTCTTGACTAATCTTGGTGGGTTGATCTTGTGATGGTCATTGTAACTGCAATGAGCTTACAAGCACAACAGCCATGTATATCATCCTGAAGCTAGGACTTGACAGCACTCCTACCATCTCTAGCTTTTACAGTCCTCCCCACCTCTTCTCTGATGGTGTTCTCAGAGCCTTTGAGGGAGGGAAGCTCGTAGGGTTGTTCCACTGAGGGCTGAGAACTCAATAGTCACGAATTCTCAGCATATTCATGGTATTTCTTGGACTTTATTCCAAAGCATGGTCCTTTGTTTGCTCACCAAGTTTCAGGCTCTGTATTAGAAAATCCTACAAGTGAATTAGATATGGCAGATGTTTAGGTCTGTGCCCTGTATTTCCAGCAGTGTGGTGAGGGCAGCTGCAGGCCTTATAGGGGGGTGCAATGTTAAGACAAGTGAACAGAGCCAGTAGATGTCACCAAGTGACATCCTTATGTGTCATAGGACAGTAGGCATACACACACACATAACACACACACACACAGAGACACACAGACACACACTTCACAGGATTTTCCCACTTTCCCCATTCTATTATGAAGTGCTGGTTCCACAGACATCCTGCTATCTGTTCACAACATGGTATTTTGTAGGTGAATGGACCATTGTAATATCTAATATTCCAAATCTCTTTTTAAACGACAGTTCACTCTTCCTGCATAGTCCAGGAAAGACACAAATTTTATTTATTTATTTATTTATTTATTTATTTATTTATTTATTTATTTATTTAGCGTGCACTTGCACATTCTCACAGATTTCTAAGGGTACAGTGGGTGTCATTCTTGAGGCACTACCCACTTTTTTTTTTTTTAAGAGGCAAGGTCTCTCACTGATCTAAATCTAAATTGACTGGGCTGTGCTGAGCAAGGTTTCTTACTGGCCTGGACTCATAGACTGGGCTATGCTGGATGTTCAGGAGTGTGGAAGGGCAGCTGCAGGCCTTACAAGGTTATGTGTGCACAGGGAGATCCACGTGTCTCTTCCTTTCTAGTCCTGGGGTCATAAGTATGTGCCTCTCTTCCACATCTGACTTTAAAAAAAATAGATTCTGGGGCTCAAACTCAGGTCCTCATGCTTGCAAAGCAAGCACTTAACCTACTGACTCATGACCCCAGTCCCAGGATTCTATTTGACAACCATGTTTGGAACTCAGTTTGGAGGGGGACATTGCTCATGGAAATGTTGACAGGGGATGCCTTGAGGGATCAGGCCCCTTTGACTCTAATTATGCTTTCTCTCTGCGGCTGGACTTTTGAGGAATGTATGCTCATAGCATCCTTCCTCCAGCCTCAACCTCCCTGAGAACTCAGGAACTGTTATGTAAACTGTGCAAACCACTGAATAATGACTATATGAACAATAACTGCCCAACCTGATGGGCTCCAGAGACAGCAGGTATTCACATTGCCTGTGTTCCTGGAAAGCCACCCCAGTAAGGAATTGCAAGTGGCATCTTAGGGACCTGTAAATAGTGTCCTGTTTCCAGTTGACCTGCATCTGTCTCAGGTCCACTTTATCTTCCTTTGATGTTGTGTACGCCCTAAGCCACGCTCCCAACTGGATTTCTGGCGTGTACAACCCTAAGCCACATCCCCTAACTGGATTTCTGTTGTGGACAACCTAAGACACACCCCCAACTGGACTTCAGGTGTGTACACCCTAAGCCACACCCCTAATTGAACTTCAAGTGTGTACAACCTTAAGCCACACCTCCTAACTGGACTTCGGGTGTGTTTGCTCATTACCCCAATTCTCTCCTGGCAGGTGGGTTGGGAGAAGGAGGTCAGCCCCTCTGTCTTAGGGTGAAGGGCAGAGAGAGGGTTTCAAAGTGACTGGAAAAAGGGGGAATTGCAGGATGGAGGTCAAAGACCTAAAACCAGCCCAGGAGAAGCAGTTGTTCATGTCTGTCACCTCTGGCTCTGACCATCCAGGGATTGTCATTCACCAGTCTAGTCCCCTCCCACAGTTTTCAGGTGGTGGTAGACAGGGGAAGTTTGGTTTAATGCGAGTTTTCATGAAGAGCTGTCAATGACTTTGGTTCCTTTGGTGACAGCCGTACTGTCCCACTGACCTCAATGCGTAGCTCTGTGTCACAGCACTGGGGCACTGGGTCAGGGGTGACTAGGTCACTATGCAGCACCCCCTAAGATAGCTCACAAGATTATAGTGCTCTCAAGACATTAGGAGTTGTAGGGACAGGCGCAGAGTCCAGCTAAGGGGCCAGCCATTTTCCATCCCACGTTACCTGCTGTTCTATTGACACACAGATCTGGAGGACGCCAGACTTCAACTTTTTAAGCAAGGATGGGAACGGGAAGTTTAAAATAAGCTGTCAGCATGCTTCTGTGCAGGACACTTGTTCTCATTTTAAAAGTAAAAGATAATTGAGTGGAACCGGACATGGCAAACGAAGCGAATGTGGCAGACGCTGGTCTGGACTTTAGTGCTCTTTGCATTTTGACCCTGACTGACGTCACCATGATTCTTTACCCCGAAGCCCTGAACTGCACCTCCTTAGAGCTCTGGAGGTAGGTTCCCTAACAGATGAACTTTTGTCTGAAGAGTCCTATTTTGTTTAAGTCACTGTTTGAACTTGCGGTTTCCTGCAGCTACAGCTAATCTCTCATAGAGACAAGAAGAAAAGTCTGAGAAAAGTATCTTTATCTCTCTCCACCCCCCTTCTCTCTCGAGCGTATGCATACCTGTTGAGACACCTGTTGTATGCATACCTGTTCATGTCCCTGCCCATAGGCACTGCAGAGGCTGGAGAAGGATGTTGGATGTCCTGCCCTGCCACCCTCTGTTTTATTCCCTTAACACTTGGTGAACATGGAGCTGGGCTGACAGCCAGCAGGTACTAGCGATCCTCCTGTTTCTGCCTACCAGTGCCCCATAGGCACTCATGACTGACTGCCTAGCGTTTTACATTGGAGTTGCAGATTTGAGCTGAGGACCTCATGCCTTCACAGAGAGGTCTCTTCTCCACTGAGCCATCTGCCAGGCCCCGTGTGTGTGTGTGTGTGTGTGTGTGTGTGTGTGTGCACATGTGTGTGTACATGTATGGACATGCATGTAGAGCCCAGACATGTCAGGAGTCTTCCTCCAGCATTCTCACTGGACCTGGAGCTCAGTGATGTGGGCAGATTTGCTGACCAGTGAATTCAGACAGCCCCCTGTCTCCACGGTCCTCTCAGTGTCGGGGTTACAGGTACATGCCGTCATGCCCAGCTTTCTGTGTAAAGGCTGAGGACTTCAGCTCAGGCCTTAATGCTTACATGGTAATTGCTAACTGAGTCATCGCCCATCTCCACACTTTACCACATTCTTAGCTTTAGTCCAGAAATTTTGTTCCTTTAGACTAACTATGGCAAACACTAATTCAGGAAAGAAATCTGAGCTATACAGTTAGTTTTTCTGGTATGATCGAGCATTCAAATCAGACTCACTTGAAATGTTCGGTACCAGAGATAAGTAAGCCCTGTGTTGGGGTCAGGGAATGGCAGCTCCATTAGTGAATCTAGAAGCTCATACCTTCTTACAGCCAAACTCTTCTGCTGTCCCTTCTCACAGTGACCGACCGGTTAGCCATGGGGCAGTCTTTGACCAGTGGCACACAGACACACCTTACACAAACAGAAGCTGGGCAGCTTTACATACAGAACTTATCTCCCCAGAACCCACACTTTTTCTGTAAGAGCTGGGATGACCTTGGCTGTCCCTGGATGACACCCTTGACTATCAGACACTGAAGGTTGAGGCCATCTTGTACTGGCGAGCATCCAACTGAGCTCAGCCTAGGAAGAGCAGTGTCAGGTGAGCCGAGGAGAAAACCCACCTAGCTGAGCCTTTCCAGGCGTACACATGGTGCACAGATAGATACATGGACTGGGGTTTTAAGCCATGAGGTTCTGGTGTGGCAACTGACAGCTGGTAAGGGCATATAAATTACTGACTCAGTACACACAACTTAGAAAGTGATACATAATTCAACACCGACTTTAGTTTCAATGTGGGACTTTTCCTTTTTAAGTCCATAACTCAGCAGGTTTAAGAGGTAGACTAAAAATACAAAGAAACAGGTGCAGAAAGGACAAAAAAAAATGCTGAGAACAAACTGCAACATGCTTGCCAAATGCCAGTCTTTCACAGATGGGTTTTGGGGGCCACCAAGGATGCCACCACTAAAGCAGAACCAACCAAACCCTTGTGTTGGCACTGGCTGTTTGGGTTGCTAGGCAGAGTTGGACTTTCATATCCAGAAGGACAGAGAACTGAAGTCCTACAAAGTCTACCCTCTGGTTGCAGGTCTAAGTTGAGTAAGCACCGCCAATCAGGAGCACAACTCTGCTCTTCAAAGCGAGCAAGCGCACCTTCAATTTCGAGGCAGTTGCTAACTCCGTTTAATTGCAGCCCCTAAGTGTCTCTGGGGCGGCTGCGATTACCACGGACTTGATTTGAAATGCAATAGACTTCGCCTCTCCAATTTTCTCTCCTTCCCTGGAGCTAGCTGGTTTTTTAAGTACAAATTGGCAGTCAAATATGTAATAAGTTATGACAAGTTGCGCAATGGCTGTCTCTCCCATCTGCTTCCAAAGCTTGTTTATTTTGATGTGAATATAGGAGTGGCAACAGACACACCTTAAGATGGTTTTAGTCTCTCAACAGTCTGTGATTTGTTTACCCAGGGAGCTACTTTTTAATTAAACTGGGGTGGGCCAGGCTTTAGGAAAAAATTGTTTCTGAGACACTAAGTAACAAACAACCCAAATTTCTATCTGGAGTCATTTTGTTGCTGTTCATCTGGGAGTGTGTGCAAGTGCATACATGCCTGCGTGTGTGTGTGTGTGTGCGCGCGCGCGCGCGTGTGTGTGTGTGTGTGTGTGCTGTGTATGTACTATGCTTACAGAGAAGACAGAGGGACAAAGGTCAGGTGTGGTTCCTCAGGATCCATCCAGCATCCATCTTTTTATTTTTTGGGGGTGCGGCAGGGTCTCCCACTGACCTGGAACTCACCCATTCAGGTAGACTGGCCAGCCAGCAAGCCTCTGGGATCCTCATGGCTCTGCCTCCCAGCACTAGGTTTAAAGCATGCACCCCATGCCTTACTATATAAAACCTGAGCTCTGGAGATCGAACTCAGGCCTCACGTCTGTGAGGCAGACATATTACCAGCTCCACTGTGCCCACAGCTCCTTCATCTTTAAGGTGATCTCAAACTTATTAAAATATTCTATATTTTGCCAGTTATCCTTTTTTTCTAATTGAGGGTGCTCTATGCTGAACTATCTGATCATGCCTAAAACACCCTAAAGAAGCAAGTTTAAGTGGAAATGCAGTTCCTAATAGCTTACCCTAATAGAGGAAAATCTGAAAATTAGAGCAGCATGAAGCGGCTGCCGTTCTCAACTATGAAGATGCAACTCCACAATACCACAAAACTAACAAAAAGATGCTGTGTGTGTACGTGTGTGTGTGTGTGTGTGTGTGTGTGTGTTGGTCCTTTAATTTAAATGATTTGACAAAGTGAATTCAATTTTCCTTAGCTCAGTGTAATTTTACCACTGGGGGGCATTTGGTAATGTCTGCAGATGACATTGGTTGTCACAAGATGAGACATTGGGATGTAGTTGGCAGTGGCCAGTGGTGCTACCCTCGTGAGAGCGTAAGAGCCTTCAAGACAGTGAAACGATGCTCTCTGCTCTGCCGGGCGCTAGTGAACTGAGTGTGAGGGAGAGTCAAAAGACGGAGAAGGAATAGGAAGGGTTTTAAAAATCACCTCTCTTCTAACATTAAGATACTTCGTGTGTGTGTGTGTGTGTGTGTGTGTGTGTGTGTGTGTATGTGTGTGTGTACGCATGCACTATATATGTAGGGGTGAAGCATAGACCACATGAGGGCGCCAGACCCTCTGAAGCTGGAATTACAGGTGGTTGTGAGGCACTCCAGGTGGGTGCTGGGACCCAAACTCTCTAGAGAGAGCAGCAAGTACTCTTAGTCTCTGAGTCATCTTACTCTCCACCTTGAAATATCTCTTGAATTTTTTTATTATCTTCATCTATTTGTGTGCATGCACGTGTATGATCTGTGTGGGTGGACACATGTGATGGGGAAGCTCAGCCAATCACATTTGGCTAGGGTGTGGCCACGGGGGGGGCAGGGAAGAAAGAAGGGGATCCAGGTGCCCACCCATTGTTTACTCTCTCGGAGGCGTGTGGTGCTCACGGAACTCCAATTGCTTGAGTCTCTCTGTTTTCCAATTACTATATTCATTTTTTTGAGCTGGTCTGGTTAATTCTAACTACCGGTCGACCACATCCCTTCACACATGTACTATAGTTTGCATGTGGAGGTCCGAGGGCAACGCTGTGGAGTCTCCTCCCACCTTCATGTGGGTGTCAGGCAAGGTTGACAAGTGCCTTGCCCTCTGAGTCATCTCCCCAGCCTCTGTTACATCTTAAGGTGGCAATGAAGGTGGGGGAGGGGTGGTAATGCCTTTGTCTTGTCTTTCAGTTATTGAATCTGAATAAGCTGACAGCCCCCTTATCTGTTTTAATGGCAGAGGTCAGCGCTGGTGCTCTTTAAAACCCACTCCCCGAGGCTCAGAGTCACCCAACCAGCCCAGATTGCAGAATCTTAACACAGAGTCCTGCCATCTCAGGTTCAGCCCACTTTAGGGGGTTCCTCATCAGGGACAGGCTGCGGAAGCTTGTGCACAAGGTAGGGCTGGGTGTGGTTACCACAGTAACAAGATGCTAAGGTGTAGGATGGTGCAGGTCATCCCATCTCGGACCCTGGCTCAGCGGGAAGAGAGTAAAGCACATTGCTGGGAGAGGGGTGACGCTGCTGATTTTGCAAACAGATTCTTGAATTGGACAAGGAAATACATAGTGGTTAGCATGGCACTGCTGTAAGCTGCCGTTGCATGGCTCAGAAGTCGGCTGTGATTGATGCAAGCTATGAAAAAATGTATAAAAGAACAGTGAATTAGAAGACGGCGCCTTTTGAGTCTAGGGAAATGGATCTTTTATGAAGACTAAAACTTGATGAAGTGGCTCCATCAGGACCACACAAATCTGAAATTAAACATGCTGCGAAGGGAAGCCGGGGGGCGGGGCATGTTCTGGACCCTCTGGGCTTGCAGCCTGGGAAAGGGCAGCATCTTCTTCCTGGTCCTCTGTGTCACGTGGAGTCTTTTCCACTCACCATGCAGTTTCTCCACATTGTGAATGTCACTTTGGAAAACTGCGTTCCTTTGCCCAAGCCATTAGGATGCCATTCAGGGAATAACAGAGACGCGGAGACCTTAATGCACATTTGATTAATGCATTTGATTCACCTTTGTTCCCCACAGAATGGAACAGGGTCAGGCACACAGTAGGTGCTCAATAAATGCCGGGTTAAGGGCAGAAGGAGAGCCCCATTAGTTTGTGGTACGCACGGATCTCATTTCATTTGAGGTTTTAAGTAACCTTCCCTGTCCCCGGGTGCACATCTTTACCTCCTGAGACCTCTGCTAGCCTAGATAAATGCTCATCTCTGCAAATAATATGACAGGGGACAGACTGACAAGAATCTCCTCCACACTGCAAAGGGCTGACAGGCACCCAGTACGAGTTGATGGCTGCTGTTCTCTGGCTTTGAAACTGGGCCCGGGCACCCAAGGCTTGTTCCTTGTTGGTCTCTAAATGTGCCACGTGGTTGCTGCCCTCCTTAAGCCAAGTGTCTAGTTTCTTGATAGGCCTGACAGCCAGAGAGGGATCAAGGATTCCTCTATCCATCCTCTGTGGAAGAGCCTGGTTTCTTATCATGTGCAAACCACAGGGCAGTTGCTGACCTTCCGGAGAACCTGAACTCAGTTCCAGCACCCATGATGCTAGGTGGCTTACATCCACCTATAACTTTGGCTCTTGGGGATCAGGATCCAAGCCCCTTCTTTTCTGGCTTCTGCAGGTACATACACACACACACACACACACACACACACACACATACACACACACACTGAAAATAACAAATATGGGAGGGATGTAGGTCAGTAGACTCTATGTTCCGTAACAATGAAGAAGACATTTCTTAGATGAAAGTGAGGATCGTGAAAAATGGGTTCTGATTTTAAGAGCTAACATTAGGTTGTATAGAGGGAGGCTGACACTGGTCATTGTCACTGTCAGGGCACTACCCACACGCTATATTTTCTACACTCTAAGTATCTCCAGACTTCCAAATAAATGCTCTCCTTGTCAGGGCTATCTCACTCTGCGGTGAGTCATCCTGCTCAGATGTGTAGTGCTAGCATTCTGCTAGGCTCAGCTCTACCCTCTCTGGATGCTTGCTTTGAGTCTGCCCTGCCCTGGAGTGTGCAAACAGAACAGCAAGGCTGTCATGGACTGACTCTCAACTTGCACGTATTCTACTAGAAGAGATGATAGCTTTTTTTAAAAAAACATTTTTTCATTTATTTTACATAATAATCAGTTTCCCCTTCCTCTTCTCCTACCCTCTTCCTTTCCTATCTACCTCCTCCCCATCCACTCCTCCTCCATCTCCATTCAGAAAGGGACAGGCCTCTGGTGGGCTTGCACAAAGCATGGCATACTGCCGGGCGATGGTGGCACACGCCTTTAATCCCAGCACTCGGGAGGCAGAGGCAGGCGGATCTCTGTGAGTTCGAGACCAGCCGTCTACAGAGCTAGTTCCAGGACAGGCTCCAAAGCCACAGGGAAACCCTGTCTCGAAAAACCAAAAATAAATAAATAAATAAATAAATAAATAAATAAATAAATAAATAAATAAAATAAAACAAAGCATGGCATACCAAGTTGATGCAGGACTAAGCTCCTCCCCTTATATCCAGGCAGGGCCAGGTAATCCAGCATAGGCAGCAGGTTACAAAAACCAACTAAGTGCCAGAGGTTCTGCTGTCACTGTTAGAAACCTTACTAAGAGTCCAAGCTACACAATTGTCACACACATGCAGAAGGCCTAGATCGGACCTGTGAAGACTCCCTAACTGTTGGTCCAGTGTCCATGAGCTCTCGTGAGCTTAGGTCAGCTGTCTCTCTGGGTTCCTCCATCAAGAACCCCCTGGCTCATACAATCCCTCCTTCCTGTCTTCTGCCAGACTCTTGGAGCTCAGCTCAGTGCTTCTCTGTGGGTCTCTGTCTCTGCTTCCATCGGTTACTGAATAGAGTATCTCTGATAACAATTAGGGAAGTCAACAGTCTGCTTACAGCAGAAGGACAGTTCAAGCACCCTCTCCACGATTGCTCGGAGTCTTAGTTGTGGTGTTATAGGGTAAGGGGAACAATCCTCCATGGCTGGTAAGAGTGCAAAGTCATACAGCCACTTTGGAAATCGCTATGGTGGTGGTTTCTTAGGAAATTGGGAATCTATCTCAAGACCCAGCTATACCAACTTTGGGCTTATATCCAAAGGATGCACACTCACACTACAAGGACACTTGCTCAACTGTGTTCATAGTAGCGTTATTCGTAATAGTCAGAACCTGGAAACAACCTAGATGCCCCTCAACTGAAGAATGGATAAAGAAATGTGGTACATTTACACAATGGAGTACTACACAGCTGTAAAAGAACAATGACCTCATGAAATTTGCAGGCAAATGGATGGAACTAGAAAAAAAATCATTGTCAGTGAGGAAACCTAGACCCAGAAAGACAAACATGGTATGTGCTCACTCACTGTGGTTGTTAGGAGTAAAGTGCAGGATAACCAGCCTACAATCCACACAGCCCCAGAGAGGCTAGATAACAAGGAGGACCCAAAGAGGGATGCATGGATTTCCCTGGGCAGGGGAAGTAGAAAAGATCTCCTTGGCAAACTGGGGTTGGGGGTTGGGGGAAATGGAAGGATGGGAACCAGAGGGAGCAGGTTGGGCTGGATGTGGGAGGTGGGTTGGAGGCAGGATGGAGGGGGAAAGTAACAAAAGAGACATCTTGATGGGGGAGCATTTTGGAGCTACGGAGGAACTGGTGGCAAGGAAACCTCTAGGAACCCACAAGGATGACCCCAACTAAGACTCCTAGCTATAGTGGAGAGATGAGGACTGTTAGACACAGTATCATAGAGCAGTGTGATAAACAAACAAACAAACACACCAGCACTTTCAAGAGGCCACTGAAGGCATTGTGTGGGAGGGTGGCACGCTCTTGTGGCCCTTTCTGAATGCATTTGGCAATTGCCAGTTGAGATGCAGGGCAGAGCAGGTTCAACCCCTTTTCCTTGCCTTACCTCTTTGAGAGGCCGGCTCTCTTCCAGACTCTTCCATTATCACTCAGACCTAAGCTGAAGAAACATTTGCTTTTCCAACAGGATGGCTTGCCCATTTGCTGCGGCAAGGCCTGTCAAACAGCTCTGTGGGCTCTTTCTAAACACCACTCCTTGCAAGGAGACAGGCACACTAAAGATTTTATTTTTTTAAGAGCAGGGAACTTGGGACCTTAATTTACATGTCAAATTGAAAAAGCACAGGGGCTTTGAAAAGCCCTGGGCACTCAGCACTCAACTGTGGCAGCATTCATTGCTCTGGGGTTTTCTGTTGAGTTCTACTAGACAGGATCCAGTACAGATGAGAAGTCCCGCTTCTCAGGGAAGAAGTGTCGCTGTGGAGCGCCGTACACCTGTGAGCTCGTGAGTCTTGCATAATGTTGTAATAGGAGCGGCAGGGCTGCGTCCCCAGCACCCCAGCTGCCTGCTAGCTTATGCCCCGAAATAACAACACACAAATTGTATTCATTTAAACACTGCTTGGCCCTTTAGCTCTAGCCCTTACTGGGTAATTCTGATATCCTGATCAACCCATCTCTAATAATCTGTGAGCACTGGTCTTACCAGGAAGATTCTAGCCTACGTCCATCCTGGGTCTGAGCTTCAACACGTGTGTCTCAGAGAGCAGAGCTATCCCCACGTCCGCCCAGGAGCCGGGAGCATGGCGTCTCTGCTCCAGAGCAGAGCTGTCGAGTCTGAGCTCACTTCCTCTTCCTCCCAGCACTCTGTTCTGTTTACTCCTCCCACTTATGTTTTAACCTATCAGGGCAAGCAGCTTCTTTATTTAATTAACCAATGACCTTCCTCCATCAGCATAACTAACTCCCTTACCCAATGCCAAACACAAAGGGAAGCAGGAAGAGCATCTCCTCTGTGGGCAAGGGAGGCAAGAGCTAGCCACTCATGAGAGAGAGATTGAGACTTGCTCAGGCTGACAGTGCACAGGCAGGTAAATGGTTAAATTGAGGCTGCAGAAAGGGAAAGTAGCATTTTGTGAATGACCAAATCTAAATCCAGGAAGTGACCTCTGAGGAGCCATTGTACTGTGGTCACCAGGTCTCTGGTCCCCCAATGGTCCAGCAATGCTAGTGATTGAATCCAGCTCCCCGGGGTTGAAAAAAACAAAGCACTACCAACCTGGGCAGAGGGCTGTGGATTCAGAACCATGAAAATACATTCTTTTCTGCTTCTAGAGGTTCAAATGCACCCTTAAGAGGTGGGCAGGGCTGGACTCCTTGAGGTTCTACAGCAGGTGTATGATCTTGGGGGTCATTTTCTGTCTGTGCTGTACCCTAGTCTCTGCTTTTCTGTGACTCTGTGTTCTCTCCCTTTACCTTTCTCAAGACCCTGAGACAGCGTTTGGGGTACAACTATGGAATCCAAGGTATTGCCTTCATCTCAAGATGAAGTTTAGCCACTCTGAGAATGCTCTTCTTTCAAAAGTCACCATCACACAGTGCAGGGACTGGCATGTGTTCTCTTTGGCCAGTGACACTCAGTCCAGCATGCTGACTGCCCAGTATACTGACTGCCCACCATGCTGGCAGACTTGTTGAAACACTCACACATGACCCTTGACCCCTGGGTAGGTCTTGCTGTTTTTGAGAGGAAGTGGAAGAGCCTGTCTCAAGACATATACCTGAGCATGATGGGATCAAAACTAGGTATCCAAGGTTTCTAAGTCTAGACAGGGGCTGTGCCTTTTATAGCCAAGAGCTCTGGGGACTGGTATGGCAGGCCTGCAATCCCAGCTACTTGGGAAGCTGTTGCAGGAGGCCTGCTTGGGTTGCAGAGAGATTTGGGGGCCAACTTGGACAACCTAGTGAGAACTGTCTTCAAACAAACAAAAACAAACAAACACAAAAACAAGTAAGAAGATGGCTGAGACAGAAGGTCAGTGCCAGAGCGCTCACCTGACATGCATGGGGGCCCTGGGTTCAAACCCTAGTACCAGAGGAAATAAAAAGTGTGTGTGGGTCTCTGTAGGTGGCAGTAACTGGTGGTACCCAAAAGAGGAAACACAAGCACTCAGTGACCTGAAAAATGTACTTGTGCTCGATTTCCTGAGAATGAACCCAGGGAAGGATGGTCCTGAAGGCCATCAGTTCTGCTCTGGAGGTCAACTAATACTGCATTCTTTCCAGGCTCAATTCTCAGAGACACGTGAGGGCCAGCTCCGAGATCTCACAGGTTCTGCTCCCATTGCCTAAGTTGAGCTATCTTTTCAGAAGCATAGCAAAGGGGCCCAGGAAGATGGATGGGTGACATCAACTCCCACTTAAGCTCTGGCAGGGGCTCATTGGATTGAGAGTGAGACAAAGGTTGCCATCACGTTGGTGCCAACAGCTTGCTTTCTGTTTCAGGCAGGCTCTGAACGCATACTGCCTCAGCCTTGCCTTTATCTCAACAGTAGAAACTCCTTTGCTTAGCTGATAGATGGATGCATGGCCATCCTTCCCTTTCACCCAGTGTAGCCAATATAAGCAAGGTATAAGAAAACGACAGCCTGTCCTTGTCCCTATAAAGAATCTTTTATGTCCATGCCTCCCTAGCTCCTTCCTCAAGCTCTCCTTCCTCTCCCCCAGAAAATGACAACCTCAGTTATCTGCTGTTGTGTTTCAGACTTTGACTCCTCTGTTTCTAAACACATTAGCCCTTCTTGCCCTGTATTCATGGACTCATGCCATTGAGATTTTCCACAAATACTGATTTTCATCCTATAGAATGTTCTAGAAAACCTCTGGGAAGGTCCTAGGATCCTGCACTGTCCTTCGTGAGCTGTGCTCCGGGCAATGAGCACACAGACTGTTTGCTCCTGTTTCTGCCCCTGCCAGCAAAACCCACGGATGGAAGTTCCTCCTTAGTGTTTTCCTGGGAATGGGCTCTACATCTTTTGGTTAAAGAGATAGTGACAAATCTAGTTTCTAAGTTGCTCCAATATATAATCCCAACAGTCGTCACTGAGGGTCACTGTTTTCCTGTGCCATGGCCAATACATCCAATACATGGCGTTTCTAGATTTAATGTTTAGCAACCAGCTAGACAGGAAACATGTGCAATTGTATATAAACGTCGCTTGGATTTTGCTGGTTAGTTTGCTGGAAGAGCTCTCTTTGTACTGATTGGTCATACATGTTTACTTTGTCAAATGATTTTGTATCGCTCAGCTCTTTTAAACAGAATTCATTTGACTTTCTTATTAATTACAGTGGTTCTTTTTATAATGGAATGACTAGCCTTTTATCAAGATGTGTGCTGCAAACATCAGGTGTAAGAAGGTGCCTTGAATTTCTGTCTCTGACAAATACTGTCCACCCTGGATTCATCTCTGTTGCTGCAATTAAACAGCTCTGACCAACAGCAGCTTAGAGGAGGAAAAGGATCGTAATTCCGGGACCCAGTCCACCACTGAGGGGCTATCCAGGCGAGAGCTCAAACAGATCCTCATCACACCCACAGCCGGGAACAGAGAGAAGAGCAGGCGGCCATGTTGGCTGCTGGCTGAGCACTCAGCGGCTCTCTTCCCTCGTACACAGCTCCGGCCCAAGTCATGAAATGCCTCACTCACCATCAGGATGGGCAAACCCACCAAGTCACACAATCCAGACTACCCCCCACAGACACCCTGGCAGGCCTGCCTGACCTAGGCAAACCTCAGCTGAGGTTCTCTGCCCAGGAGTCCCTGGGCTGTAGCGAGCTGACAGTTAAAAGGAACAGCGTGTGTCTTTTTATTTTTTTTCCCATTGCCAAGACACTTCATGGATGAACTTGATTACATCAGTGTATCAGGTTAAAATCTATACACGGTGTCCTGGCATCTGTTCCCCACCAGCTGACAAGTGACAGTGCTAGAAATGACAGTGTTCCTGGTCCATTTTCACTTTGATTCACTCGGCACGTCCTTGTTCCATTCAGAGAAGCTCACTGGCATGTGTGTAATTTGATTTTCCTGAAGCAAACAAATAAAAAGTTTTTTCTTCTCTCTTCTCTTCTCTTCTCTTCTCTTCTCTTCTCTTCTCTTCTCTTCTCTTCTCTTCTCTTCTCTTCTCTTCTC
>NC_022011.1:26956646-27001406 GCF_000317375.1 Microtus ochrogaster | reverse complement strand
CTCTCTCTCTCTCTCTCTCTCTCTCTCTCTCTCTCTCTCTCTCTCTCTCTCTGTGTGTGTATGCTCACCTGCAGCTGTATGCACACCTACATCTATGGAGACCAGTAATGGATATTGAGAATCTTCCTCAGCTGTTTTCCCCATCTCATCTTTTGAGATAGGGTCCTTCACCGACCCTGGAGCTCTCCATGTGGGCTAGACTGGCTGCCAGGGAGCCCCTGGAATCCTTTTATCTCTGCCCCAGGCCTCTGTAGTGCCAAGTGTTTACCACTGCGTGCAGCTTTCACAAGGGTGTTGCAGATCTGAGCTCAGGTTCTCATGATTGCATAGCCATGACTTTACCCACTGAGTCATGTTCCCAGCTCTGAAAAGAACTTCGACACAGAACTGGCCTTTGACATTTACCTGCAACCATCCCAAGTCCCTCAATCCCATCCACCTCCTTGCTACACTCAGCACAAGTCTGAGACTCGTTCAGCCATTTTCCTGGGGCTCTGGCACAGCACGGCCAAACCTACTCAGAACGTTTAATTAGTTAGCTTACTTCAAGATGAATGCAAATCAAAAAAAGTTTCCATTCTCACCTGTTTATGAGCCTACAGCAAAATTAATTAAAGCTCTAATGGAGAAAGGTAAACAAACACTTTTGGAATAAAGGAAATAAAACTTGTGAGGTCTGAGGGAAAGCTCATGAAACATGAGCGAGTCAGTTATTTAGAGTCCGGTGTTTCTGCCTGATAATTTAATCACCTTCACTGCAGCCTCTCTCCTGTCGGGACATAGGAGAAGAAGAAAGGCCCTTTATACACGGGAGGTGGTCAGGGTGAGTCTCTTATCAGTGACACAGCCACAACCCGGAGCTACCGCAACATCACCAGATGGCGTTCCAGTGCGTTTGCCGAGTTACTAGTTTCATTAAGACGTATTATTACTTTTTCTTTCTTTCTATAAACTTGTAAAATGCACACTTTCCCCATCATTTTGCTTAATTTCCAAGGACCAAAAGAAGTGGCTGCTGCATCACTTGGTGTGTAAATTAGTCCTGCTGGGCTGGAGCAAGGGTTCAGCAGCCAAGAGTAATGACCACTTACTCTTCCAGAGGACCCACATTGAGCTCCGGACTCTCAAGTCCTGCAGCCCACAGCTGCCTAGAACCCCTGCCCTGGGGGACCTGACACCCTCTTCTGTCTCTGCTGGCACCTGCATTCATGTGCACATACCCGCATGTAGACATATAATTAAAAATAAATGTAAATCTTTAAATTGGACTAGCGTAAAGGAAAAAAAAAACACATGTATGCGTGATGAGATCGACAGATGAACAGGAAAGCTACACAGAAAACAGTGGCTCCCTTGTCTGTGAGAAAATATTGGTTTGCATGAAGACACTGGCACTCCTGGACCATGTCCAGAGGCAGTCCCTAGTGGTGGCGCCTCGTGGCTGCGGAGGTGTAGTGGAGCTGAAATTTCAGCACAGTTGGGCTAGGTTAGAGAAGGAGACAGCAGATGCTAGGCCCAGGATCAGGGAATGAATGTCAGAATAAGCATTCTTGCCATCAGGGAGTTGAGTTAAGGAGCCGGAAGGGAAAGATAGGACAGGATGAAGGGTTTTGCTAGATGGCTCAGGTTTGCAAACAACCAGAAGCCTAAGAATGAAGAGTGGGTAGTTGACCCATAAGGCTTCAACAACACTTAAAATAATAACAACAATAACAACAAATCATCAAGGGGCTGGGGACATAACCCAGTTGGTAAAGTGCTCACTACATAAACATTAGGACCTGAGTTCAGATCCCCAGCACCCATGTAAACCCAGGGGTGACATTTTGCATTTGTCAGACCAGGACATCTTGGGGTGCAGGCTGTGATCCCCAAGTTCAGTGGCAATAGGTCTGTGTATCTATTACTGTTCTTACTTCCTTGACCACGCCCCAGACAAGGGGCATCTTAAGAGAGGGATGCCCAATTTTGGCTTATGGTTTAAGAAGGGATGCATTCTACTCCTGGTGGGAAAGTAATAGTGACAGAGCATGAGGCAGTTGTGGAGAACACAGGGCAGCCTGTCACATTGTGTCCACAGTCCGGAAATACAGAGCAGACAGGAAGTGCGTGCCCCAGTGACTCACTTCTTCCAGGGTGGCTTCGTCTCCTAAAAGGTCCACAACCTCCCAACACACTGCTACCAGCTGGGACCAGTGTTCAAATCCATGAGCCTTTGGTAGACACTTCACATTCAAATCCCCCAAAACCTTGTAGACAGCCCTGTCATGATTTTAGGGGTTTCTCCATGTTGATTCACTTCTGTGCCCCCAAAGCACGATATATTCCTGGCCCCATGTGTATTTGACCCTGAACCTACACTTTTGTTTAAACACCCGCAGACACCCGAGATTACCAAGACCTGCCACCCCATTGATCTGGATATTTTTCTAGGGTGAGAAATCTTTCACCTGAATGCTGGGTCATCAGAGGGAGGGTACATGGTGCCTGATACATCATCAGTTCCCTATCATGGCTTGGTCACTAAGGGATATGGCCTTTCTGGATGCTACCAAGCCAGGGCTGGCTGCTGGTCTGGGATACAGACCATATAGTCCTGAGTAACCCCAGCTCCATTAAAGACAGCAAGAGGATTAAGATCCGAGGTAGAGGTGGAGGACTTCACCTCTCAGCCCTGATGGCTTCACAGGATGCAATATGTTTCCTATTTAACACGGTCTCGGAAAGTTAATTGGAGGCACTAGCCTGTCATTTCATAGAGCTCTGCAAGGTGAAATTCAATTAGGGATTTGTTTCTAGCTAGCACAGAGAAGGACAGGGGGGGTGCATCTGTGGGGAAGGCTGTGCCCCAAGCAAACACGTGCTGTCTCCCCAATCCCTGTGCCCCGCTACCTGCTTTTTAAGTGACTCCGGGAAACTAATCCAAAACATTGTCTAGATCCTACCCCCTTCTCCAAAGCCCATGGAGTGGCATATTAGATTCCAAGGTGGACAAATGGGGAAGCTGGGGCTCTAGGTCAGACAGAGATTGCTGGTGCCAGAAGCCCTCGTGAAAAAAGGCATCTGGAAACACAGGACAGTATGTGCAGGTATAGTGTTATCTGGTGTTTTAAATGCTCCCAGCCCTATGGCCTCAAGACAGGGTCTCTCACTGAGCCAGAAGCCTACCATTAGGGCTAAACTGAGTGGACAGGGAGCTCTTAGAATCGGACTTCCTTGGTTCCCCAGTGCTGGGATTACATACACATATAGCCAGGTGGCTACTGGGGTTTTGAACTCGGGTCCCTCAGGCTTGCAAAGCAGGTGCTCTTGCCCACTGAACCACATCCCAGCTCCAATAATCACTTACGAGCTCCTATTGCTCTCCTTATCTCAGCCTATGTGGTCTAAGTTGAACCATACACTGAGAATCTGAGCTCTGAGATCTGCGGTGCCCTAGTACGTGTCCCGCATGTATAATCAGCTATATCCAAGATTGCGATACCTGTTCTCACATCAGGACGTAGGCTAATCATGGTTCCTATTTCCCAGGGTACTTAGGAAAAGTAAACAGCTGAAAGGATCAATAGAACATATTTGGGTCCTTCCTATGGATTCTTAAAACACAGTTGCTGCAGTTCCAAATGTCTGAAAAATCAATGGCCTAGATGTTTAACCATAGGAAAATGGCCAAATAAATTAGGCTGGGCTATTTGACGGGCCATTATGTAGTCATTAAAGATCATCATTGTGAAGACCATGCAGAGATCTTGGATATACTTATGATATATTAACTGAAAAGTAAGCCAGGCATGGGGGTGCACACCTATAATCCTAGCAAAGGCAGAGACAGGATTGCCGGGAGTTTGAGTCCAGCTTGATCCACATAGCAAGTTTAAGGCTACCTTGGGCTACGTGGCAGGTTCTTGTCTCAGAACCAATGTAAGCCATGAGAAACAACCGAGTGGAGGTAGAAGCAGGCTAGATGACAGAGAAGAGCAACACCACGGGGAGAAGTCAGGGTTGGTTTCTAGGCCAACACTGCCGGGTAGTTTTTGAATTAAGAAAGGTAAATCCTTGGAGGAGAGACGGATCATGGGTTAGAAGTGGTGTTTGCTGCTCTTACAGAGGACCTGAGTTTGGGTCCCAGAACCTACTCTGGGAGGCTCACTACTTTCTATAACTCCAGCTCCTGGGATCTGACAGCCTGTTCTGGCCTCCACAGGCACCTGAACTCAGGTGCCTATTCCCACAGACACAGACAGGCAATTACGCATTTTTTTAAAAAAAAATCACTGAGAAAAGGCTTTAAAAAGGTAAATCTGTCACCCTCGAGTCTGTAGACTTATTCAGGAAGGTTATGGCATATTCGAGAGATCTTTTTTGAAACAGTGTCTTTCCCTCAGGGGACTCGTCATCCTTCAAATGCTTGTATTGAATCTGCGCAGTAGCCAAGCAGAGCCTCGTGCGTTTTATAAAGCATGTTGGTTAAATGACTTTTTCCTCCCGAGAGCTCTGTGGCACACCCAAGTTCCCAAGAGGCTCCGAGGGACAAACCCTCAAAGATAAAGATGCTCCCATAAACAGGTTCTCAGGAGTGGTGCACAAACCCCACCTACTAAAGCAGGGGGAAACTGCTCTGAACTAGAAGCCATTGTTCCTGAAAGACAATATCATAATCCAGCAAATACAGCCCCCAAGTGAGGCAGGGTGGTGTGTGTGTGTGTGTGGGGGGGGGGACTGGGAACCAACATGTCACTCATTGAATCTGAGTTCTCATAGATGCACACTGCAAAAACTGTTTCCTTTTCAATATGCTGTTACTGCAGAAGGAAAGACACACCCAGACCATTCATGATGTTTCTCATCTGTGCAGATCTGTAAACAAAGACTGGGCTTACATTTCCTGGCCACCCAGACCTAGACCTGAATGATCACAGAGACACTATATTAATTACAACACTGCTTGGCTGATGGCTCAGGTATATTTCTAGTTAGCTCTAATCTGTATATCACCGGCTGTGGCTTACCAGTAAGGTTCTGGCATTTTTGTCCTTCGGTAACTACATGGTGTCTCCCTGACTCCACCTTCTTTTCTCCTCTATCTCTGCTTGACTTTCCCGCCTTGCTCTACTCTGCCCCACCATAGGCCAAAGCAGATTCTTTATTAATCAATGGTAATAGAACATATTCACAGCATAGAGAGGGAGATCCCACATCAGGCATCTCAGACAACCCCACCATTATCTAGACTCAAATACTCCATTCCCCAGGTCAGGCTAGACTCACTTTGTACCCTGTGACATATATCAGATGTACAATAGTTAATTAACTAAAACGACTTTACATTTAGAGATTTAGTTATTTACTTTTTCCTGTACACGTGTGCCTGTATGAGTGTATGCGTACCACCTGCATACAGGTGCCTATGGAGGCCAGAAGAGGGTGCCAGAGCTCCTGGAATTGGAATTACAGATGGGTGTTAACTGCCCAGTGCGGGTGCTAAGAATCAAACCTGGGTCCTCTGCAAGAGCAGCAAGTGCTGTTAACCATTGAGCTCTTTTCCCAGCCCTAGCAACTATTATTTTATGAAAAGCTTGTACTGTGTCAGATGCTGTGCTAAGTGCCTTCAATATATCACAGGAATTCTTTCAATTTTCCTTTGTGGGGCAGTATTATTCTCCTTTTTAGGAAAGAAAACTGAAGCTCAAAAAACTTAAAGTGATGTTGGCCAGGGCAACAGTGGAAGGAAGCAGCAGAGCTGGGTTTCTTCTCATGGGCTTGGATTCAGCCCTGTACGTGACTGTCTCAGCTGGGCTGAAGGCTGCTTTCTGCAGCCAAATGAACAGAAATTACACTCCATATGAGAACAGTATTTCCCTTTCCTGAAGACAGCTCTGGCATTCCCCACTGAGGAAGGCTTCAGTGTGTATCTCAGGGAAATAAACCAACTGCCCCACTCAAAGTCTATAGCTCCTCACCGTGTATATTTTTATTTTTAACGTACGCATGTGCACACATGTGCACATGCACATAGAAGCCAGAAGAAGGTGTCAGGTGTCCCCCTCTGTCACTTTCCCCCTCTTTCTTTTAGTCGTGGTCTCCCCCTGAACCTGGGGCTCGTTCTCAGCTGGGTTTGAAGCCAGGGTGCCGCATGGAGCCTCCTGTCTGGCCCCATCAGAGCCGGGCTTGCAGTTGCTTACTGGGATGACTCACTTGTAATATGGGTGCTGGGATCCAGTCCTCACGATTATAGGGCGAGCAAGCACTCTTCATTACTGAGCCATCTCATCAGCCTCTGTTTGTATTACTTAGACATTTAATTTTTATATTGGCCACAAGCTTTTTACAAATACCTCCTTCATTTCCATGGGAGCTCGGCACTTCTGGGTATTATGCATTACTTTCCTTACAGTAGTTACTGGGTAGGAAATAAGACTCACCCCAAATAAAACCACATACAAAGGTCAACCAGATACAGAACTAGCCAAATGAATGGTCACATTTGGCACAGCCTAGAAACCCCTGCATCCCCAAACAGCTGAAGACTTGCGGTACAGCTCTTACCACCTGCATACACAGTCAAGATTTGCTTCGTTTTTCACTCTTTACTTAGAGTTTGGCATCCATAGATAATAATAAACACTTGGTAAAAAAGAGTGAATACAAAAAGTGATGAATAGCCCAATGCGTAAGAATAATCATAATCTTGGAACATGGCATTGGAACGTGTCCCCTGCCTTATGGTGGGTGAGAGTAGGTGACATTAGAGTTCATTGGGCTGGAAGATAGGCTTTTGTTTGTCACAAACAGGAAATCAGAAAGATCTCAGCCCTGGCATTCTTGGGTCCTGAGAGGTAAGCCCAGATCACTGAGCTGCATCCAGTTCACACACAACAGATGAGTAGAGACCTTCCAGTGGAAAGAACCCTGAACACTGTAGTCATCGTGTGTGATGTGGCAGGCAGGTGCTGCTCACTACAGTGGGAGGACCTTTACCACACACAAGACCTGCGGTTTCTTGACCTTGAACTCCCTAGACTTGAGAACAGGGGAAGACAAAGTTCCATTATTCTTTCAAAAAGTTTCAAGGTGAAAGTCAGAAACCAAGGAGAGAAAAATACCACCAGGAGAGGAGTATCTTCTAGTGTCTTCGATTTCCCCTTTCAGTGTTTTGGAATTTGCATTGTAGAGGCCAATGGCTCCCTTGTTGGGTTTATCCCTCGGAGTTGTACCTTTCTGGAAGCTACCACGAATGGAAATATTTTCCTGGTTTTTTGTTTGGCGTGATCACTGTTGGTTTATGGGAAAGCAAGGGAAAATTTTTACAGATTGGTTTTGCATCTTGTTCCTTTGTTCCAAGTGTGCCTTAGTGCTAAGGGTGGGATATTGGGGGTCTCTTAAGAAAAACATTTTATGAAGCTGGAGGCTGAGAAGGCCCAAGGCTGCTGGTGGAAACCTGCTTCTCTAGCAAGCTCTGATCAAAAGCCACGCCTCCCTGGTATACAATTACTGCCATGAAGGTTCTGAGCATGAAGTTTCGAGAAAGAGAGAGGTGTTCTTCTTGGGGCTCTCACCAGTGCAGTTCTCATACCCAGGTACTGGTGGCTCTGAGCTTGGCATCTGGCTTGTCTGCAGGCCCAAGTCCCTTGTCTGCCTGTCTCTCAAGTCTCCACTTCAAGGAAGACAGGCACTCCAAGTCATGTTGCAACACTAAATATTTCTCCCTGCTTCATGAAAAATTGTAGCAGCTTCTCAAGACATTTAACAATGAAATTTAGAAACCACTTGTATTTCTCAGCTAAGCGATGGGGAGCCCATTCTGAACTCTCGGGCCAAATGAGGGGGGAAGAAAGAGAAAAGAGGAGGAAAGGAAGACATGACCATAATTATTTTCAACCAAAACTCTGTGTGTGTGGGGGGCGGGGGCTCAGTGAATAAGAACATTTGCTGTCAAGCATGAGGCCCTCAGTCTGGATCCCAAGCATATAGAACACAGATGCTGGAGGGGCCTGGAGAGGGGTTTCATTAGGCCTTAATGGGTATAGCATGGCTCCAGGCTCAATAAGTGACTCAAAGGCACGGGGTGGGGCATGACCAGCTTAGGTCACCCAAAGTCTTCCTCTGGTCCCCACCTGTGCATGCACCTGCACATACCCCGTGCACATACACCACACCTACAGAGACCGTGCTCACATAGATATATGCACACATGCTCACATATGCAAGCACATAAGAATAAATGAATAAATGGATTCATATCCACAACAACAATAAAAATAAAATATGTGGGGAGGAATTAGGGCCAAGAACAAAAGCTCCCAAGTCATGGAGTTGGGCCCTTTGTGTGACTGTTCATGTCCAGCAGCCTCCAGTCCTGTAGATACACTTTTTGGAGCTGGCTGACAAATCTGTCCATAAATGAAACAGACACATGAGGAAATTGAAGCCAAGACTAAGCACAGAAGCCATGATTTTCTAGGCCAGAGTGTTTTCTCAGGGGAAAAAAAGACTTTTTCTTCTGTGTAGAGCGGGCTCTGCATGGGGAAGGCAATGCTGAGGGTCTGGCTTCGTGTATATCACTAATGTCGTAGCCTTGGGTTCTTCCCCCATGAGATGCAAACACTGTCCCTTCCCTGCCATCAGAACTGCAAGAGAACTGAACTATTGAGTAATAGTTGGAGACCAAGGAAGAAGACTGGACAGATGAGACGTGTGTGTGTGTGTGTGTGTGTGTGTGTGTGTGTGTGTGTGTGTGTTTGGAGAGGTGATGGAATACACAAGAAAGCAGAAAAAAACTATTTGAGGGGAGAGGGGACCATAAAGAGAAGGTATGGGGGGCTAAGCAAGAATAAGGGGGGAGATGAAAAAAACAAACTATAATGACCGACAGGCATTAGCATGCAGCAATGAAGTATTAATTTGTATGCTAACTAAAAATGACTAACAGAATAAGAAATGAAACCTGCTTCATGCTTTAAAACTTAAAACCGGAAAGAATCCCTGGGTGGGGGCTGCAAAGCCTTAAGATAGCATGGCTTCATTGGAAAACCCTGCCCGTCCTTTAAACGCTATACCACCAGCCTTGCAGAAGCAGAAACTGTCTGCACTTAATGCACTTGCAGGACAGGGCATCGTGGTGCATTGTGGGAGGCTTCCTTGTACTTCTCTCTCCAATAGCGAGGAACATTTTACTGATTTGGGGACTTGGACGTTTTCCTCTGCACCCTGTCTTCCATCGCCGTCTCCAGGGACTTGGGCTTCTAACGAATACAGACACAAAAAAGCTGGAATTTTATACCTCCAGGCAAAAGTCGCTGTGAGCACAGTCTGAACTTAGAACAGACTATTGCCAATGAAGCGGTATTAGTTTGGTGGGCAGAGATTTAAACCGCTTCTAGCACGCTGCCCGGTGGATGATGTATCACTCTAGCGGGAGCACAGTCCACTGCGATTATAAAAAATGGCATGGATGAGGGAGTGCAGGGTGCCTGGGGGAGCATGGTAGCCCCTGGAATCCTCCAGAGGAGAGTGTCCAGTGCCAGGGGAGGCCTTGGGGCTCCAGGCTCCATGAACTGGTGGTGTATCTGCCCTGCAGCTTCCCTGCTGGGTCTCTTGAGACAAGCTGCTCAGCTACTGGCTCAGGATTTCAAATTGTTTTTCCAGACGATGCCCTAGGTACGGTCCTAGGCAAGTTCCTTATTGCCTTTGAGTCTCAGTTTTATCATCTTTAAAATGAGAAGATTCACAGGACAGTGTGGTGTTGCTGAAGGGATGATGGCTCAGGAATCAGGTGTTGAGCACATTGCTTGGTATACAGCAAAGAGCGAATCAATGCAAGCCTCTCTCACTGCCACTCTCATCACCGCCATGCTCATCACATTATCCTCATTGTTATCCTCATCCCCATCAGCAGCAGCAGCAGCAGCATAACCATCACCATCATTCTTGCCATCACTGTCATCACCGTCATGATCCGTACCACTGTCATCACCATCATCACCACCACACTCATCACATTATCCTCACCATTATCCTCATCCCCATCATCATCATCAGCCCAGCATAACTATCACCATCATTCTTGTCATCACTGTCATCACCATCATCAACACCATCCTTGCGGTCCCCACTGTTGCAGACATCATCATGATCATACTACCATTGTCATCACTATTGGCATTGCCAGAATAATTGTAATTAGCATCGTCACCATTCTCAACACCAGCACCAAAGTGTCATCGTCATTACCATCACCACCATTACCGTTATCATAATAACCACTATCACTAGCAGCATCATTACTGTCATCCCCACAAAGACAACAGCATCTTCACCATGGCCGTCATAGTTACTCTCATCAGCCTCCTTATCATCACCTTGACTCTAGCCACCAACCACAGTTACCATGGTCACTACCACATCATCTCATTACCATCTCCCTGTCAACATGGTACCCATCTCTCTGTAGGAGGAGGACACAGCTTCCTTCAGAAAGCTCGTCAGGGCCTGATGTCTTTATCTTAAATTCTTGGTTGTTTCTAGTCCTTTGGGAAATCAAAGATGCTATAAACTAGGAAAATTTTCTTGTGTACTAGAGGTTTTGATTTTGATGTGTTCAGGTCAAAAAAGGCATAAAGTCAACCCTCCCAGAACACAACAGATACATTAGGAAGAAGTTACTGATGCTGGTCCTGCCTTATAGGGGCAGCTTCAGGCCTAGTCACTCACCACACCACACCATATTAAAGGATCCTGGCTACTTTCCCAAAGGTGGTGCTTAAAGCGGGCAAAGCAGCTAATTGTGACTGGGGCTCCATCAGACATTCTGAGCACCGTTGCAGGGACAGCTCGCCCGCCATATCAGCTTCTCAGCTTCGGATGGATTCCTTTTTGCATTTGGCATAGGGGATGAGAAGTATTCTCCTAGCGATTTTTCAGCAGCAAGCTTCAGTGTGCTGAGCTGAAATATGCAGATTGAGGCCTCAACAGCTGCAGTGCTGCAAAGTGGCTGGTATTTTGGTGGGGCTTTATTTTAAAGTCCCTGACAGTTCAATCTCACTAAATAATTCAGCTGTTTAGGAAAAGCCATCTGATCTTAAAATAAGTCCCTGAAGGTCAAGAAAATGGTTTGAATTTTTATTTTTGGTGAACATCATTTGACAAAATAACAGAAATGCCCCTTATAATATCTTTCTCTTTACATCTGAAATGAAATTACTAAGCACACACTGTTGGATTTTTGTCTATAAACACTCCATGTTCTCCCTGGGTGTTCCTGGCAGAATGCTAACATTCAGGTCTCGCCATTTCCAGGCAAGTCCCACGCTCGAAAGCACAATGCCAGCCACTGGTCCTTTAGGAAACCTATTTATTTCCCGGGCAGGAAGACACAAGCTTCAGGTCACAGAAAAGCTAAAGTATTGATTTAGAAATCAGAAGACAAGGACAAAACCAAATAGCAGGAAAGAAAGAAAGGAAGGAAGGAAGGAAGGAAGACAGAAAGAAAGAAAGAAAGAAAGAAAGAAAGAAAGAAAGAAAGAAAGAAAGAAAGAAAATCAAGAAAGCTACAGAACCCCCAAACTTGCTGTGTCAAAGTTTTCCAGGACAGAGCTGGGGGGTTCTTGTCTAACTCTGGAATCCCCATGGTGACATGCAAGCACAGCCCTAACTTCCAGAAAGACACGGGACAGGGATTTCTTTGCGCTCTTCAGAGATGGGCCTCTGGGTCGAGTCACCTGGTGGGTGATTGTGAGTGGCTTGGGCATTGGGAGAAAGGACAGGCAGGCCTGTGGCTCAGACCCATGTGAACTCATACAGAACCCCATGCTCTGTGGCCAGTTGAGCTCTGTTCATCTATAGCAAACACTCCCCTGACTCCTGAGATGGAGGTCGAGGAAGAATAAAGAATACATATCACAGATCCCCTCAGTGACAGAACCAGGCTAAGGATGCAGATGGCACTGGGGTTGGCATGGGACACATCGGAGGTGACTTGAGTATCCAGCTATGCTGGCCAACCCAAGCACGGCCATCTTCCCTCTGTGGCCTGATCTGTTGTCCTAAATGTGTGACTTAACTGAGATCATTCCACCCTCCCGCCTCGCTTCCAGTCTCCTTATACAGAAGCCCCACTGTCATCCCTCTCCCTATAAGGATGGTGTTAACCATAAATTCTACATTTCAATTGCTCCCAGCTCAAGCTCCGCCTTAGTTTGCCTCAAAACCAAAACAAATCTCCCTCCAAATAAAGTCACTGGGGGAAAAGCCTTATGCAATCCCACAGAGCAATGACTTGTTCCTAAGTGTATCCTCTGTGCTAACCTACAGCATCCCCTGGGACCAGAATGCTGGCCCATTGCTGTGGGGAACCTAGCCTTTCCAGAGCATCTGCAGATGTCAATCTGCAGGTTTCCCTCCAGCATGCGGGCAGGTACCACTCTGCTCATACGCCGTGGGCAGGTGGTGGTCAATGGCTCACATTTACTCTTCTTGGCAAATGCCGCTGAGTGGGCACCTGGAAAGTTCTGTGGCTTTGTTAGGAGGGTCACGAGACTGCCTCTTTATTCCAGATCAGTCTTCTCCCTGTGCCCTGTCATATCTAGAGAACTTCCTGTCCCTGCATGGCACACTTCCAGCTTTACAGTGGCATGGTCTTCTGAGATTCCAGCCCCTCTGTGTGTCTTTTAGCTCTGCAGCTGAGTTTTGAGATGCAGGCAAGCCACTTTTTCTGTCATGGTCACAATGGTTTTCTTACATGAAGAGGGGGTGACTGGACCACATGAATAGCAAAACTCATTCTGTGTGACAATCCTGGGAGGTCTTCTGTTCTGTGTCCCCAAATTCTCACGCCATTATACAAGAGCCACCTGTACCCTTTATATCCCAACCATCCATTCTCCATCCTCCTGGAATAAGGGTATTCTAAAAAATAAACATAGAGCACAGAATGATTTATTTTACATGTTATCTCTAAGAACAGCCTGACCCCCAAGCATGGTGCCTATCCACAATGGTTTCTCTGTCCACATTGTTGCCCCAGGCTGTCCTTTGGGTGCTGTTAGGGCCAAGTCCCATTCACATTGGGCATCTCATTGTAGAGCCTAAAAAATGCCAATCATTCTGACTGGCCGACCAGCCCCAAGACCTTCTGCAGCGGGGCCACCTCCAAGCTGCTACTCCTCTGCTAGGTACAGTTTTTATTTCTGTATCCTGCCTGTCTTGGTACCTTGGCTGCAACACTAGCTCTCTCAGAGGGCCCATTTGGTCATCTCCATTTGAGTCAGTCACCTACTCAGTCACACCAAACTGCAGCGAACTGCTTTTTAAAATGTGTGTCACCTTATCCTGCTCTAGTGACTCAGACTTTTAATATGTATATAAGGATTTGAACAGTGTTTGAGAAAGGACGCCCATAATTGAAAATATTTATCGGGTGTATGTTGAATAAGTTTGACAAGAAAGAGAAACATTGCCGCTGGTAACCAAGAGCTGCCCTGGGCCCTGGAGTATTATGATGGTGTTCTGTCAATCACAGTGTCTGAGAAATCAACATCCAACAACTCCCCCTGTGTCCCATCACAGGACACATTTCAGACACTGTATAACCACTCCCATAGCAATGTAGATATTACCTTGGCTGTGTGAGTGAGCAGCACACTGTGGCTTCACTGATCACAGCTGTAATCCCCCTACAGTAAACCCTACCTAGAGATAGAATCCAGACAGTCACCCGTGTTCCCAACAGTCTCAAACTCAAAGCCACACTCCACTTTCAGGGACTTCTCCCAAGCAGCTACCAGGAGCCCCCAAATCTACACCTTTTCTAACACCCTCCTATCGAGACACCCACAGTTCTTCATGGTTCCCTATTCTATTCACAACGAGCCATCCAGCTTGCTGGGCGGGCTACACCTATGTCTCTGGAAGTCTAGGATGGATACATAAGAATAAACAAATGGGCTCTTGGGGCTAAGGAGATGGCTCAGAAGGTAAAGTGCTCATCATCCAAGCATGAGGACCGAGTTTGGATCCCCACAGTCAGGTGAGGCACTGCACACCTGTAACCCCAGTACTGGAGTGCGGGAGAGACAGACCAATCCCTGGAGCTCATATTGGCTGTCCAGACAACTTAGCTGGATCAACGAGATCCTGGCTTATCGGGAGAGCTGGTCTCAAAATATAAGAGGAGAGTGATGGAAAATGACACCTGACACTATTATCTGTCTTCCACTTGCATGTGTACACTGGTATGCCTAACTACAAACACACACATACACACACACACACACACACACACACACGAGTATACACACAGGAACACACAACATACATATACACACAGGAACACACAACATACATATACACACAGGAGCACACATACAACATACACATAGGAGCACACATACAACACACACACACACACACACACACACACACACACACACACACACACACACACACCAAAATATAAAACAAAGCAAAAGAGATGCTGCAGTGGCTGTGAGCCAGACCTCAGTCTGTGCAGTAGCGCTGGTGTGTGGCTGTCTCCATTACCATTCTGACTTTAAAGATGAAGAAGACATTTCTGAGGTCACAGGGCTCCTGGTGGGGAAGCTGCAGCTTGGATGCATACCTTCCTTGGCTCCCAGCCATGGATGGCTGCAGTATATTGTTGCTCTTAGTAACTCTATGGGTGGTTCTGAGCCAGCATCCAGCACACATCCCTGGGTGTACATCTTTGGATGACTTCTCCTTTGGCAATGATGAACACTGCCAAGAACTACTCCAGGTGGCCAATCCCTCTGGATGTTTGCTGTCTTGATTGCTGCTCTGTCTTACAATGTCACTGTCTCCTTCTAGAACCATCTGAAACACCCAGAATACAGGTAAAAACATATTTGCCGGGATATAGTCTTCCATTTTGGAGGGAACTTTTAGGAAATAGAGAAATATGTTTTAAATAAAGATTTGGGGGCCGGGAAGTGCTGCCCACAGGTTTGAGTACAGGCAGCCAGGGAGTTCTTGGTACCCTGATCATTGTATTTCAGGCAATGGCCCATTTCTCTTGCCAGCAATCACCGAGTAATAAATGAATCTGAATTTAACAGTTATTTGAGGAATGAAGACTCCAGGTTGCTGGTAAGGGAATAAATTTGCCTCTTGACATCACAGGCCGTTACTGAGAGCAGGTGACCCTGCCCTGCACTGTGTGCTGTCAGCTGTGACATGGCACCTGCAACTCCTCTCAGGGGCTCCAGAGAGGAGGCTCTGCAGGCTTGACTCGTCAGCACTGGTCAGGTGGAACTCAGTTCCTCTCTGTCTAGGATTCGGAATTCCCAGAGCTGGATAACAATTTGGGACTGGGCTGAGGGTGCGCAGTGAATGCCAAAGACAAACACCCCAGTTTCGCCGGATTCTAGAGCAGGTTTCAGGAGGAGCTGCTGCCATGTGGGACCCCCAGGGTCCATGGCTTGGTACTGTTACACTTCTCAGACTATCACTCGGTCTTGAGGGGAGTGGTAGCCTAATCAGGGTTCTGTCTCAGAGGCCACATTAGCAGCAAAGGGTTGTGGAACGCAGTGGGCAGGAGTGATATGGTAGCTGCCCGAGGAACGGGGGAGAGCTGGGATAGGGAACATCTGAGATGTGCTTTGTTTGCCCTGGCTTTGAAGGCATACTTTATTTTAAAATGTCCCTGCTCTTGATGTTTTATGGTTATTAATTTAATATTGATTCCATTCCTATGAGGTGGGGACTGCCATCACCTCATCTACCATGGGAGAGGACTAAGGCACCAAGGGTCCAGTATCTTGACCAAGGTCACACAGATGGCGGTGGAAGCTTGCTGCTGACTATCACACAGTGCAGCTTCTTCCTGGAGGCAGACGTTAGACCAAATCCTTCTGACTTTCAGCTCCAAGGGAGGAAGAATGGCATCCAGTCGGCTTCAAGGACAGTCAAGGGCAAGTGAGTTACATCCATCTGACTTTGATTTAATTTTGTCTCAAGTACCCCAGCAAAGAAACAACTCCATCATCTTAGTCTCTCTTAGCTGAGAAAAAAAATGGTGGCAATTTTCTCATGGAGGCTTCGGTGGAGTTTTAAACCTAATTATTTGAAGCCTGTTTATCCATACAGAGCCCTACCAGTGGCTCATGATGATTTATCTCTATGGATTAAATGTCACAACAGAGGACCTGCGATCTAAATCATACATTCACTGTAGACCTTGAAAACATCAAGAAGGTCTCCCGGTCACACGCACTAAAGTCATCCTGCATCTCCCGACTTTTCTTTCTACACTGTCAGGTGTCTGGAATCACACAATTACACACAGGATCCTCTTCTTGGCCTAGTTTGGGTGGGTAGGCATTGAAATTCACATGTTCTTTAAGGGTGATGATTTTTTTTATAAGCCAAGTAAGCCTAACAGATTTACTATCCACTCAACAACCTCGCTCAGCTTTGAGAAAGTCCTGAAAGTATTCAAGGCCAAGAGCACACTCCTGGTGCCTGTGTGTGTTGTTATTTATTGTCTGATCGGTCCTTTCAAAACCATCTTCTTGAGGAGGAAGGATCTCACTTCAGAAACCTGCTACGGAGGAACAGGTGATAGAAACATCCCAAAAGGATACCGCTAAAGAGATGGTACTTTAGGAAAGGTGTGTGTGTGTGTGTGTGTGTGTGTGTGTGTGTGTGTGTGTGTGTGTGTAGGCAAGAGATTGACATCAGGGGCCTTTCTCAATCATTCTCCACCTTATATTTTGCAAAAGGATCTCTCACTGAACCCAGAGCTCACCAATTTTGCTATACTAGTCGGTCAGTGAGCCCCAGGGATCCTCCTGTCTCCGCCTCTCCCAGCAATGGAATAACAAGACGCAAGATACAGTGCCTGACTTTGTAGGTTAGTGCCGTGGGTCTGGACTTAGGTCCTTTTGTTTGCACGGCAAGCACTTTACCTGACTCCCCATCGCACGCCCTTGTATATATGCTGTACTTGGCTTTAGTCCCATTGGTTGTCTCCATAATAGGGCATCCAGACCACGAATCTGGGTTTAGAGCATCCTTCATACTGCAGGACAGAGTCTCTGAGCCTCCCTGCTGGGTGCCAGGAATACCTCTACTCTGTGCCATCAAAAAACTGCTCCCAGACATTGCTGGATGTCTCTTAGACAGAGAGCAGGGGTAGCCCAGGACGCTGGCTGGTTGGATAGCTCTCTGGAAATCATTCCTCTTGACCATGACTCTCCAGCGGGATTTGCTGTTGCTGTGTTTCGAGTGTCAAATGTCCCACAGATGCTTAGATGTTGGAACACTGTTCTCAGCTGCTTTTGCACACTGTTTCTGAACACTAAGCCTAGGTGACACATCTGGAGTGGACACAAGTGAGCTCCAGGTGGCCTGCTCTGGCCTGCTGTTTTCCTGCCTGACCCACAAAGACGAGTGTGAACAGCCTCATGTTCATGCTGCCAGGGACAGACACTTGCCTGGCCTCCATGCTTTCCCCACTCTCATGGACCTCCCTTTCTCTCTGAAGTGGCTTCTTGTTGGGGATTTGGTCATGGAGAAGAAACAAGAAACAAATGCAGCTATCAAAATCTTTTTGGCAAAGGATTATTTCTGGGGCTTCTGAGACCCCAGTCATAGAGACTCTCCAGTGCTCGCTCAGGCACTAGCTGTTTATTTCAGGCCACTGTGTCAGATGAAGGGAAGACCAAGAGGTAACAGCGGACAGAACACAAGGAACACAAGGTAGAATAAATTTGATTGAATAAGGTCAACTCTGCTATCTTGACAGTTCTCATATGAAAGATTATAGCCGTTAAATGAAATTAAAACCCATGGAAACCACAAAAGTACAAAGAGATGAAAGCAGCCTGTTAACAGTGGTCTCTTTACTAGATGGTTAGATAAAGGACAAGCTGGATACCATCTTGTCCCTCTCTGGCTTTTTCTCTAACGTTTCCTTCCAAATTCTTCTCTTCTGAGGTTCCCTTGGATAGGAATTTCTGTAAAGACCATTTTTATAAGGCGCCTAAAGAACACTCGGCTCCCATCAAGCCCCCAGGCCCCAGCCCCCCACGATGTGCTCACTTCCTAAACAGTGGCAGTTACTCACTGTGACACCATGACCCAGGGCCATTAGCTCTCTCATGGGAGCCAGACTGCTGTCCTCAAGTGACATGTCCAGATTGCTGTGCAGAACCAGAACAGGACCCGGCTATCATCACCGCTCTCCCTGCTACGCCTAACCAACTTCCCCTTTGTCTTCCTATTTCTGTCAGTCCCTCTAGACTCAGCTGTCGATGAACCTCCCCACATCTTCTCGTTCGCTAATCCTCCCTCATCTGTTCTTCACCAGGACCCATCTCTGATTGAGTTCTAGAACAGGTGGCAGAGCCTAGTTCATTGGAACCCATGGAGCAGGGTGCTTTTGTCAACCCCAGCTGGTTTCAGGGCTGCTGTCAGTGAGTCCTCAAAGTCTAGGATGGACTAGCAAGCCCGGGGCAGCACTTCAGGCATTGCCCTTGATGATCAAGTCCATTGGATCACACTGGCATCTTTACCCTGCTAGAAAGAAAATCCCCAGCAATAAGGGACAAGCTAGGGTCCCAAGCAGAGGAAATGCTTTCCCATGGGCCTCAGGGCCATGTGCAGCAGTTTTAGATTAGCAGTGTGTTTCACACCAAGGGAAGAAAATCAACATAAAGTGTTGCTGATTCCTAACGATAGCTAGTAAAAGGCAGTTAGCACTTTCATCTACTAAGTGATCTCTGCATAAGAGGCCCACTGTGCACTCAGCTAAGGTAAGGTACAGACAAAGGAGATCCACTGCCTGAGTGTCTGCAGCCTGCCTGTCCTGTACTCCCCAAACCAGTGGGTCTTCTGAGGGGAGCTCTTTGGGACAAAGAGGTACAGAGAAAGCACACTTCAGCCTAGAACTAATGCTGAGACCCTATGAAGCAGTCCCTCACATTGTGGTGACCCTCAACCATAGGATTACCCCATTGATACTTCTATAACCATAATTGCTACTGTTATGAATCGTAATGTAAATATCTGACCTATAACCCCCAATGGGGTCATGACCCACAGGTTGAGAACCATTAGCCTAGCTTGCATCAGCCTCTCCCACCACATTGCATATAGACTGTCTTCTAAATGCTGGGCTTCCTTCCCTCTTTCCTCTACAATCACTTCTTTTTAAGTCAAGAAGAGAACCGCCATACAAAACACTATGAGCAGATATCTACACCCTTCACAGCAAAAGTGATTGAACAACCAACCCTAATAGTGGTCATTAAAGATAAACATAACGGATCGGTCTAGTGCTATGATTATTTTAGCAAATTGCCCAAGCCCAGTGGGATGTGCACTGGAAGCTAGGGAGATCGGAAACAACCAATTAAGCCTGAAAACTAAGAATCCATGCATGAGTCAGGCCTTCTCCAACACACAAAGAAATGAGTATATGTATCTCATTTCACAAAGACAGGAGGGTGTAGCTCTGACATGGGCCAGGGGTTACCCACTGTCTAGCACGTGTGCTTATTTCTTCATCGTTTAGCAAATTTTACTTGTGTGTGTGTATGTTTGTGTGCGTGGGGGGTGGTATATGTGCACAAGGAGGCCGTAGAGGGCATCAGCTTTCCTGCTCTATGCCTCTCTGCCGTCTTTTTGAGACAGGGTCCCAGTGAATCTGGAGCGAGGATGGCAACTGCCAAGCCTCTGCTTCTGGCTCCACCCCCAGTGTAGACCTCCCCTTTGCACCCAGATGTTTTTTAATATGGTGCTAGAATCCGAACTCAGGTCCTCAAGCTTGCACAGCGATCTCTCTCGCCATCCCCTCAACAGATAGTTTTGAGTAATTCTCATGCTGTCTACAGCATGTCTACCTGCCAAGATCCCAGATTCGGATTCTGTAGGGTGGTCCCGATTGCTGTGACTTATTCGGGAGAATCGCTCAATAGAGCATTATGAATCAGAAAGTGGAACTCTGGTCTCTCTACTCCACAGCATCTTTGTAAAAAGTAGAATTTTCTTCTCTTAGATGATGACATGAAGATACCAAATTCATGAACAAACAGACCAAAAAATAACCCAGAAAAAGACTAGAGCTAAAATAAAAGATGTGGCAACTGAGGTCAAGGGAACTTGGTGTATATTCCCAGTGTTCTTAAGAATAAAACTGAATGTCCTTCCTTCCCTTTTTAACACCTGGGTTCTGAGATCAAACTTTGGCAGCAAGCACTTTACCAAAGGAATGATCTTAGCACCCACCATCTTGTTTTCTGACTCTGATCAGTCTCTATGCCTCATGGAGAGACCCCTGTGATCCTATTGGATCCACCTGGACCAAGCAGAGCTTTGTATTGATCTCAGGATCATTGGCATCTAGAAGGTCTCTTGGGTGACCCCGGGGATTAAGTTCCAGAATCTCAATGAGTGTGGGGAGGATGAAAGACAGTCTAATCAGACACTAACTTCAGGAGCAGGAGGCCCATGAGAGAGCGTGATCAAAGGGTGGATTTTCCAGGGGTCAACAGGAATGTTGATGTCACCTTGTGTCTTTGAAATCTTAAGGTTAAGAGGATGGGAGAATGGAAGAAGGAACCAATGTCATTTAAAAAAGAAAAACAAATGGTTTAAAGATCTGTTGTTCTTGCATTTGACTTACTGTAGATATTTTTAAAAAATGGTATTTATTTTCTTTTTTCTTTTCTTTTCTTTTTTGAGACAGGGTTTCTTTGTGTAGTTCTGACTGTCCTAGAACTCACTATATAGACCAGGCTGGCCTGAAACTCACAAAGAC
This sequence comes from Microtus ochrogaster, assembly GCF_000317375.1. Taxonomy (NCBI): domain Eukaryota; kingdom Metazoa; phylum Chordata; class Mammalia; order Rodentia; family Cricetidae; genus Microtus; species Microtus ochrogaster. Next base: position 26,980,612 of record NC_022011.1, on the reverse strand, counting down.
CCCTTGCCTGTGTCTCCCAAGTGCTGGGATTAAAAGAGTGCACCACCGTGCCTGGCTTATTTTCTTTCCCCACAACAGAATGCTAGTTAACTCTGTCAATATGGTTCAAGGCTAGGGTTAAGACTTAGCACAGGACTGGGGCAGGTACTATTAGACCCTTCATGAGTAATTTGTTTATATTTCTGTGTCTGTGTGCATGCATGCATGGGCATGCAGTTGCCTATAGGAGGCACTGGTTTCCCTGGAGCTGGAATTATAGACAGTCGTGAGCAGCTGACTGATGTGGGTGCTAGACACGAAACATGAATCCTTTGCAAGAGAAGCAAGTACTCTTAACTTCTGAGCCATCTCTCTGGCCCCTATAACTCCTGAATGAGAGGATGGATGGATGGATACAGAAAGAGAAAGAAAAGAAAGAAACAAGGTATATGGTAAGAAGAAAGAGAGGGCCGAAGGGGAGAAGATGAAAGATAAGGAGGAAGAATGGCAGGCATTTGTATAGAGCATGCTCACACAGAAGGACCAGGATTTTGTAAAGGTGAGGGAGAAATACGGTCTAGGCAGTGACTAAAGACAGGAGGCTTAGAACACATAGAATGTTCCAAAGGTAACTGGGAGGGACAGGAAGTGAAGTGAGGAAACAGCAGGAGAAAACGTTATCTTGGAGGTAATTGATGAGCCATGTGCACAATTGTCTGGGCTGTGTGAGCTAAGTGGGGTTCATTCTGCAACTCATCCCTGTTTCCCGTGGGCCTTAGGAGTGCAACAAATTTGTTTTAGACAGGATTGACACCCGGCAGAGTGAGCACTGAGCATGCTGGTGACCGGTTACGAAGGAAGAACCCTGAGGGCTGTCCACCCTCACAGCTTACTTCCATGACTTAAAGCAACAGGTTGGGGGCTAATGTGAGCATTTTCCTCCAAAATTATAATATTCTACCCTGTCTAAAGACTCAGGAAATAAAACTTATAAAGCCCACGAAGTAAACAACTTATGTCTTTGAAGTTCTAGAAGTGTAGAATATTCACAGAGAGCTTGGGGTTGTTTAAATAGCTCCTGCTGAAGAGAGGAACATCTCCAACCTGCCAGGCTACCTACAAGCCTTGCAAGGAGCACCAGGGATGCAGCCGTCTTGGGCCATCACTCATGCTCGGGTGGGCTTTTCTGTCCTTAAGTCCTCAGAATCCCACCCATAGTCCCGTGGGGGGAACCCTAACAACCTCACTGATTCACTAAGTTAAGCTGGGTAGAATTGGTTTTTTTTGTTCTGTCTGAGGTGAACAGACAATAGTTTTCCCAGGCAAGGTCACGCAACAGTGACCGCCTTTCAGGGATATCCTATGGGGAATACACAGTCTAAAGCTAGTGCTAGATGACTTCCTGGGTCTTTGAATTTCTAAGTCACCAAATGGCCAATGAGACAATCTGTCCCCCTTAGTCCCAATTTATACTCCAGCTGCTGCATCTGTCTAAATGACCGTGGAACAGACGGGCCTTCGGCAAGTGTGGCCCATGGCTTAGACCTTTATGGCAATGGCAGAATCAGCTCTGATCTGACCCAACTGGAAGTGGGCTGTGATGCAATAGCCCACTAGGGCCACTCCAGAAGAAGGAGGCTCCGTGCACTGAATTTCCCATTACTATGGCAACCTTGAGACCTTTGTTGCTGAGAAAGGATAGATGTGACCAAGCATTCATCAAGGCTAATGAATGAGGCCAAATCCTTCTCCCATGTTTGAATCTGTAGCTGATGGCTAGATGGGAGCCACACGGAGGATAGTGTAGAAGCAGAGGAGCGCTTACTGTGTAATCAACCTTGGCATTAAAATTAGTCTCTGGCTGATACAATGGCTTCATCTGCAACATGCATGAAATACTATAATTCAGAGAGGGGTGAGGATCAGACACGACACAACAATATCCTGAGAGCATTTGTCTAAGACCAAGGATTACTTATTTTCCTTCTTGCAAAACCATTTTTGAAAATGTCTCATTTCTTCCTTTGTATCTTTGAGAGGCCATTACAATCTAAAATTAATAGCTATTTCCCCCACGAGTTTAACCCCGTCTAAACAACACGCTGTCCCTCATTACTTCATACTACATTTTCTTAAAGAGATAGCAGAGTGCAAGGGAGGCCTCTGGAGTGCGGCCAGAGGGTCATCAGAGGCAAGGCAGGGGCCCCAGAAGGTCAGCACGTACTGGCCTGCTTGGGTTTCAAGGGTGAATTACCTATGAACTGTTGCTCATTCACACCAGAGGGCAAGTTCTAGAGCAGGCAGTGAGCTAGCACACAGCACAACTTCACACTGGACTTCCCTCCCTGTGGTTGTCTTCTAGGTGACCCTTTCATTTGTATCTTTTACTGGTGGGGGGTCTAGAGGTGTAACCATGGTGCCTAGCCTTGTCCCAGCTGCTATAGGGTGGCGGGAGCTGCTTGAGCCATCAGGATCTTTCTGTTCTCTGGAGTCTTAAAGATTTCTAGGGGTGCCCAAGGGCCACCCGAGGCAGAGATGAGGCCTGTGTGTCTTTCAGTCCTCTAAACAGAGAAATATATTTTGACCTTATGGCATATCAGGGCTTCACACACAATTGCTTATGATAAACAACCCACTGCGGTACAGCGTCTGAGATAGAGTCAGGAAATTGCCACGTTCTCGTCCCCCATTCTGCGTCATCTCCACAGTCTTTACTGTCACCTGACATTTTTTAGTGTCCTCCACAAGCCAGACACTAGTCTAAACACTTTCTTTGGGTTCACATGAAATCATCAAGACAGTCCTACAGGAAAAGTATCACATTAGCCTCCTTGTAAAACATTTTCAAAAAGACTATCATATGTGTATATGTGTGTGAGGGAGTGTGTATATGTGCATGGCATGCAGGCAGTACCCATGGAATCCAGAAGAAGGCACTGTGTCTCTTGGAACTGGAGTTACAGGTGGTTGCGAGGTACCTGACGTGGGTGCTGGAACCGAACCCAGGTCCCTTGGAGGAACAGCAAGTACTCTTAAACACTAAGCCATGTCTCTAGACTCTATTAGACCTTACATCTTAAATTACACTCATTTATTTGTTTGTGTAGAAGCGTGGCGATGTGTATGGATATGCACCTGCTATGGCACTGTGTGTGGAGATCACAGGACAGTTTTCTTACGTTTCTTCTTTCCTTCTACCTTACGGGTACCAGGGATTGAACTCAGGTTATCAGCCTTGGCAGCAGGTGCCCTTGCCTGCTGAGCCATTTCCCCCTTTTAGGAAGAGGAAACACGGGACTTAGAAAGACTCGATAGCCTTGTTTCCCTCCTTCCGTTCCTTCTCCCTTCTGACACCCCCTGGGTACCTGCAGCTGGGGTGCTGCTCTGGGCATGAGGACCCACATGAGCTAGAACTACAGTATGTGTTTTAGTGGTCAGTCCCTGGGCCAGTCTTCCACTGCTGGAAGATCTGAGCTGCATAATGTAAAAACAATAGGGCAGGTCACATCCTTGTGTAACATCCAGAGTGCTATCCAGATGTGCCCTCATCGCGGGAACTCCTTCCGTTCCTTCAGCCAATAGCTGCTGAGATAGCAGCCCATTGGGGCGTGGTCTCTCAGCAGTTAGCTCTCAGCAGCTATTGGCTGAAGGAGCGGAAGGAGCTCCCACAACATGCCCTGAGCTGACTGAGAAACCTTTGGTTCATCTGCTTCACCATTAGCAGAGGCGAGATGACAGGGACCCCTACTTCAAGCCCCAACACAGCTAGATTACAGGCCCCTGGGCAGAGGAGCCTCCAGCTTTTGCTAGGATTCAGCATGTGCTAATAACAGATATGCCAAGACTGTAAAAGAGCCTCCTCAGGGAGATATGTCACTGGTCCAGGGCTGCTGAGGTCAAAAATTGCACGTCAGGGCAGAGGCCCAGCACTCTGGCAGTTGGCTTTTCTGCATGGAGTGGTTAAGTCACACCACACAGGGCTTTCCCACCGGTGAGCTGAGGCTCACTTAGTGTGAGTGAGAGGGTCGGGTGGTCCAGAAGAAAGTGTGTGTTGCAAGAGGGACCATCTATGTCCGCGTGCTCATCGTTGCCTCTTGTCAGCAGGGCTACTCAAAACAGTGACAGAAAAGACCTCCTACCTAGACTCATGCTCCTCCAGGAATGGAAACTTCCGAGACAGCTCATCTAAGTGCTTCAAAATGTGTACTTGTTCTGTAACCTCATTAGAAACAGGGAAGACAGCGGTGTCCTGTGTTTATTTCTTCACAGTAACGAAAGGCCTGTCGCGATCCCAGAGGTCAGCGTGTTGGGTGTGTGGGTCACTCCCAGCTCTATTAGCAGAGCTGAGCTGATCTTCACCATGACTCGCTCTGGCTGTGATGCTGAGTCTTTTGAACAGCCACCTCCTTCAGGAGGTTAAGCGAGGCCACATTAAGGTGTCTCAAGACAACAGGCAGGGAGTTGTCACCTGTGTTCCGGTTAAATGTTCTCAGAAGTATTTCCCCTTTCTAACTTTGCTTCCTGTGTTCTATAAGGAACTGGAAATATTAGCATTCTGGAAACGCCCTCGGCGATGAGATTGACAACTGGAGATTCCTGATTTCTAATTATCCCAGCCCTTGTGAATCCACCTCTGCCTCGCTTCTGTTCATTCTCCAGTTAATTCGCCATGAACCACTAGCTAAATGACAGCCCAAACAAGCTTACCCTAGGCAGCCCTCAGTCCACACTTCCAACACCAGCCGGTGCTCTGTTTTGATCTGATGTCTTCTAGGTTTCCACGGCTGGATGTGGGGGTGGGGGCTTTAGCAATAAACAAGACACAAAGAACTCCCGCTCTCTGGGTGGTTCCACCACAGTGGGGAGGAGGAGGGGGAGAGAACACATAATAAACAAATAACACCACACAGAAAAAAGTGCCTTGTGAAGAATGAAAACGAGAAGGCACCGGGGAGGACAAGCAGGGCTGCAGTTTGGGTTTTAGGTGGCAGGTGGCTCTACTTCTGTTGTGGTGGCCTTGCCTTAGTAATCTTCACTGAACAGGCAGTGTCATGTCTGAAGGTGACCTTGTGACTGAGAAGCTGGGGAAGTTGGACGCTCTCTAATACTCAGGCTTTAGCAGCTGTGACTGAAGCTTCCAGGCCTTCTCATTTTAAAAGGGTTTCATAGATAGAACTCTAAGTGTGTTTTAGTGTGTGTGTCTCTGTGTGTATGCTTGGCACTCATATATGCATGTGAGGTCAGAGGATACCTTACCTTGGGTGTTGGTCTTCACCTTCTACCTTAAGACAGGGTCTCTTGTTGCGTCACTGTGAGCGAAGCTGGCTCATGAGCTCCCAGGAATCCTCCTGTCTCCACCCCGCATCTCGCCACAGTCCCACTACTGTGCCTGACTTTCTGGAGACCTGAAATCAGGTTCTCATATCTGTGTAGCAAACACTTTATCCATTGAGCCATCTGCCCAGCCAGCCCCACGAGCTCCAAGTTGTGCTCAGGCCATCTAGCAGAGGTGTTAAGTAATCTGTGAATGAACTTAAAGTCTATTTTGTTTCAAATTAGGAGTATTGGTCCCAAGAGAAACAAGCTGACTCACTGTCTCAAAAACCTCTGGTCCAGTGTTCTTCTCTGGGCCCTGGCCTGGCTGGAACCAGGATGCCCGAGCTAATCAGGACCCAAAGAAGTCTCAGACCCCTCACTGGAAGTGGGAATCCAAGCCTCACACAAATCCTTACCTGTGTAGTTCTAGTGTGAACCCACAGGTTCAGTAATTTCCCTGAATTTTTTTTAATAAACAGATGAGTGAGGAGCTGAATTAATTTTTTCAGATACATGTGTTCATGTGTGTGACTTATGTGGCTATGTGCACGTGAGTACATCCCCAAAGAGACATCAGAACCCATAGAGCCAGAATTACTGCTAAGTGCCGGGAAGCAACTCCAGGCCCCTGAAAGAGCAGCAAGTGCTCTTAATTGCTGAGCCGTATCTCCAGCTCAGGAGGAACCTTTGATGTTAGAACAATAAAGAACTAAGTGCTGCTTCACATGGTGTTATTACTGTGATTTATTGTTATTATGATTTTATATATCATTATTATTATATATCAATAATTAATAATATTAATATTAAGCTGAGATGGAAACTGATCCCAGGGCCACAGGGCAAGCACTTTCCACAGAGTTGGGGATATTTTTTAAAAAAAACAAATGCCACCATTTTAACAATGACAATGTGAGAGTTGAGGGTTGTCCAATTTTGCTCCCTGCATTCACTAGGAAAGGCTTTGTTTAACCTTGACTGCTCCATTAGCTTGTTGAGAAAGATCAGACATGGGAAAGACTCTTCAGTACTTGGAGGGAATACTCATGGGAATTTCAAAGTGGGGGCCCAAATGCTATTGACATCTATGGTCAGAAAAAGCCACTTCTAACCTTCCAGACCCGTGACTGCACATTCACGAACCTTAACGGAGTTCCTCTCCTGGCTCCTACCTTAGGGGCATTTTTGGTCATCTTCACAGTGGCTCAGAGAGGTTGAGAATTCGATCTAGTTCTCTGTGGGTCAGGATCCAGCATCGCTTCAGTTTTAACAGCTACAGCATCCAGCTCCCTGTCCTGATGTCAGAGTGGTCTTCTATTGTATCACTTTGTCCTGCTCGTACATAGATGACGCCTTGCTCTCCATGTAAATCTCATTCTATATAATCGACAGCTAATTTACCCTCCAAGATGAAATGAACCATTTTATTTTTTAAAAAACCTGACGTGTGTGTACAGAGTCCAAAACAACATCATAATCTTTCAAAGGAGATTAGATGGTACAATGTGGTGGTTCATGCCTGTATTCCCAGCACTCAGGAGGCTGAGGCAGGGGCATGGTTATGAACTTGAGGCTGGAGTGGATTATATAGTGAAGGACTGCTTGGGCTACTTAGTGAGACCCTATTTCAGACAGACAGACAGAAAGACAGATACACACAGATCGGATGATTCATAGTGAAGTAGTCTTATCGCCATATGCAGAAAGGCCAATGACTCAGAGACTGCAGCTTCTTTGGGTTGGGAGTAAGATGTCTGACCCCTTAACCCATTGGAGGGAAGTGACCAGAGAAGAATGTACGGTGGCCATGGGAATGCCCAGGGACCACTTGTCAGGGAATAGCTGGCCAGACTCCGTGAGCTGGAGGCAGCCTATCCAGGATCGAGGTGAATGAACGCCACTCCTGTGACACAGAGTGCTGCGGTTAGGGTGACTGCTGGTGACAATGGCTCTGAAAGGCCTGATTCGATTGTCAGCAGCATAAGGTTTGGATCTCTGCCCAGATCTGAGTGGTGACAATAGATTCTTCTCATAGGCTGTTCTGGGATTGACTGAGATAATGCAAATGAGATTGATTGATGGTTCTTCTGCTATTTGGCCTCATGGTCAATTATTATGGAACTGTCCTGACAGGGTTGAAGATATTCTAAAGCAATCCTTGTGCCCTCGTTCTGAGTATCTGACTGTGGAGACAATGGACCTCAAGAAACCGCTGAGAGAGTCTCATACTGGGCAAGGGAAAGACTGTAGCCTGGTGCCAGCCATGGGGGAAGCTTGTCTGCTGTGAAGAGAATCTACTTATCTCTGAGAACTTGTTAGACCGCTTTACAGGCAAGACTGGAGCCCAGATGATGATGGTCAGTGATGGACAGGACTACTCTTTGAGGAAGATTGCTCAGTATGGCTCTCTAGTTGACCAAGTCAACTTAAATGTCCACGTGACATAACCTAGAGTCATTTGAGAAGGGAGTCCCATTTGGGGGATATCCAGATCACACTCGCCTGTGGTTGCGTCTGTGGAGATTTGTCTTGATTATTAATTTATGTAGGAGACCCAAGGCAACTGTGGGCAGCACCATTTCCTGGGTCCTGGGCTGTGTAAGAAAGCTGAGAATAGGTCTGTGAGTGAGCCAGGAAGCTACTTTCCCCCATGAATTCTACTTCAGGTTCTTGCCCGAGTTCCTGGCCTGACCTTTGCCAATGATGGGCAGTGACCTGGGAGCTGAAAGAAATTCTGTCCACCCTACGTTCTTTTTGGCTAGAAAATGTTATTACATAACAGGAAGGAAATCAGCACTCTAGTTAAGCCTTAACTGAGTGTTAGAATACTAAAGATGGGCTTGGTTGGGGGGGGGGGTATCACCACACACACACACACACACACACACACACACACACACCTCTCTCTATTCCTTTCCCCAATGTGATTGCACCATTGTCTGTCAATTGTCTGGTCGAGGTTGGTGGCTGAGCCTGGCTTATCAAAATTGCCAGGGCCCAGGCTCTGAACCAACTCTGCTGACAGATGCCCAGTGTGTCAGGGATGGTATCTTATGGGATGTGGTCAACAGCACTTCTGGGTACCACTCAGGCACCATAGCCTTCATGGATGGAGCCCCATCCTCCAAAGACGGAGCCAACGAAATCTAGAGTCATCTCGGGAAACCCACAAGTGGACTCGGCAGTCTGGCTGCAGAGGTCTGAAGTGGGATGGGGCCAGGGTGGTTGTGGGTTTTGAGGAAGACAGCAGTGGAGTGATGACAGTTCTGGCTGTCAGGGAGAATCACAGCCGCGTCTGCAGCTGTCCTTCCAACCCAGGCTCTGCATGCTGCTGGCTTGTTTTACACACAGACACAGGATTGCAAAGGAAGAGAAATCATCAGGCTGGGGACCTGGCCCTGACCCTGTGGACCAATAGTATCTGTGCAGGAGTCTCCCTGTATCATTGCTTTTGCCAAATAGGCCTGCAGCTCTCAACATGAACAGTTATCTTCCAAGCCAAAGTGAAGGGCTGCCCTCGGTCATTGAAATCTCAGCTCTCATCATCTCTTTCCTTCCAGACTGACCCCTGCCCTGTCGCCTGATCATTCACAATACAGCTCCCTGTCCTTCCTCCTTCTTCCTCATTTCTAAAAATAAACCTGCAGCAGGCAGAGGTCAGAAGTCAAGTCTTCCCAGTAGCTCCTCCTGACAGCAGTTCTTAGCCAGAGCCTTGGCTGTGTGGTTCCACAATCTGCCCGCAGCAGATCACAGCCCAACATGCCTCCCTGCCTTGCCTCTTGTTCCCACCCTGCAGGGACAGCTTGCTGACTTCTGAGAAAGTAAGTGACTTGGGCTGTTCTTCTTCCTCTTGAGGTAAAGGAGACTAAAAATAATAGACCCTCTTTTTAGACAGAAAGAAACAAAACCCCAGTGTTTTTCACGAGTGTCTACTGCTCCGGGTACTGACATTTATTTGATGGTTGTCAATTTCAGTGTGTCATCACTACTGGGGACACAGTTGTGTCAGGCCCTCATGATTTTCCTTTCTCCCTCCCTCTCCCCAACAGTCATATGAAGGGAAGGCTGATCCCACCTTCTATCTTTCAAATCAGAAAGGCAAGTGTGGCTTGCTGAAGGCCACAGAGCAAACAGTAAAGCCAGTATGAGACAATCAGGAACTGTTGAGAAGCTCAAAAGCTCACCCTCTCATCTCCCCCCCTCCCCCCGCCACACAATTCAAGGGGAGAAGATTGGAGGAGGTGGGCGAAGGCTTAGCAGAAGGGCACTTCTTTTGGCCTTAAAGGATGTGTTGGAGTCAGAATGGGGGAATGCAAGAGCCATGACCTTCTTTCATGGTAATGGCTGAAGAATCATTAAGATCAGCCAGACACTGTTTTAAAACTTTGCACTTAGCAGTTTGTACAAAATTATAACAAGTCTAAAAAGGACCATATTTACTCTTAGCTTTGTTGGCATATGTTACTTATACATAATAATGAATTTTGCCATAATATTTTTGCTACTGTACTTAATAGATCTTGCTCAAATTCACCCTCATGGCCCTCCTACTTCTAGATAATTCACCAGGATTGAAATCAGGGTGTGGAAGAAGCACGATGGAGATAAGTGATGGAAGCATGCATTGCTGCACTGATAACCGACAGGTTGTGAGACAGCCAGAATGGCCCCGAGCTGATGAATGGATATAGAATGTATGGTCTGTGCACCCAGTAGAATGCCATTCAGCCTTGGGGAAAAGGAAGCTGTGAAGTGAAAAGATGACATCACACATGGCCTTTGAGGACACTGCTCAGTGACAAGCACAGAAAAACAAAGACTGTTTGAGCTATGTCCTGCTCAGCTTTAACTGTCGACTTGACACAGCCCAGAGTCATCTGAGAGGAGATCCTCAGTTGAGAACTTGACTAGATCAGAGTGGACTAGCGGCGAGTGTCTTGTCTGTCATTGGTGAAGAAGAGCCCAGTCTGTTGTGGGCAGCATCTTCCCTAGGCAAGTGGTCCTAAACTGAATGCAAGCTGGCCCAAAAGCCTTGAGCAAGCAGCATCCTTCATGGTTCCTGCTGTACTTCTTGGCTGGGAGGTAGTGCTGTGCAATGGCAAGCAGGACCGCTTTGAAGTTTCTTTTCTTTTTCTTTTTTGAGTGCCTGTGTGGATGGACCTCAGTGACAGACTGTGACCTAAAAAGTGGACAGAAACAAACCCTTTCCTTCCCTGAGTTGTGTTTGTCGGGGCGTCTGTCACAACAGCAGAGAGAAAACGCATTTTAGATACATTCAAGGACAGGGAGTTAGGCAGTAGAACTGAGACAACTTTGGGCTGCAGAGAGGGGACAATGAGGACCACTCTGAGCAGCAGGCCTGATGAGCCAGGTGAGTGCAATGGATGGGTGTCAGATCCCCTGGGCAGCATGGTACCAGAGTGGCCCTGTACACTTAGAGTTTGTGGTGTGAGTTTCTAACGAGATCAGGTTAGAAAAGCCACTGATGGATTTAGCGGCTAGAAGCTCTTTGGTGGGTGTCCAGAGAATCCTCTCAGGAAACTGCAGCTTGTTGGGAAGACAGGATTTGACAGGGAAGTGCAGGCCCTGGGACTTGGCAAGAGCTGCAGGTGAGAGGTGAGGGAGCCTGGCCAGGAGGGCTACCCCAAGAGGAGTTCTTCTGTCTGAATGTTCCTGTTTACGACTTTCTCCAGACCTCTCGGGAGGGGACATCCCCAGGTTGAACCCTGACAGTTACTCCCTCCCACTCCTAAGGAGTGTTTGACAAAGCCACCATTAGCTGCCTGGTGAGCAAGGAAATCCCCTATCATACCCTGATGGAGGGTGGGAGGAGGTGGATGATAACTGGGGGGAGTGTTCTGTTTTTATTACAGCCCAAGGCCACGGTCACATTAAAAACTAAACTTTCTTCCGTATTGCTTTAAAAAGCCATTGCCTGTGAGCTGCGGAGCCATTTCACAGAGACCTGTGGACGGAAGGGAATGTGCCGTGGGGAATTTAATGGCTTCTAAAACATTTTTAGGCAAAACAGAGAACAGGCTTCAGTGCAGCACTCAGTACCGTGATAGTGTCAGACTGAAACAGTCTCTGCTCACAGAGGCAGGGGTGCCACGGGATCCTTGGTTGATGCTGTGCTATCTCTGGCACCTTCCAGTGACTGGAAGGTCACTACCTCAGACCAAGGGGTGCGCTATAGCGCATATGGGTGCTGAGGATTTCCCACAAACACTTCTCCTCCTGGACACGGAAGTCAGATATGTTCTGAAAACAGGAGGTGACATTGTAGCTGTTGATTTCAATTACCAGCTCGGTCAGATTAAGCAATTCCAAGGGTGGCCCCTGGAGGTAACGTCCTAGATAAGAGTATTTGCCTGGTAAACACGAAGAGCAGAGTTCTGTTTTGGAATACTATTTTAAAATGTGTTACATTTGTTTATGCTGTGGAACATTTGTTTTAATGATGCAAAGATGTGTTGCATTCTTTTATGTTGCATTTGTTTAACTCCGTGAAGCTGTCCAAAACATCTAATAGGTCTAATCAAGAGCTGAATGGCCAATAACAAGACAGGAGGAAGGATAAGTGGGGCTGGCAGGCAAAGAGAATAAATAGGAGGAGAAATCTGGTAATAGAGAAGAAGGAGCAAGAAAAAAAAGAGGGTGAGTTGGGGGGTGTCAGCCACCTAGTCACACACCCAGCCTTGGAGTAAGACTGAAAGTAAGATTACAGAAGTCAGAGAAGGAAAATGCCCAGGGACAATAGATATATGGGATAATAAGTTAAAAAAACTCAGCTAGAAAGCAGCCAAGCTAAGGCCGGGCATTTAAAGGTAATAATAAACCTCTGTATTCATGATTTGTTTGGGAGCTGGGTGGCAGGCCCCCCAAAGAGCCAAAAGAACAAAAAACCCAACGACAATAGAGTTCTCGCCCCTGAGACCTAGTCCAGTGGGCATGGCAGTCTGATTGCCATCCTAGGTAGGTGGAAACAGGCCTTGCAGAACTGGCTGAGGCCACTTGCCATGTAACCATGAGGAACTCAATCCCCAGAGCCCACATAAATGCCAGAGACGATGATGTGAGTAGAGGTAAAGCCGATCCTGCGGGGGACAGGTAATGGAAGGGGGCTGTTCTACAGGCTGGATGGCTTCAGAGTGGGTATCATGTAGACAGGAGAGCCCCAGCGAGTGCACTCAGGAGGGAACACAGGGTGAGATGGGTGAGCAGGGAGGACACAGTGCCATGGTGGGGACGGGGACCGTTTCAGTTCAGAGAAACATACAGTGCAGAGGCTCCGGGGTGAGGATGAACCTGGCGTCTGGGAGCAGGACACAGAACCAGCTGTGAGGAAGCTCTGAGGATGGCTAGCTGGAGTGGGGTCTGCTGCGGCTGAGCACAGAGGAGAATGGGTCACGTGAACAGCTGGACAGGGACATGGTGGCATTTCACAGTGCTGTCTATTTGGGTCACAAGTGGCTGTGACATTCCCTGTGTTCTAACACTTGCTCATCTTCATGGCGCCTGGGGTGTCTGAATAGGGCTGGGGTGGGAGATGACGTATTGCTGCGGCTGCATAGCCAAGAACACAGAGAAACCATGTGCCACGGATTGCCAATGGTTAAGCTACTCAAGTAGGATGAAAGAGAATCTTCTTGGAATGCTTTAGAGGGAAAAGTGTGTGTGTGTGTGTGTGTGTGTGTGTGTGTGTGTGTGTGTGAGAGAGAGAGAGAGAGAGAGAGAGAGAGAGAGAGAGAGAGAGAGAGAGTTTTAACCAACCTAAAGCCATAACCGTGTTCCCTGTGACTGGAATCTATTGAGGATTCTGCTCCACAGTCTAGGGTTTGGATTAAAGTCAACATTATGTTTTCTCTGTTCTCTTAAAGGTCATTAACCAAGAACCTTTATCCAGCAGCACACTGAGATTAGAGGCGTGTGCCATCTCTGTCTATCGACAATACCGAGTTTTCTAATTCAGTTCATTTGCTAACATTTTAGAAGGCAGAAGGAATTACTGCCTAAGAGATATTTTTTTTTTAAAAAAAGGTTGGAAAGGGGGAAAATCAGAAAACAAAACAAAAACCCTAGCCTTTTCCCCAATAGCAAAAATAGATTTCTAATAACTATCTACGCCATACACATGTATAGCTGTGATTCTGTAGGTGATTTAGATAACATTGAACTTGGTCTAGTTAGAAACCCATGAAAGACACAGAGGCCAAACACCATTAGCAACTTGGCATCTCAGCGCTTCGCTCTAGCTGATAAAACCCCGTGTCCGACATGGGCTGCATGTAATCACATTACCTGCTAACAGGATTTGTGCTTGGAATTCCCAGGGAACGCCTCCACCAGTTCACCCACATGCCCGGTGTCAAATGCATTTTGAGAACTGTTGGCTCAGACAGGACATGAAACCCGCTAGCCTGCTTGAGGAGGTTTTATCTCATCCTGACATGGTCGCATCTCGTAATCCAGAAGTTCAGCGTTCACACACAGTAAGCAACCAGATACAAGGCAGGATTTAGAGGAAGCCAGTTAAAGAGTTTGGATGTAATGATATCCTGAGACTGAAAATCCTTTTATCGTATTGAGAAATCACACGACAAGTATCGAGCCATCTTAGACCCTGTTCCTGGGGAAGAGATGAATGCTGGTCCTGGTCTACAGAAAGTATGGAGCCTCACTGTGGAGAGACACCATTTGTTAATAGCAAAGCAAATGAGGAAAACACAAACCTACGAGGTGACCACTATGACCGATGTACCATGAGCTGACTGGTCAATGGATAAGGAGTCCCAGGGATGCTCCAGTCAGCATTAGGGAGACTTGAGTCCCATCTCCTTGAATGAGGAGCCCTGAGTCAAGTAGCTCTGGCTCTAAATGAGCTAATCTAGCTCTGATCTCCTCTTGCAGCAAGATGCCTAGGTACCTCTCTCCCCAGCTGCCTGTAGACTTCTGACTAAGGCACCTCTTCTGCTCCCCCCCACCACCACCCTGGGAGGCACAGCAGGTGGTCATGCTCAACAAGCCCTAGGAGAAAATACACCAGAAGCCTCCGACTGATATGGGATGTCCTTCTGTGTATGTATTGCTTTTATTGGCTGATGACTAAATTTGCTTTCAGCCAATGCCTTAGCAGAGTAAAGCTAGGCAGGAAATCCCAACAGAGACAGAGAAGGTGGAATCAAGGAGATGCCATGTAACCTCTGAAGGAGGAAGATGCCAGAACATTACTTGTAAGTCACAGTCTCGTGGAGATACACAGAGTAATAAAAATGGGTTAATTTAAGATGTAAGAGTTAGCTGGGAATATGCCTGAGTCATTGGCTAAACAGTATTGTAATTAGTATAGTTTCTGTGTGATTATTCGGGTCTGGGAAGCTGGGAAGCAAAAGCATAGCCTCTGTTTATGAATGGAGCTGGTGTTTCTACATTCCAGCTCCCACCTGTTCTATGAGTGTGGGCCACCTCCTCCCCCTCTCTTCATCCACTTCCTCCTCCTTTAATATTATTCTCCAGTGTTTCCTGGTGTCCAGGATTTCTTGTGTCCATGGAAGCATCTAGTGCCTGATGGCCAGGTTGTCTTCCCCTCCCTTCTCTCCCCCTTCCTCTCCTCCCCTCACTTTCCTGTTCATATTTGCTCCAAACTCCACCCCACTCCACATTCCACTGGAATCCCCATCTCGGTCTTGGCTCTGTGGGAGAAATCAGCAAAACTATCCACCTCAGTTCAGTCCCACTGTGGCAGGTGCGTGCAACTGTTGTCCTGGTTCACGAAGACGGAAGACGTGCCTGGATTAGCAAGGCACCCTGACACTCCTCGCCCTGGCTTAGCATCCCCGGTCTTCTCTCTTCTGCAAGCTATCTCCTCTCTTTGTTCTCTAAGAGTCCTCTTGACAATGGGTGGAGGCGTCTCGATTTATGTACACACAGGGCAAGGCTAGAAGCTACCATACATGGCTTTAGCTAAAGATTAGCCTTAGGAAGCCCATTTTCAAATGACAACCACATGGTTCTTTGAGTTTCTCTTAAAAATGCTGAACTATCTGGTCAGTGTGGGTGTGGGTCTGGAGACACCCAGCCAGTGAAGATGTGTATTAGAGAGAGGGCTTTGTTTTGTCAATGGTACTTCTGCACTCCTGCTATACAGGAGATTTGTTTTAAGTCTAACCAGAGAGATTTGAATGTTGTCTCCGGGGTCACAGGGCAAGACACTAGTCCATACTAGGAGCACATGACCAGATCCATGTTTAGTTGAAAATGAGGTCTCCGAAAATTGCTTTTGACCCAGTCACATCCTCTGGTGCCATTGCTGCCGGGACAAGAGGCGCCTTGCATTAAGATGCCAGCAGGGTGGTTGCTCTCTGTGAATGAAGACCCGAGGAATGAGAGGGAATGCCATAGGAAGTGGGCTCCAGAAAGCAAACACCCACCAAGAAATCAAGAAACAACTGGAAACTTTGCCCTCTTAAAATGCCATGCATAGTCAATTATGCATTTGCGAGTCAATTATGCATTTGTAAGTCAATTACAAAAAAAAAAAAAAAAAAAGAAAGAAAGAAAACAGATGAGTTTTAAGACTTCAAATGCGCCATGCTGGAAAGAGCTTCGATTTAGGAGAACAATAATTTAAAAAAATGGTTTTAGGTCAAACGAGAAGGGAAGGCTTCCAAAATGCCTCCTGGGAATTAAATTAAAAATGAGTAAACTAATTTTATTTTCGGCTTAAATAAAACTCCCCTGAACTGTTTAATGGGCACCTACCTCCTTTAGGTACCTCCGAGAGAAAACTCAATTTGCAATTATAAGGCTAAGGAGATTAATGAATCACTGCGTTTTATTTGTAGTGGAACCAGTGATTAGAAAGAACTTTTTCCCCCCTCTGAGTTAGAGTCCCAGCAAGCTAGCTAGACAAAGTGAGGGGCTGAGCTTGTCACTGACCTACTTAGGTGGCTGTATGTTATCCGTTAAGTTAGGGGACCAGGGCTATTTATCCTTCCATAAGGAGGACTCAGGCCTGCTGCATGCATATAGAGGGAGCTTGAAAGTATAGGTAGAATAAATCAGCCTACCATACATTTAGGGTTTTCAAGTTCATACATTTAGGATAAACAGGCCAAGGTAAGACTGTGCTTCTGGAGGTGACAGCTGCGTCTTCCTCACCTCGTCTTCCAGGATGCAAATGTCACCTGTTGAGTGAACTTACTTGCGCTTGAGCCCCATATCACCAGGACTTTGTGTCTTTTTTTTGTTTACCAAAGTGTCCCTGTCCTCAGACAGCTGCTTTGCATACAGTAGGTATTCAACTTTGCCCATCAAATGAGTGTGTTAGAAAAGTTGAAAACTCCTTTGGAGACTATTAAGGTTGATACTGACCAACAATGTCACTGGGCCTTGGATCCCCTAGGATATAAGCCTCTTAGTGTGTCTGTGGGGGTTATCTAGATTGGGCTAATTGAGTAAGGAAGACTCCCCTGAAATGCGGTACCATTCCCTGGGCTGGGGTCCTGGACTGAAAACAAAGAAGGCAAGCTGAGTACCAGAATCTATTTCTCTGCTTCCTGACCGTGGATGCAGTATGACCGGCTGCCTCATGCTCCTGACTGTGGATGCAATGTGACCAGCTGCCTCATGCTCCTAACGGTGGATGCAGTGTGACCAGCTGCCTCATGCTCCTGACCGTGGATGCAGTGTGACCAGCTGCCTCATGCTCCTGACCGTGGATACAGTGTGACCAGCTGACTTATGCTCCTGTGGCCATGCCTTCCCAGCCATGGTGGACTACACTATCCCTTGCAACTGTAAACCACATACACACAAACAAACCGTTCCTTCCTTATTTTTGATGGAGAGGTTGTTATAGTATAAAAAGTCACAAATACCAATACCTGCTTCAGAAAAAGAACTTTGGCCAGGCATCTGTTGCACTCCCTAGCTAATTTTTATAAAGCAATGGCTGATAAAAGTACATACAACAGGTAACATTGTTTTAGAGTAATGCACTGACCCTCTACAGACGGGACCTTCTGGGGTTATATTCATCTCTTCAGGTAGAGTCTGCTATCTTCATTTGGAGACATGAAGATTCAGGTTTAGAACATCACTAGTTACCTTTCTTATTGCTGTGAGCAAGTGCCTGACAGGAGGAGTGACTTATGGGAGGAGGGTTTATTTGGGCTCACAGTTTGAGAGAACATAGTCCATGATAGTGGGGGAAGCTTGCATGGAGGGACAGCTTGTTGCTTCAGCAGTGGGGTGTGAGCAGGCTGTTTATATCAAATGTCTATATATGTCTATAGCTGTGCGATCAGAGAGCAGAGACCTAGGACCAGAACCAGGACTGGGTATAACACTCCAGGCCTGACTTTATAGCCCTACAGCTGCTGATTAATTCTCATATCCGAATCATTCTACAACATCCTGAAACAGCCCCACCACTGGGTACCAAGTGTTCAAACACACGAGCATGGAAAGGGGTCTTTTACATAGAAACTATGGCCATAGATGGGTTAGAGCACTCTAAGGAGGGAGGGGCAGAGCTGGGCTCCCTCTGGACAGAGCTCAGATGAGCTTGGGTGAAGATGTGGCTTTGGGTGTAGATTTAGGAGATAGGAATTAGAGAGGAGTGAGAAGAGGGAAAGAAGGAACGGAAGCATCTAACAGCACGTCTGAACGGGGAACCTATGGGAGCCTCTCTATCTCTCCTCTCACAGCGAAGAGTACACCAGAATTGCCTTCTGGACAGGGTCCACCACTCCAAGGAGCCTTTCCCCTGCTGGCTGTGGTCCACCCCTCTCCTGGGACATGACCTTCCCTACTTCTGGGCCACCCTGACTGGATAGAGATACCTTATTACTGGAGGAACAGCAGGTAAACAATGAGGTGGTGCTCACCACAGTTCCAGCTCAGCTCTACGGGGGGCCAAGGGCTCAGACCCCCCCCCCCCACTTACTGAGCCCTTGATGTCTATGGTTTCAACTAAGCAGCCTCATCTCTGCTGAGACAGAGACACACACCCTGTGAAGGGGGCCTCTGCCTTCAAGAAGCTCCTAAAGCTGACGCGCATGTCTGTGAAAGATGGGGAGTGACACACGGTTCATGAAGAGCACCAAGTGGGTGTTCCGAGTGCCAGCCTTAAACAAATAAAAATGCACAGATGTTAAGTTATTAGTTCCTGGGGACTGCTGGGAGGGAGGGGCGGGGACTTCAGAAGATGGGAGACTTGGCCATCCCAGACTGTGTTGTTGTTATCCCCTGCTCTATCTTCATTTCCACCATCTAAAATCTATTACTTCCACTAGATCCTAAGGAGGCAAAAACTATTAATTTGCTTATCTGGGTCCTGAGGTTTTCTTTTCTGCCTGAGACATGACATTTTCTGCATTCTAGAAAGAACATTCTGCAATTACATATATATATATATATATATATATATATATATATATATATATATATATATATGGTTCATCCATGACACGGATTGCCACATTGCCGTTAGAGAGGAAGGGGGACCACACATATTGAGGGGTCCTTGAGGAGGAGGTAGGTGCATAGCCAGCTGCAGGTGGCCTCTACTCTGGCAGCACAAGCTGTGTATCTTTCTGAACAAAACTCCTCTTGGAAGCGTGCACCATGATTGGAGGTTCCCAGGGAGAGGGTGCGTGCTGAGGAAGGCTCGGGGACAGAGGAGGAGGTTTTCAGTGTCAGTCTTCCGCACCCACGGACTCCACATCTTGTGTTCAACCGATTTCCACGCAGAAACATTGGGAGAAATAGTGATATGCTCTGTATGGAGCATGTGCAGACTTTTCTGTCATCATTCCCTAAACAGAGTTCAGCAGAAATCCACACTGCATTTACATCCCATTAGGCGCTGGAGGCAATGCAGAGACGACATGCCAGGTGTGGGAGAGGGCATGCGGGTGGGTGCCTTCCATGCCAACGGCACACCATCTTAGAGTCCACTGATGCGGGCATCTGTGGGAGGTGGTGATGGGTGGCAATGTCATTTGCCACAGACTAGGATCCCTGGGCAGGAAGCCTCATCTGAGAAACTGTACTGATGGTGTTCTGGGAAGACTCCCCCCAGGAGCGGGAGGCATCTGTGGTAGCAGCCCAGAGAGTAGGGGCACAGCGGAAGGAAGATTATTCTCATCCCATTTGCTGCCTTGGCCTTCTGTGTCCAGCTGAGTTGATTCACCTTGCTGTTGCTGCTGTTGGGGGTTTCATCTTGGCAGAAGAATGAGTGCTAGGTTCTTCTTTACCAAGTGAGATGCTTGGGGAGACAAGAAAGATGGCTCGACAGGACCCTTCCACTCAGGTCTGTCTCCTCTCCTAAAAGCATCGAAATTTGCACCCCTGCAAAGACTGCTAGGAAAATAAATACAGCCGAGTCACCTCCCAGCTTGAGGACTCCTCAGGAGGGACTTCATTCTGGAAACGCTGAGTCACCGCGGGCCAGCGGGTGGCCAACCCAAAGGCTGTCTGTTAATCTGTGTGGAAGAAGCCGCTTGTTGGGGAAGTGTTTTAACCTCACACAACACACCCTGGCTTTTCATTCTCACAAGACATATTATTTCATTACAGCAAAATGGGGCTAACCTGCACTGTGAGCGGTTTCGTTTATGCGGTTGCTAGGTAACCAATTCACCCCCCCCTTGGGTTTCCAAGGCTGCCGAGGGTACTAAACTTCACACTATAAACCAGAGTGTTGGGGAGCTCAGGTCGGCCTTAGCACATCTGAAGGGTAGGCTTGTGACTGTGACTGATGGGGGTTCATGATGAGGGCTCAAATTAAGCTTAAATTTTTGGATTCTAAGCAAGGAGATTTAGGGGTTAATTACAGCTACCTTTAAAGTGGATGGTATAAAATATACAGAAATAAAAAATATATGAACATAAACACAAAATGTACATATATTAGATATCAATTTGAAAAGACCGAGAATTGAGTTGCTTACTAATAATGATGGGCATAACTTCTCACTCCAGCTGGCTTCTGATTTGATAGGAGCCACTGTGGTGCCTGCCTATGTCCCGCACTGACACAAGACAGATCTTTCATGTTTGTATCCATCAGAAAAAAAGAGGTGTCATAGATCACACAGCGGACCTGTGTTCTCCACCCACCAACCGTGCCAGCTGCTGTACTCCCAGGAGAGCCAGCGTTCAGCCAGGAAGAGAAGGCTGCGGGCGTTTGCTCACTTGTCTATTTATACAGTTATCTGAGATGGCAGTCTCATGTATCCCGGGTGGACACTGCACTTCCTACAAAACAGCCAAGGGTGACCTTCAACTCCTGATCTTCTTGCTTCTATCGTCCCAGTGCTGGGGCTGACAGGGGCATACCATCATAGCCACGTGGTACTGGGGGTCCAACCAAGGGTTTCTTACAGATGTGTGAGCCCTGTTCCAACTGGACTACATCTCCAGCCCCATGTAGTGTATCTTCATTTTGGTAAGAGGAATCAGTGTGTACCATATCAGACTGACCAGCGTGGTTGGGCTGGCTGGTAAGGCCTTGGATTTAAGGCAGTCTAGATGCTCACCTCCCAGGGCACAGGAGGAGGCACCAGGGGATGATCTTCTCAGGAAAGACCTGTGAGATCTTCTGGGAAGCACGTGCTCCGACAAAGCCTGAAATGGTCCCACAGAAACTAGGAAAGAGCAAATCCGGTCTCTAACATCTGTGTGAGAAGACTCAAGACACTTTGAACCATTTACCTTACTTAAAAAAAATGTGTGTGTGTGTGTATGTGTGCCTGTGCAAGGTTGCGCTTGTGCATGCTTGTGCACATGTGTGTATGTGTGTGTGTGCAAGCTTGCGTTTGTGCATGAATGTGCATATGTGCGTGTGCGTGCGTGCGTGTGTGTGTGTGTGTGTGTGTGTACATTGCTGTGGTACACTTATGGGGGTCAGGGAACAATTTGTGTGAGTTAGCTTTCTTCTTCCACCATGTGGGTTCTGGGGATCAAACTCAGGTTGTCAGCCTTGGCCACAAGCACTTTTGCCCGCTGAGCCATCTAGTCAGCTTTTCCCCATGTTCTTAGAGCCATGCCTTGGGTGACCACTGCATTCCAGAACTCCTTATGAAGACGGGAGCCCAGAGTCAGGCTGGGTTGAGATCCCAGCCCCGCTGTTACTAGATATTCATTCATTCTTGGCAAAACTGCTACTCCCTCTGCACCTCCGTTTGTTTGTTTTTTTAAAGCTGTAAAATACAATTATCACTGCACAAGGCTTTCGTGGGAATTTTGGTGATTAAATTCGATTATTTGTGTAAAGAACTTAGCACAGCTAGCTCTCAGAAGGACCCAGCCATCAGTACCTTCATGGGCAGTAGTAATGAAAACAGTGATGGCCACACAAGGTCAAAGATTAGAATAACCTCAGCAGGCTTGCCACATTGCAGGTGATTGTGCCAGCCATTACAAGTGACGCGGACATCAAGTGGTGTAGATGGAAAAACTGGATTCCTGGGGCTCCGTTTGCACTTGACTCCATATTCTGACCCATAGATCCCACCGTGTTTGCGGTGGGATCTATTTCCCTGAACTTCAGCACCACAACCAAAGGTTGATTGGCACACAGGTATGTGATGGCTTCTCCATCCTGAACACTGTGAGCAGGCCCAGAGCTGCTGAGCTGGGTTAGTGTGGGAGGCGCCATCTGTGCGGAACCCCACAGGGCCTGCATAGCTGCCTTTCCCAGCTTTCACTGCGGCCGTGATCTGGAGCCAGCTCTTTGGTGCCCCCCCCCCCCCAATCCACAGGTTAACTGCTCAGGGGATGAGAAATACGTCAAGCAAAGCAGATGGACTTCCACATCTGAAAGGGACAGCAGTATGCCAGCGTCAATGCCTGGCTTCGCTGAGGAGATCCCTGAGGAGGGGTACGACGGCAGCCTGCAGATGTTTCTGCAAATGTCTTTGGAAGTCATTCCTTCTGTGGCCAAAGAGTCCCAAAACTCCGACTGAGTTCTCTCAGATGTCTGTCAAAATCCTTTCTAAAGAAAATCTTCTACATTCCAGGCTAGGATGCTCCTTCCCTTCTGACTCCCCCAAGGTCACATGAGAAGACAGAGGTAACAATGGGTACTATCCAATTCCAGGAAACTAAAAAGGGAGTTTGCCTCTCATCCCACATTTTCCTTTGCTTCATTCCCCGATGCTCTATGTACTCACTTTGCTTAAATATGATTACCAATTTAAAATAAGTTGGGCATTATTATTATTATTATTATTATTATTATTTCGTCTTAAAATGTTGGTTAAAAACTATCAGCTGTATGGGACTGTACTAAGAAAGGAGAGATGTTGGGGAGAGGCCCTGCTGTCCTGGAACCCAGAGTCTAGGGTGGGTTGGTTGAGATTCCTCAGGGTATGGCCGCTTTAGCCTTTTCTGAACTCCCCTGAGAAATCGCCCAGCACTAATTCCACACAGACTCATCCTGTTAACTGGGATTCTGTCCGTGGAAATCTGAAGGCTTGATACAAAGTCCTCCCTCCTCAGTGAATGGAGTGGCAGGGGCAGACAGTTGGCAGGGGCAGAAGGGTGGACCCACACAGGGAAGAACGAGAGGCTGTGATGTATAAACATATCTTAGAGAAGCTGTTGTTTTTCCTGAAGACTAGCAATCCAGACTTCCACGCCTGAACTTTAACTTATTCAAACAGGTCTTTACAGAAGGTGTCTCAAATAACTTGGCGGTTTACAAAGTGCTCCGAAGGGATTATCATGACAAACCTCCTGATTATCAGGACACAATATCATCACCCACACTGTGAAAGCAAGAAAACCAGTCTTCCACAAAAGCAAAGAACAGAGTTGGGACCTGAATCCAGAACTGACTGAAACATACACATCCATGGACCACATACTCAAGCACACCAGAGGCACAGAGAGCACAGCGTAGAGTCTCTGGGTTTTGCATTGAAAACACATTTGTGTGTGTGTGTGTGTGGAGTGAGCTATATATGTATGTTTGTTGTGGCGTGTACTTATGCTGGCCACAGTCAAGTGTACTTTTCTATCATCTCCACCTCATTTCTGAGAGACAGGGTCTCTCGCTGGTCCTGCAGCTCATCCTTTCAGCTAGATGCCTGCCAGTACCCTTCCAGGGTCTGTTTATCTCTGACTCCCAATGTTGGCTCGCATGCCTCACTTTTACTTGGATACTAGGGATTTGAACTCAGGTCCTTATGCTTTTACAGGCAGTGTATCTACTCACTGAGCCATCTCCCCAGCCCAGCTCTATATCTCTCTGTGGGTAGAGAGCCTCAGAGCAGCCTTGGCTTTCCATATGAGATGCATCATTTATGTAAGACCATGAAAAACCATTGTTTAAAATAACATCCATTACAGACCGAATCTAAAGACTATTTCCAAATTGCTGCCAACAGTTTTTGGTTCTATCTTCTTCAAATAATTAAGGGTTAGCAACTTCAAAATTAATTCTAGTGGTAAGCTGTGCATCTGGCTTAATGGATATCATAAATCAATCCCATGAGGTAAAATCTATTTTAAGAAGTCTCCAAAGAGGTGCCGTTTCAAAGACGGAACTATGCTATGTTTTTTCTCTTCAGTGCATCAGATGTGCCTCTGCCTCTGCCTCTGCCTCTGCCTCTGCCTCTGCCTCTGCCTCTGCCTCTGCCTCTGCCTCTGCCTCTGCCTCT
>NC_022011.1:26926618-26956441 GCF_000317375.1 Microtus ochrogaster | reverse complement strand
TCTGCCTCTGCCTCTGCCTCTGCCTCTGCCTCTGCCTCTGCCTCTGCCTCTGCCTCTGCCTCTGCCTCTGCCTCTGCCTCTGCCTCTGCCTCAGCTCCTTGGTACACACCATTCCCTCAGTTTGGGATGCTTTCCCTCCTGTTGTCAAGTGGTTTCATCCCTTACCTTCTTCAGGCCCGGGTGCAAACAGAACTTCCTCAGAGAAGCTTTGGCCGTTCTACTGAAAATGGCACAGCTTGTTTTGCCCCATGCCTTGCCTGACCCCCTGATACTCTACCTTCTTGTTTGCCTGGTTCTCTATCTCCCTCCACTAGAGGGCAACCATGCACATGTGTTTGTTGAGTGAATACATGAATAAAAGTGGGCATATGTATATAGGCTTAGCCTTGCTCCCTGACGTCAGTAGACAACACTCCAACCATTTACGAACTTGTCCCTGTGATATACAACACTGGCTTAGGGACCAGTAGCCCAGCAGCTGTCAGCTGTAACCTGCCAGGGGAAGCAAATTTTGCTAGGCATCAGGGGGTCATGTTAGGAAGGCTAGACTGGCTTTTGATGCTGTTTCCAGAAAGGCTCCAGCCTAGATCACTCGCTAGCAACTCATCGTCACAAGCAAGCCTGTTCTCTGAAAAGTTCCTAGGTTTCATGTTCCTACATGCCCCCCAGAAGGTGGGAACCATGCTTTCCCAACAACACTTCCTTCCCTAGGGGACAGATACCAGCATGGAGCCTGGGACAGCTCAGCCCTAGCTCTGGGAGCCATGACACTCAAGGACCCCTGGAGCCATCCTGTCTGAACATTGGAGACACTCGGGTTTTGCTTTAAGTCATACTAATATTGTTTGTCTGGCAGGGAGCTTTATTTTTTTCTCACAAAGGCCACTGGCATATCTGCGCTCCCAAGCCTAGGTGGCCGATGTGTGTGTGACCCTCCATCTGTCTCCATGTCCCTGTTCCCAGAGCCTCTCGCTGCTCCCAAGCTTGGCTCCCTTCTCCCCCAGACCCAGATTCTCCAGGAGGCATTCCTCTCTTCTTGGAATATTTCATGTATCTCTCTGCTACATAATTTAATCACGGCACCACATAATCTAGCATGAAATCCTAGAAGTTACTCTCCATGTGCGCTGATTCTGTCTTTGAACCAGATGGGAGTCTGGCTCATCCTTTGGTGGATACTGAAGCTGAGAGTGTGGCCTGGGACACTCTGGTTGCTGCAAAGGCCTGAAGCCCAGAACCACCATGGCCCTGGCCAGTGCGGGTCAGAGCAAGGACACCCGCCATGCTCTAGCTGTGACTCCGCGACATAAGGCAGCTTCAGCTCTCCATCAGGGGAGCCATCGCCATGGTAATGGTGGTTCCAGAATCTAATTTAGCTCTCTAAAACCCATGAAATAGCACTCAGAATCTTAGCTCATTGCTTTCAAGCACTTACTCATGGTAATTTTAAGGGCAATCAGAAATAATATATAAATTATGAATAATAACCGCATTCATTTATTCCTTCTAACTCCAAGGGCCTGAGCTAAGGACCCTCAGAGTTTGGAACTGTTACTCATGCTCCACAACCTGCCTTGCAAAAGAAGCCAAGGTGGGGGACGGGGGCTATGGCTTGCCCAGGACCAGGAGGTGATTAGTTAGTGAGGCCAGGATGACAATTTGGATAACTTCAGTCATTCTAAGCAGACCACAACAACATGTCCACCAGGGTGGCAAGGACATACACGGTGCGGTTTATGCTTGTTTCAGGAATTGGGGTATTATTGATGTTCAGTGGGCACGCCAATGGGTACAATGCTTCTCATGACATCAACACAGGGCTCTGTTCAATGGAGAATGGCCCTCTATACATTTTGAAATTTTTAATATATGTGTGTGTGTGCGGGCATGTGTGTGCACATGTGTGTATGTATGTGTGCATGTGTGCACACATGTGTGTGCATAAGTGTGAGTGCATGCATGTATGTGTGTGTGCATGTGTGTGCATACATGTGTGTGCACAAATGTGAATGCATGCATTTGCGTGTGTACGTGTGTGTGCGTGTGTGCACACATGTGTGCACAAGTGTGAGTGCATGCATGTATGTGTGTGTGCGTGTGTGTGCATGTGTGTGCATGCATGTGCGCATGTGTGTGCGTGTGTGCACACACGTGTGTGCACAACTGTGAGTGCATGCATGTGCGTGTGTGTGCGTGTGTGTGCATGTGTGCACACATGTGTGTGCACAAGTGTGAGTGCATGCATGTGTGTGTGCGTGTGTGTGCATGTGTGCATGCATGTATGTGCGTGTATGTGTGTGTGCGTGTGTGTGCATGTGTGCATGCATGTATGTGTGTGTATGTGTGTGTGTGTGCGTGTGTATGCATGTGGGTGAGATAAGAAGAAGGCATCAGATCCCATGGAGCTGGAGGTACCGGCTGATGGGAACTGCCCAGGGTGGGTGCTGAAAATTAAACTTGGGTCCTCTGCAAGAGTGGCAAGCTCTTTTTCCCACTGTACCCCCTCACTGTACTCCAGGGACCCCACCCATATATTCTGAATGACCCTGTTCTTTTGTGGACAGAATTGAGAACTCTTATAATTATCCAAGTCAAGAGTCCTAAACAAGTTCACATTCAAAAATCAAAGCTTTTGACCTGGCCACAGGTCCCGTAATCAGAGGGCTTGGTGTCTGCGGGAGTTAGACTCAAAAGAGTGGTAGAAAGTCACTGAGCCAGTGGCCTGTCCCGTGTCACTCAAATGACAGACTCCAACTAGACTTGTATGTACCTTCCAGGGCACTGAGGCCAGTGGAGGCCTCTCTGCCTAGTTTCCCTATTGCTCCTGACTACACCCCCAGCCAAGGGCAGTATGGGTGGCTAAAGTGATGGAGGCCCTCACAAGGATGGGGTTCAACTTTTCTTTGTTTCAATTTGATAGTGGGGAATGTGGAGATGAGGAAACACACCTTCCAGGAAAAAAACAGAGGGAACATGTGTGTGGTGTGGAAAGAGTTAAGATGCCCTTGGTCCCTGTTGGCTAAAGAACTGGCGAAGAAGTCTTCGGTTGCCAGCAGCGTATGGGCTGTGGGCATCAATCCATGGAGAAGTTTCCCTGAGATAACCTAATCTTCCAGTGAGAAGACACCAAAGAAGGTGCCTGTCTGCTCTGTGTTCATGTGTGTGCTCACTAAAAGTGCCTAGAAAAACAGTTGGAGGGCACAGGTATTGTGACACACACCTATAACCCAACACTGGGGAGAACAATGAGTTTGACGTTAGCCTTGCCTATGTGGGAAGACCTTTGGTCAATAAACAAAGAAAGAAAGAGAAGGAGAGCGAGAGCGAGAGAGAAAGAGGGAGTGAGAGCGAGCGAGCGAGCGAGCGAGAGAGAGAGAGAGAGAGAGAGAGAGAGAGAGAGAGAGAGAGAGAGACTGCCATGACACATAGGCCTTATTAGGTGTAATTTCTGGGTGACTATATGTTTTAGCCTTGCCAACCTGACTTCTCTAAATTTCTGTAATACATGAAATGCTTTTATGACAGTGGCAGTTTTCTTTAAATAAAAACAACTTGGGCATAATTGTTATCTGAAATTGATATCTGAAATCCTAGCACTTGGGAAGCTGAGGCAAAAGGATTACTTTGAGTTGGGGGCATACATGGTGTGTTCAAGGCTAGCCTGGGCTATACAGTGAAACCGCCTAAAAAAATAAGAGAGAGCAAATGGGAGAAGGAGAGGAGGAAGGAGGGAAGGAAGGAAGGACCAGCACATCTCAACACGTCTTTATGAATCCAATGTCTATGAACGACCAATTCACCTCAGTAAAATACAAAGCAGTGTGGGCGAGTCTCAGCCACGCCTATGTCTGAGAAGCAACAGCTCAAGTTTCCTGGGCATCAGACTCCACGGGCACAAACTGGCCCGAGAAGCTGTCCAGGAGATGAGGGAGTGAGGGGCAGGGCTCCTTACTCCGAGGTCACAGTCTCCACTCGCTATGGCTATGTCAGAGCACGATCCTATCTCAACGCCACGTGCTCCCTTGCGGCAGTGAAAGCCTTCCACGCAGCCCTTCTCATGGGTAACTGCAGTGTATTTCGTAAGCAAGAGACATGGGGAGTTAAGATCAAGTTAAGACCAGGTTAAGCTCTGCTGCTGCGGCCCCTGGCCTTGACTGATGTGGCCTCTACACGCTCTGAGCATATGTTCCAGGACCAGCAAGGTTTGGGCTCCAGAGATCCTCAGAGCTAAACATGCCATCTGCCTGGGGCAGCAGGCCCACCGAGCAGCCCCTCCTGTGTCCATCCCAAGCTGCCTGGGGGGTCCAAAGCAGGAGCATTTCTGAGCCGCTGGGTTTCAGACCCAGCTTTGAAGTCTTTCTAGAATGTTCCGTTTCTAGATCCTTCCTAAGTCACATGGGACTGGCTGCAGGAACAAGAACTCAAGAAAAGCCTGAATCTTGTGGGGGGACATCTTAAGCATAGCATAGCCCTCAGAAGGAGCCCCAGCTGCAGGACGAGGCTAGAGGCTCAGCTAGCCAGGTGCTTTCTTATGGAACAAACTAATGGCCTGGGCCCTGCTACCCAGAGTCCCAAGCCAAACCTCCTGAAGGTT
The DNA here is from genome assembly GCF_000317375.1 of Microtus ochrogaster. Taxonomy (NCBI): domain Eukaryota; kingdom Metazoa; phylum Chordata; class Mammalia; order Rodentia; family Cricetidae; genus Microtus; species Microtus ochrogaster. The sequence continues at coordinate 26,951,847 of NC_022011.1, read as the reverse complement.
TCAGTTCATTAGGGCTTGAGCAGGATAACCTGTGTAAGAGAGAGGGCGCACACACACACACACACACACACACACACACACACACACACACACACTACTCAACAGTGACTCTCTTTGAATACTCAACCTCTTTGTGTGAAAATGAACTCACTGTGTCATACTGTGAACTCTAAGCCCACGGGACCTCAAGGGAAAAGCGCTGGGGGCTCTCACGGGGTGGGGGTATCCTGAGATGGTCAGTTGTAAACTCCTTCCTCATTGGTCTCCTCTGTCCACTCACTGACACCATCAGCCATACGCGGTACGGGATCACTCGGAGCTGGAGTTCTGGCCAGAGGCCAGAGAAACACAAAACAGAGCCTCAGTCAGCAGATTCCCCAGCTCGTAGAGAGCCCATCCGCATGTTCATGCATGTTTGAGTTCTCAGTTTACTTAATAGAGAGAGGCTTGTTCTGTTCGTTTATTTTAGATTTTTCACTAACCAGCGTGACAATCTGTGGTAGGATAATTCCCCTTCTAGATCTAAATCAATAAAATGCACCCATTATGAGCTCCCTGGAGACTCCCAAAACCTTCCAGAATTACAGTGCTGTGGAAAACGGTCAAAGCCAGGATCCGTCAGAGATTAGTCACAGGTGGTGAGCTCTCAGTGCAAACTTCCCAGGTCACATCTCTCATGTCCCAGAAGGAGGCTGAGGACAATAGAAAGGCTGACCAAAGCAACAGATGCCACGTCTCCTGCACCCACACACAGATGATTGGACAGGTTTCTGGGGCCTTGTTGCAGACTGGTTGATCTGACACCCGTTTCTGACCACTGTCCTTCCTCCCAAGATGATGGCATTTAACTTTCCCATTCTCTCTTGCAGCTAGAGGTGTGTATGTATCTGTGAGACGTCCCTCACAGGCCCCTGAGTTTCAACAGCTGGTCCCCAGTGAGTGGTGCTGTTTTGGGGGATTGTGGAACCTAATAGGGGGTGGGACTTAGATGGAAAAGTGAGTAGCTGGGGAGATTTATTTCATGACCCTGATTCCTGTCTTTTTTTCTGCTTCCAGATCTATCCAGATATGAGCAGCAACCAATGTCACTGGCATGAGGTGTTCCTGTCACCAAGCCTTTTCTGTCTTGATGGACTGTGTCCCTTTAAGCCATGAAACACAGCAGACAGCAGAGGCTCCTTCCCCAAGCTTGCCGCTTCTTAAGCATTTGGTAGCTGAGATTAAAGGAAACTAACCCAGAGTGCAGATCTGGCCAGGGCGCCAGAGGGATAGAAATCACGCGTGGGAGAGTCTTTTATTCTCAGGCTGTAAAGAAAATGATGAAGTAGACATTGCTTCCTCTTGTCCCTACTGTAAATGTAGATGTGATCACCAGAGTTGAGGCAACCATCTTGGCACCTTGAGGAAAAGGCTAGAAGAATTGTCCTGAGTCCAACTCTGACATTTTAAGTTTGATTCAACTTCAACAGCCACAAAAATAACTTCTAAATAGTCTAAGGTTGGGTTTCTATTACTTATTCCCCCAACAGCCTTAAGATGTACAGCTCTTCATAAAATTAAATAATGCTACAGCTCTGACCTGGAGGGAAGTGTCTACACAGAGCAAGGATGCCATATTTCCTTGTAGCTTACCTTGCTGCCTAGAGTTCTCAGTGGAGGGCGGGGAAGGCAGAGCTGGGCAGTGACCCCTGCATTCTCTATACCCCTGCAGTGTGCTGGAGGTCGCATGACTAGCCAAATTGAGACTAGATGTGACCTGTTTCAGATCTGGGATGACAGAAGTGAAAACTCAGTGCTGGGGCCTGGGGAAGTGGAGATGGCTCAGTTTGCAAAGTGTTTGCAATGCATAAGGGGACCTGAGCTTGGCCGTGTTCCCCCCTCTGCACCCCTGTCAAAAGTGAGGCATGGCGGTATAGGCTTAGGGTTGAAGATGGAGAGAGGAAAAGCCCTGGGGCTCCCTGGCGCATCAGTGTAGCTGAATGGATGGGTTCCAGGGACAGTGAGAGACCTTAGCTCAAAAGATAAGGGGGAATGTGGCTAGGGAAGACAACTGATGTCAACATCTGGCTTTCACACACACACACACACACACACATACACACACACACACACACGCACACACACACACACACACCTGCGTACAAATGACATACAGCCCTCCTACTCTCGCCCTCCCCCACACATTGGAAAAGGGCCCCACATCACCCAATCCCTCTTCCGGTTCTGTAAGCAAACATGGAGAGCACACACTCTGGAGGTCACGAAGGAGGGGAACAGCTTTCTATGCACAGACGTCACAGCACCACAAACTGCTTCCTTTTCTGAGTTGTTTTCCAGCACAGCTGATTTCCCCCTGAAGGTGGCTGAGCTACCTTGCTGGTAGCAATTTTGCAAAAGAAGGAGCTGTAATCTGGAAGTTATTACAACAGGCACCCCATCCATCACTGGGGTTATTCTGCACTGGAATCCAAATCACAGGATGCCTCGTCTGCCTAATGAGGTGGATGGGCTTTCAGAATTAACTTGAAGATGTTACTCGATTGCAAAATTCAGCCCTACTTAATGGAAACAATGTTCCCCTCTAATTTCTACTAATGCTCCCAGCTGCTGCCTCCAAATTTTCATCTTTGTGTCCCATATCTGCCTATAGTGAAATGTTTGCAAAATGTATGTATACGTGTCTGCATGCTAACGGGTGCAATTTCATGACCCATTACGCTTCCCGCACAAACGAAGAGAGTTGGGGCTGCCTGGACTGCGAACTGGCTTGCGTCTGCCAGCTACCCAGGTTTGATCATCAGCCAGAAGCACTCAGTAAAGAGAAAAATGCCCACAGATGCCCGGAAATACTTACTGAGCACATACTATGCGCCAGGCAATTTCCTAGAAGCTGGAAGCGTGGTGTAAGTAAGAGTCCCTGGTTCCAGTGACTTGCAGATAGGAGATGCAAACACCTGGAGACTATTAGCTTTAGTTAGGCCATTCTGCCCCCACTGACCTCCTTACCAGATGCCCTGACCTCCTTGCCTACCTGCTAGCTAAAACATCTTGGGTGGCAGAGGGTGGTCCAGGTTCCACCTCAATCCCCCTGGTTCTCTGGTAACCTTAACAAAGGCTGACCGGAAACATTCCCATCTCCTCAGTGGCCCACGTACGCAGCCCCATAAGTACCCCAGTGTGTCAGTGTGGAGAGGGGTCCTAGTTTTTCCTGGAGTCTGCCCCCAGCTCTAGCACTTCTCCTGAGTAAGCGACAGTGCTGTTGGTGGCTGAACTCCAGCAGCTAGCGGCATCACCGCACAGTCAAGAGCAGAGAGAAATGAACCACCCAGGTTGTCTGCCTTCCAGTTGTTTCCACTCTGCCAGCTTTCTTCACTAAGGGGAGTCCAGGGCGGCATCCGTGTAATGTTGCTTTGCGTGATGAGCTGGGCCTTCTCACCTCAATTAACAATGTCCCCAGGCCCACCTGATCTGGACAGTACCTCATTGAAACTCTTTTTTGGTGATGGTAATTGTGCCAAGATGTCAGTTAAAGCTAACCAAGATACCCACAGAGGACACCGACAGGGCTCTCTCGAGGTTTGGCTAGCTAGCTTTTTGCCCTCCGGCAGGTGACCCTCTAAGAACATCAGCCTTTCTGTTGTTTCCCCGCCTTGATTGCATAACCTACTTGTGGTCCTGAGGAAACATTGGGGGAACCAGAGAAGAGGGCCCTTTTCAACTTGAGTCCCCTGACCCCCCTGAAGGGGGCTGTGTGCTGAAATCCAGAGGAAGGTCACAGGAGTGTAAAAGCAGAAAGTGACCACAAGTGTAAAACACCAGGTGCCACCTGTACAATCCAAGGCTCCCCACATCAGCTCCTGAGGATGCCAGGCGGGGCACCTCTGAGTGGCATCTTGCTTACTGGATAGGATGGTTGGCAGGAATTATTACTTTGGAGCTCCAGACTCCAGTGTTACTTTCAGCAAGCTGAGACAAAGAAACAATGTCTCCAGAGGTCACCAAATATGCCCCAACTGGGGCAATCGTGGGGGGGGGGGTCCTCAAAGAACTCCGGGTGACAAACTGTAGTGTCACTGGGTGGAACTGTGGACCTGAAATTACAGTGAGCCATCGCTGAGCCATCCCTGGCTATATGGTGCTACTTAACCACACTGGACGAGGACACAGGGCCAGTGCTGGCATCATGATGTATCGAGGGATGTAGGGCTATCTCCTAGGTCTTAAAAGGCATAGACTATGTGGGGCCAGTGCTCATGGCTGAGGATCTGTGAGAGTGGCCTGTGGGAGTTCTTGTTCTATCTTGAAGCCTTGAAGTTTTCAGAAAGAGGTAGAACATTCTGCAAGCCTGACCGATCGACTAGAGCCCTGGTAGTTGTGGGGTTGCAATGACGAATGATGTAGGTTCAGAGTTAAGTTGTCTGGTGCTGTCTTAGATGGAAATGCATTTAACAAGTGTCTTGATGGCTGACTTTCCTTGTTCTGTCATTATGGGAACATCTTAACACTATTACCATGTCAAAACATGACTTTGGTATAACCTGAAACTATGATCTTGGGCTATGATCATTCTTATTTGGCTCCAGAATCAACCATCTCTGATTCCCTTTGAGATGGGTATAGCTTGTTTTTTTTTTATGCTAGCAGAAATAATCTCAGAATAAAGTAAGTCCATTAATTTCCCCAACTAACTTAGACCCCTGAGCACAGCTGTGTGAGCTAGTTGAAGGCAGAGTGAAAACGAAGGCCCCAGAAGGATGCTACTATCTCTCTGTTGGGCAGCACCGAGAATGCTTTATCCCTGTGGGTCCGTTTCATCTCAGACCATCCCTGCAGGGGGAGAAGTACTGTTCTTCCACCACGGACAAGGGCACGGACGTTCTGAACAAGCAGAATTTAACAGAGCTATATGACAGGTCACTGTCAGGCCTGGGGCCGAAACCCATTCAAGCTGGACCCCAGGGCTCTGTTTGTCAGGCCACAGAAGACAAAGTTTAGTGATTCCTGTGTCTACAGAAGTCCAGATAAAGTAGGAAGGGGGCTAGTAAGTGAATGAATGCATGGGCAGAGAGGGACAGCAGGAGGCACCCGCATCCGAATTCAAAAGATCTTGTCATTGTGAATCCATGCATATGAAACTCCTCATTAGGCAAACATATATCCTCTGCCCAGAGCTAAAGCCAGCCAGGCAGTGGCTGTGTGCAGTGACTAAGTAGCCTGGATCCCAGTATAAGGGAAGTATTTGACTGCCTGCTGGCTGATTGCTGATTTTTAATTCTAAACATGCTTACTTCCTTTTGTGGAGGCGCCTGACTTGGATAGATGGTTAGGAGACCTGGGTGAGCCTTCTCTTGGAGTGATGGAGGCCACAGGAGATGAGCTAATGGGAATGGTGTCTGCTGCTAGCTGATGGGAGGAAAGGGAAGTGGCGAGTCAAGATCTACCCATCCGATGCAGTCAAGACTGGAGATTCCAAGGAATGACATGGCAGGGTCCATAGGGGCTGGGTGGTGTGACCTTGGCTCTGAAGACTCACACGGGTAGAGGCAGAAAGCATCTTTATCGGGAGCCACAGTCCCTACAGCTCACAAAGACAGGGCAGCTGGATATCATCAACTTCAGCAGAGGCAGGTGAAGGGAAGTTGAGGTAGTGCCTGCTGGGAAACTGCTTGTGCTGTGCGAGCTGCTGGCTGAGGCTGAGGAGGTGGTTAGAGCCCATAGCAAATGGGAAAGGTGAACCTCAGAAGTCAGAGGAGGAGGCTCGTGTTGAAGGGGACAGTGAAAATTCTCTCTCTCTCTCTCCTCCCCCACCATATGTGTGTCCATGTATATAGTGCTTGTATGTGGTGTTGTGTATATGGTGTGTTTGTGTGTATGAATGTGGTTGTATAGTGCGAAGGCCAGAGAGCAACCGCAGGCACTGATCCCTACACTACTGTATATGCCCAGCTAGCTGGCTCATGAACTTTCAGAAAGTCTCTGGTTTTCACCCACTGGCCATCTCACCATAGGACCACTGGATCTATGGATGTGACCCACCATGCCCAGCTTTATGCAGGTTCTGAGAATCCAAACGCAGATCCTCACGCTTGTGTAGCAAGTGCTCTTAAGCCCTGTGTCATCTCCTCAGCCCCACCAAAACTAGATATTTTGAATGGCTAGGAGCACAGTTATTTAACTCTAGAACTGAGGGCAAAGGTACCTATCTCTGAGAATGGAGAGGGGTAGGTAAGGCAAGCACAGTTCTGGGGCACAGGGCTGGAGAAAAACTACTGGACAATATAGTCCAGTGAAATATTCCATTCGGGATCCCTTGCAGCTATGTGGTCCCATGACTCATTCTGGCCATTGAGCGCTACACGGAGATTCTCTGGGGGGAAGGGAAGGTGCTCCTGGTGTAACATATAGCTTGAGGCATCTAAGCATATCCAGGCCATTTTCTTCTAGTGCTTTCTAAGCACCAGTGGTCAACAGCCTTAGTCTCCGTGTGCATAACTGAGTTGGTGTCCTTTGTTCTGAGTAAGGTCTTGCCATATAGCTTAGACTGACCTCAAACTCATGACCTCCTGCTTTACTTTCTAGATTGTTTGCATTATATGTGTGTATTAACACACCCAGTTCTTGTTTGTTTCTTGAAACCTGTTGACAAGAATGGGTGTTCCCACAGCCCATTCTAACCATGAAGCAACCTTGAGGATGGAGCCATGTGCTAAAGCCACATCCTGGGGCCTGAGAGACGCTTGTAGGCCTCCCTGCCACACTCTCTAGCGGTCTTCCATGTGAGACAAAAATGAAGCAAAACTTCCTGCTGTTAATTGTAATTTTTGGTTTCCTGCAGCTGAGCCCAATCCTAAATTAGACAGAGAGACAGGAGTCTCAGCTCTAACTGCCTTGCCCCACCCCCAGGAAAGAAAAGAGAAGAAGAAAGGAAAAGCTGGACTTGGAAAAGAATGAATCTGACACTAACCAGGGAGGGTTAACTTTCTTCTCCTTTTTATTTTTATTATTATTTTTTTTTAGTCTCTTAAGTAAATACAGAAAAGCACAAAGAACAGTAACAGAAATCCTGTCCCGGCCATCTGGAGTCCCAACTGTTCACATTTTGTTACATTTGCTTTGTCTTCATTTTATTAAAAGAACTGAAATGCTGCCTATCAGTCTGGAGTCTCCTTAACCACCATCAGTGCCAGGCTCTTCCTTTTGACCTTCACCAGCAACACCACAGATGCTGAGGCTGTCCTTCCATCCTGCATGGATGTGGGCAATACCACGGTTTCAAAGAATGTTACTATCTATCGTTACTTTGAACTTTAAAATAGTTACATTATTATTATTGTTATTATTATTATTATTTTATATGTGTAAGTGGAACTGTAGGTGTAGGTGGTATGGGCTTCCTGATGGGATGCTGGGGACTGAACTCAGGTCTTCTGGAAGAGCAGCAAGCACTTTTAACTACTGAGCCATCCCTCCAGGCCCTGTTATTATTATTAAAATAAATGGTGTCTCTTGTGGTTTGAATGCGAGATGTACTGTAAGCTCATGTGTTTGGACAGTAGTGCCCCAGCTGGTGGTACTATTATGGAAGGCTTTGGAACTTTTAGGAGTTGGAACTTCTGGGGAGGAAATAAATCATGCGGGGGGGGGGGAGCTTGTAGTTTAGCAGTCTGGACCCTCTTCCTGTCTGCTCTCTGCTTCCTGCCTGTACACGCAATGAGACTAGCCGCTGCACGCCCCTGTCTCCGTGTCATCTCCCTGTGACAGAGTCTGTCTCCTCTGAAACAATCTTTGCCTTGCTTCTTGTCAGGTATTTGGTCTCAAGGATGAGAAACGGGACATAGCATCACGTGAAGTGCTCTATAACTCGGTGTGTTTTCATTTGTGAGCTCCAGCTTTATTGTCCGTACGTGTATATAGACGTAGATGTGTTCATATGAATATCAGTGCTCTCTCCATAAAGTGAGTCTGTGAGCCATGGGGATCGATGTATAAATAAAATATTTGCCTCGTTCCTTTGAATAACGGCTTAATGTTTGCATTTTTGAATGTTATTAGCCATTCCGCTACCGAGGCACATTTAGGCCATTTCCATCCAGTGCCTTCCGAGCGTCACGGCAGTGAACAGCCTCAAGGCTCTCTGTGCACAGCTGAGCCGGTGTCCTCTTCTCCGAGACAGGTCTTGTTAAAGCCCTAAACTCATGATCCTCCTGCCTCAGTTTCTAGACTCTGTATGTACTGACATGCCCAGCTCTTGTTTCTGTTCTGAAGCTTGTTGGCAAGACTGGTCATGGAGGAGAAGGGCAGGTGTGTTATGGTTATAACAGAAGGATATTTGAAAAATGCCCTCGGGACCCTGCTGAGCACCCAATGAGGAAACTCAGCCTGGGCAAGTGACCTCTCTGGTGTGTTTGTAGCTGGCTGATCAACCCCAGCCCTGAATCACCAGTTCCTAGGCTGAGATTGTCTGCCACAACAGAGCAGCAGCTTGTCTATTCAGCCAACTGGTCCCCACTCATCCAGGTGGTGCTTTGAGAAACTGCCTACCAAATTCCACAGTGGACACCGGACAGAGCAGGCACTGCACAGCCCAGTAGGGTTCTGGCCACACCACAGCCTCCCACTAATCACAGGTGGCTGACCCTTGAGAGGGCTGTGGTCAGTGCTCTCCTAAGCCATGTGACTGTCAGGAGTTTGGCTGAGATTCAGAATCTCTGCTTCTGAGGGTTCATGATTAAAAAGTAGCTAAGAATAACTGTCAATAAGACAGATTAAAGAGATAAGGAAGCTAATTAAAAGAAAACCCATGGGTAAATGTGATATCAAAGATTAGCGTATGTGTGCTCACAGAACATGCGCGGGCAGGTGGGTATGTACACAGTGCTGTGTTGGAGACACCTAGCTTGGCATCGGTTATATGAAGCCTACCCTTAGGTTTCCTACTGAAGACAACAGTAGTGTGTGTTCCAGATGCTGGGAATACTATTCTGACTCAGTCCTAGGCCGAGTTATGGTGCTTGCATCAACCTTTTGGTGACCATCATAGCACATACTACTGTTGAACACATTTCCTGTATGTCTGCCTCATTTCTAGAGCATGATGAAAATGAACTACAGACATTTTAACCCGTAGCCTGTGACAGATGGTACAGAGGAAGAAACCAAGGCTCGCAGAGGTCAGGTGGCTTGCCTGGGCTCATGTCTGGCCAGCATTCAAACCCAGCCAGAGAGGGCTCGGAGTGTACACACTGCTCCAAGCTGCAGGACACAGTTCATAGAGACAGGCACACACTTACAACCTACCCAAAGACTTGGTCACGCCCCTCCCAGGGAAATCTACTTGTTGGAGATGAAAAACACATAAATGGCTGTTACTGATAAGTAGAAAAAAATTGCCTTCCCTTGCAAGCGGATATTGCCACAAGCGCAGCCATGGTGTGTGCCTCTCTTAGTATGTAAGAATGCACTGTCCTGGGGGCAGGCTTCCTGTGGGCTGAAAGGGAGGGGCTGAGTGATGGCTGCCCCTCTCCTTGTCTGTCTGAGAGCATCAGAATCCTCAGCTACTCTCTGGTCAACCCTGGTGGCTTCTGTATCTATGGCTACTTTAGGGGTTAGAGTTAAAGTTCCACTACTATGTCACCACCTTCACAAGGTAGGGCTGAGGGTGGCTCTGTTGCTGCTCCTGCCCTAAGCATGCTCTGAGGAAGACATGGATTTGGCTCCTTCCCAGCCCCCATGGGTAGCTTTGGGACCCACAGAGCAGCAGGGAGCAGCCAACACTCTTCTCTCATATCCTGCAGGGATGACTAAAAGTCCTATACACAAGCTCATCTTTTTTCACTGAACCCGAACTCGAGTGCTCTTAGGTTTCTCAAAATTCTCCTGCCCACAGGGGACTCTTTTTTTTCCCCTAAAATTTATTAATTTTTGGAGGCAGGACCTGTTTAGCAAGACTGCCCATAAACAAAGATGACCTTGAACATCTGCTCCTCCTGCAGCCACTTCCCAGGTGCTGGAATGACAGCTGTGAACTCCACATCTGGTTTATGCAAGCTGGAGATTGAACCTAGTGCATCATATGCAGGCTAGGCAAGCACTCTACCCACCGAGACACACCTGGGGCCCTGTTTTCTGACTTCCGCAGGGCACCCAGTTGATCAGCTGTGTGCCAAGCTTCCTAGGATGTCAGAAATGGGAAGGGCTGTCACTGCCCCTCCTACCTCTGTCTTTCCTCAAATGCACTTTTCTCACAGACCCCTCAGACTGCAGCTTCTGGTGACCATTCTAGATGAATGATATCATGTGGGACCTGAGATATAAGATGGGGGCGGGATATGGAAGCCAATGGGTGGAATCTTTGTCACATGTCTCTTGTTTCTCCAGCCACTTACTTTCATTTCATTTTTACCTTACAGCCTGGGGTTGCTGTGAGAGACCCTGCCATCTCCAGGGGGTACAAAAAGCGACTTGAATGAAAGATGACCATCGGGTCCCCAGCCCCTGTGACCCATAAGAAAGCACCCCACAGAATGTGACTGCCAATCTGCAATTTCTATCCCCTGGCAGCAGGAGGGCAAGAGAGGGAGCAGAGCAGGGCTGGCTGGGGGTTAGAGGGGTGGGCACACAGTTGAAGTTTTTGCCTTCACATTATCAGGATGTCTGGCCGTTTTCTGGTTATATAGCCCATTCCCTGCCTTAAAAAAATCTGTTTAATTCAGTTCCTATTCCAAATATGTCTTTCTACAGAACAATGCTCCCTCAACCAGGAGACTATTTTACTTTGTGGGATCAGGAATTGCTCATTTGCATGGCTTATCTCGTGCCCCCTTGCTCATATGCTCATCCAAGACTGGAGAACCGATGAGCGAGTTAGCTCCTCCATTTACACGGCCTTCGTGCCACTGTCCTTGCTACTGTCTTAAATCCTTCAAGACCTCTCCATATGGCTTGAATCTCTCCAAGAAGGAGTCTTGAGACAGTCAGATGTCTTACGTGGAGCTGGCTTCCATAAGAGAGGGTATTGTGAAGTCAGGGAGTGGATCTGCCTGTCTCTTCTAGGTTGACCAGTCGACTGGCAGAGTCACTTCTGCCATATCATATAGATGGACATGGTCACGGCTGGAGCTGAGGAGCTGGCTCAGTGGATAAAGCACTTGCTGTGCAGGGATAAGGGCTGGAGTTCAGATCCCCAGTACTCACATAAAACAGTGCGTATGGCAACCCACTTAAAATCCTAGTGCTCCTATAAAGTGGAGACCGGGGATCCCCACGGCAGGCTGGCTACCAGAGTGGCCCAGTCAGTGAGTTCTGAGTTCAGAGAGAGATCCGGCCTTGATAAATAAAGTGGAGTGTAACTGAGGAAGATACCTGATGTCTCCCAGCATCATGTGTTCCCTGTACATGTAAACACACATGTACACATACCACATACACGTGCCCCTCAAAATTACCATCCTGCCTAAGATCGAGGGGAATCACAGGATACCAAGGACTCTGTGACACATCAGAGGTCTCAAATTGATTTCCCCTACCTCTCAAACCCCGAAGCATATACCTGAGATCAACCATCTCTAGCTCATCACCCTTGATCAGATCTAGTCCTCCTCCTATGGCTCCCTCTTGCTCCCTCTCCTCTGGTTCCCAGACATTCTCCATGCTGAAGCCAGAATAAAGTGGATCTAACTTAAACATGGCTATTATAAACTTTCTGTTCACCATGGCTCTGACTTCGGCCCTATCTTCTGATGCTTCTCTGGGAAAGCTAATGAACGATAAAGTAGAGACAAGGGACTGAGTAAGATCCTCAGAAACACAGAGTACCTAGACATAGCTATGTCTGAAGTCCTTCTGGGAATTTCCATATAAAAGGAGCCTATACTACTTTGCTCCAACTCAGGGGGACTTGCTGAGTTTTGTCCTCGGTTGCCTGAGGAATCCTAATGTGCACACCATCCCTCCCCATCACCCTTTCACACTGGTCCTTACCAGTCCTTCAGTTCCTACCATTCCCTTTCTTGTGTCTCTACAGGGTGCCTCCGTGGATCAGGCTCATGTGATCCTCCTGCCTGGAGCAAGCTTCCTATTTACCCACAGAGGACTGCCTCGAAACTCAGCGATCTATTCCCTTTGGGGACCTCTCTAGGTCTTTTCTCTTCCCTCCTGCCTGATCCCCCCAGTGGCTTTCCTTCCAATGTTTCCTGGCGTATTTCACTCATCTGTCTTTTAGCACTTAGCAAATCCCTCGAAAACATAACCCACCACGTGGTCCCCTCCACTGCATCTGAGCTCCATTAGACTGAGATCCGTCCGACCCACCTCTGAGTTTCCAACATCCCCTTACCTGCGACACCCATTCCTAAGATGCATTAGCCCACACCTACTGTTTTTCCTAAGCTGCTACTGGAGATTGTATCACAGCTCCAAACCTTTGCAAAGAGTAAGACAGTCACCTGCCTGAGGATGAGCCCCCTCATCTGACTTCACCCAAGGGGGTCTTGGCACTTCTTTAAAAATTAATTTGTTCCTTAATTAAGAAACACGCTCCCTTCTAATTAATGGTCCTTCTGTAATGTAAACAGATCACAAGCAACGCTGAAGCTCTGCCTGCCTCATCTGGAGTCTGAGCTACGGCCAATTTCCACACAGCAGCTGGGGCCGCGGAGCTGCGGAGGGCTCTGGCTTACTCACACGGAATTAAAGAGACTTAGAAGAGTGATCTATCAGTTCTTCACCCTTCCTTGCAAGCTAAGCTATTGCTTCATTACACCACTGCATTGCCTCAGAACTTCTTGAGATGCAAAATCCCTCAGCTAGGAAAGGAAAACTTGACTCAAGCGTGTGTACCCACATATCCATTTCTGAAGACATGTTGCATCTCAGACACAGGGCCCAGAGTCCACAGAGATGAACCTGACCTGAAAACCTCCTCCATGAGCAATAGCTTCCACAGCACAGGAAGTGCTAAGCAAGCTTGCAAATGTGGGAGGCAACCACCAATCCTACCCACTATGATCCTATGAACTATAGCAAAGACCAGCGTGGCATGATAGCCCTAAGGTAGTAATGGCACACATACCATATTGGTAACCAATAGCTCCCTAATTGGAATTAAATATCTTTTCAACATGAGGAAAATCATGACACATACAGGAAATCTAGCTAGCCACTTAGTGCTAATGAAGTCATGGATACTGGAAAAGAATCTACAATCTCTAGTTTACTAAACCAGCGTAACCCCTAGCAACCATCTAAACAATTGTCCTTATACCCACAGATGAGTGTAGTCTTATGGAAACACCAAGGAAACTTCTCTTAGAAACAGATGGAGAACACAACAGAAAACCCAAACCAATCTAAATGCAGAACTGTAGAGCCGAGTCCCAGCGGATCCATCTAGAAAACACCCCAGCACCTAAGACTTGGGGATCACTGCGGAAGGGGGAGCAGAAAGATTGTAAGAGCCAGGGGAAGAGGGCAGTGGCTGTGCGATTGTCTCCTAGGAATGTTAGATGCTGCACCCATAAAGTCTTATCAATATGACTGGCCAAAAGTGATCTGAACAGGACAACAGCAATAGCTTTGCTAGTGTGGGTGGGAAAAGACAATGAAGCCTCAACCCTACACAAAGAACTACAGGCAACGAAGGATGCTGAAAACGGTGCTATACTCTTCCCCAGGGAAGAGTATACCAATTGGCTATCTAGTACCAAACGGGCAGCCCTAAAAAGAACCATATAAGTAATATTACACAGATTGAGCAGGTTGCATTTAGGAATACATATGATAAATTAAGGAACACATATAATGATAAACAGAGGTTATTAATTTTAGAGAGAACAGGAAGGGATATATAGAAGGTTTTGGAGGAAGAAGGGAAAAGAGAATGACGTAATTACATTACAATCTCAAAAAAATAGTTTCTATATCCACACTTCTGTATACATGGGATTATGTAATATAGACATCTATCTCTATGCATATATATGTGCTTGCACATACTTACATGCAAGCATGCACATACACACACACACGTGCACACATGTATTTACACACAAATGTCTGTTGCTCATGTTCTCAGTAGCATTGGGCTGGCCTGTAGCAGATCTTAGGAAGCATTGCATTCATACAAGAAGTTAGTTTGGGAGGAGCCTGGAGGTTAGGTGTGACATTGGTAAGGCAGTCATTCTTTGTTAGCACTGGTATTGCGAGGATGCTTTTGGGGAGCAAATGATGGTTTTAAGTGATAGTGGATGCTGACAGATATGTACACAGCCCAAGGTTCATTCACTGAACTTTACCCTTGAAATAATGTCCTGTCTCCTTTCTTGCCAGTCTGGTCTCCATGAGAGCAAAGACGAGCTGCCTCTGTGTCTGCTGAGACCAGAAGAGAGTAGGCCTGTGGAAGCTTCTACACAAGCATTCTTGCACTGAATTAGTGAGAGAATGCCTTTGGAAGGAGCTCTCCTGAGTACCGGGGTGCAAAAGTTAGAACCCTCCTGATGAGACAGTACACAGCAGACAAAAGTCTGAGTCACTGCACTGAACCCAGAACCTTGGGTTTAACTCTATCTGATCTTTCAATAATGTGGTGCTCTTGGGTAAAAAGTCCCCCTTTCGTCAGGCTCGGTGTCACAGAGTGTGGGTCACACTTTGTGTGATGGTTCATCTTCAGTGTCAACTGAGCAGATACAGAATCTCCAAGGAGCCACACCTCTGGGTGTATCAGTGAGGGTGTTTCTAGAGAGGTTTAACCCTAGGAGAAAAACCAGCTCTAATTATGGGTCCATCCCATGGACTGGGTTTCAGGTTTGAATAAAAAGAGAAAGGGACCTGAGTGTTCATCTCTTTCTGCTTCCTCATTGTGGATGCAGTGTGATCAGCTGGCTCACATTCCGCCTGCCATGCCTCCCCTACTGTGATAGACGGCACCCCTAAATTGGAGCTTACATAAGACCTCATTTCCATAGGTTGCTTCTTAGTAAGTCGTATGGTGACAGAAAGACAGAAACTAATAGACCTTTGTCCAATTCCAACTGGTGGACCCTTAAAACCTGTGTTGATAATGACATTACAATTGAGCAGACACACCCTAAATGCCCACACTGGTGAGTGCCGGGGTCACCCATCTTTCCCAGAGTCACCCTTGCACCGCAGCAGGCACTCCATGCATGGTGGGGATGTAGTTCATTACCAACTATCAAATGTCCATACTGGATTGCACATAGATTCCCTTAAAGACTGCCGTGCAGGTTTGCTGAAGGTAACATCCCCAGAGCAGGGTGCTGGAGGCCCATCCCCTCTGAGACCTCAACATTCTACCTCTCCTGCCCTGCAAAGGGTTTTCACACTTGGCCACTCATGAAAGCACCACCCGCGCCGCTCTTGATTCATTTTCAATACATTTTAAATTCATTTCTTAAAATTTAACCTAGTTCTCAGAAAGGAAATGAATAGATAATGGGACTGATACAACAGACACTTCTCAGGCCTCCAAATAAATGGCTATTAAAATACCAGTCATCTCCATGCCACCTGATATTATCCTGTGTGTCAGCAGACACACGCCTGGCTTGCACGAAGAAACCGAATCTTCAGAAACTATTCGCAAGCCAGGAGATGTGGATGCATATTAAATGAGTAGAATGTAGGAGAAATAGTGGGGGAGCAGTTCTTTCTTGCTTGACCTGGATATCTGTGTCCACAGTGGAGAAAACAAAAAGATGGACAATATGTCTGATGGTACAGGAAGAAGAGGGGAATGGTGGAGAGAGCCAAGAGGACCTGGAAGGAGGGAAACAGACCAGAGAGACTCAAAGGAAGAAGGGATTAATAAACACAAGTCAAGTTCACACCCATAGAGTGGTGCTGAGGGATATAAAAATGGAATCAAGATTGTATCAACCTGGGCCTGGAGAAATGGCTCAGCAGGGAAGAGGCCTTGATGTTCTCGCAGAGGACCTGAGTTTGGTTCATTTTGGTCATTTATCTGGTCTCTAGGGGTACTTGCACATGCGTGGTGGATGCACACACGCATACACACATCCTTTTAAGAAGAAGAGAGTATTCATGTAACAACATCAAAAATCAGGATATTTAGGGATGACGTTAACAGAAGAGATCCAAGGCTTGCATGCTGTAAGCTATAAAGCATCCTGAAAGGAAATTAAAGACTCTCAACTGCACAAAAAGGTAGCCCACGCTTACAGAGTCTGAGCCTGGGTATTGTTAGAATGGCGGCACTCCTCTAGTTGATCTATGTGTCAATTCAATACAACCTTTATCAAAATCCCAATTATTCTTCTCGCGGGGAGAAATCTACAAGTTGATTCTAGAATTCATATGGAAATACAAAGGACTCAGAAGAGGCAAAGCAATTTTGCAAAACAAATGCAACTCAAAAGCATGCTGCGCCTCCACTTTGCACACAGCGAGGTGCTGGAGACAGAAGACAGATAATGGGCGCTGATAAAGAATGGGGGCTTTGGAAACCTCCCGCGCTGCGGACAGGGATGCAGAAACACCACAGCTGCTCTGGGAAGTCACTTTGAAGTTTTTCCAAAGGTTAGTAGAGACCTGTTCTGTGACAGATCCTCGGGTAGATGGTCCAAGGAAATGGAGACCACAGAGGTAACTTTCACCTCAGTGGTCAGCGCCATGTTGTTGACCGTAGCACCAAGTGGTGACTGCCCACTGTCCATCAATGTATGAACGGACAGATAAAACAGAGTGACCTTCCCATGTGGAAATGCAGATGAACCCATATCCATTAATCATAATAGTCTTAAAGAATAAAAGTTATTGAAGTGTTGATAGACCCTATAATGTGGGTAAGCCTTAAGAGCATCACAACAAAGAAAGAAAAACATCATATGCTACCACAGACTCTATGTTAGACAGTTTCATGTCTGTGACAAATGTCCAGAGCAGGTAAAGCCACTGAGTAAGACCAGTGCTTGCCTAGGACTTGGAGTAACAGAGGAATGGCAAGAGGTGGCTAACGAGCACAGGGTTTTCATTTTAATGACTTTTTTAAAGTTAGGTGTATGTGTCTCTGTGTGGGTATGCGCATATCAGCGCCGTCCTCACAGAGACCAGGCAAGGATGTCAGATTCCCTGGAGCTGGAGTTACAGGCATCTGTAAGCTATCTGATGTGGATGATGGGAGCCAAACTCAGGCCCTCTACAAAAACAGTATGAGTTCTTGACTGTGAACTGCCCCTCCAGCTCTGTGATCTCATTTAAAAGCTCAGCATTCTACAGCTAGTTGTGGTAGCAACTGTACAACTTAAGAATATACTGACAGGGGGCTGGAGAGATGGCTCAGTGGTTAAGAGCACTGCCTGCTCTTCCAAAGGTCCTGAGTTCAATTCCCAGCAACCACATGGTGGCTCACAACCATCTGTAATGGGGTCTGGTGCCCTCTTCTGGCCTTCAAGCATACACACAGACAGAATATTGTATACATAATAAATAAATATTAAAAAAAAAGAATATACTGACAGATCACGAACTTATAATTTCAAATGGGGCAAGCCTCATAGTGTATGTGTCTCCCCCCCCAAAGCTGTTGGACACTACAAGAGTTGAGAAAACAAAGAGGCTCAAGAGATGAAGCTAGTAAATGGGGTGCCCAGGGTGCTACTTGAGGCTTACGTGTTTGCCTTCGTGATGACACCTATGGGCTAAGTACAAAGCCTTGACCCTTTCTGTCCCACACTCCAGATGAATTCTGGAAAGGAAGGTGAGCCAGAACATAATATATTTTAAAACAAACGTGCCCAGCAGGCTGAATTCCAGGAGATAATGGGACACCGTGTGAGGTGTGGCCCACTGACAGCGAATAGGAATGGCTAATGGGTCAAGCAGTGATTTAATTAATACAGTTTCTGTGTGATTATTTCAGGGCTGAACAGCCAGGAACCAACAAGTGGCCTCCTCCTTGCAACAGGCCACTAGCACTGGTGGTCAGAAGTCTGGGCCCAGAGCGGTTGAATAAAGGCATCAAGAGACCGGTTCCACATGGGAAGATAAAGAGAATGGTCCTCTTCAGATATGGAAGCAGGATGATTTCCTCCTTGCCTCCCACTGGGGCTCTCTCTCAGCTCAGGCCAGCCACAAGCAGGATTTGCTCAGCATCTCAAGATGGGAAATTCAGCAGAGTGACCTCTGTTCTCTCCCCCACTTTGCTGCCTGTTGCCCCTCTCACTCTCTTCTCTCTGTTGCCTTTCTCAAAGTATAGTCTTGTTTGTTGTCTCAAATTGCTTCTGTTTTGATTGACAAATCATAAATGTGTGCATACATGGGTTAGAATGTGCTGTTTTGATACGTGTTTACAATGGGGCATGATTAAATCCAACTAATTAATGCATCCATCATCTCTGCTCTCCTGTCACTTGTGATACTGTGTGAGTTCTGAGGATGTTTTGCCTGGTGGAATTAACCAGCCACCAACACACCAACACTGCATGCCATGTGTGGGGTCTAATAAAGTTCACCTCCCAGATGCAGGGGGAATGGTGCTGATGAGGGGACGGGGAGGGAGAGAGCTGGGCCTTGATCGAAAGGTGTGAAGTTTTAGCTGGACAGGGAAAATCAGTTTCGACTGTTCTGCTTGACCAGGGGACTTAGCTCATTTTGTGTTTCTCTCTGTGTGCTTAAAGGCTGAAGTGGTTGTTTTGTTCTGCCTGGGTAGCCCAGGAAAGTGTCCCATCTTTAAGGTCAGCTGGTGAACTGTAGTTACATGGGTCTCTTTGGACATGCGAGGAAACCTGTCACAGGCACAGCTCCAGGTCTTGGAAACTGGAGGCTGCATATCTGCATGCGACTGTGTGATCACTAACTTTGTCCTGTTCAAATAGTTTGGACTATTTGAAACAGGGCTCTGTTATGTAGCCCTGACTAGTATGGATCCCACTGCGTAGACCAAGCTGATCTCAAACCTGTAACGTCTTCCTGCCTATCTCTCTGGAGCTGGAGTCACAAGTATGTGCTATGATGATTGACATGATTGACTATATTTCAATTTGACTGGGCTACTCAGCACACAGACATTGAGTCAAATGGTCTTCTGGGTCTGCCTACAAGGGGCCTTTGGAATGACGTTATTTGATTCTGTGGACTTAATAAAGACAATTGTCCCGCCTGAAGTGTGTGGGCTTTATCCAATCAGCTGAAAGCAGAGCAGGATAAGACGGCTGAGGAAGAAAGAGCCTTCCCCTGCCTCGCTGTCTGCAGCTGGGATGCTGGTCTTTTCCAGCCTTTAGACTGATGGGAGACATCAGCTCTTCTCAGGTCACTCTTGGGCTGGAAACTGTACCATTCATTCTCTGGTCCTTAGGCCTGTGGACTCAGTTGGAACCAAACTCGAGCTTCCCTGGGTCTTCAACTTGCTGCCCATGGACTTTGGGACTCCTCAGCCTCCATAATCACACCAGCTAATTCTCTTCAAAAAGATTTAAATCTTCATTACGTGTATACATGTGGGTCTATGTACATAGGAATGCAGGTGTCCGCATCACCATCTGACACAGTTCTGCTTTGTCTTGAGGCCTTAGGCTAAAGCCTTTGACCTCTTTCAGAGAACATGGACATTGCCCTTTTCACCTCCCCTTCTTCTTCCTGAACATAGATAGAGATTTGAAGCCTAGAGCTGTGATGGATCTTACAGTAACGGAGCAAAGTCCAGATACTCCCAGAAAGGCCAGCTGTCAACTCACTCACGCACAGAGCAAACTGCCTCCCACCTTCCAGAAAGTGGACAAAAGCCATCTGTGATGGCTAAACCCTCCTAAGCCACCTGCTGTGGTCAGGCCCTCCTAATTGCTGGCTTGTTACCTGCAGCCAAAAGCATCCCTGACCACTACCTTAACAGATTAATTTAATCTCTGGGTCCCCAGGTTACAGCTTTTCTAGCTCAACTACATTTTCTTTTGCTGATGTCTGCCCTTTTAAAAATGTAGTTTGACCTTACCCTTTAAGACGTAATTAGAATCAGACAGGGTAGGCCTGTCTCATGCCAGGAGGATAAATCCCCTCAGACAGGAATGACCTTGAGTAGCTCTATTGCCTGCACATGCACAACCCAAACCAAACCACAGAGTGGTTTATTCCATTTATTTATTTGTTTGTTTGTTTATTTATTCTCATGCTTGCCTGTTGCATCTCGTATCACCAATAAAATAAACATTTCCATTTAGATGCATGGTCAACTGGGGAACAACACGGAATGCTTATGAGAGAGAGCTGCAAATAAAGTTGCATTAGGCTTAAGGAGAAGGACCCGACAGCATGCTGAGGAGTAATTAACCCTTGCAGAAGCAGAGGAAATGCTGTCTATGAGGTCAGGCAGATTCAACTCACAAGTCCTCTGATTGTCTGTGTCAACCGTTCCAAGCCTCCTTGCCCTCCTGGGAAACTTGGAGACAACACAGTTTTATTGGGAGTATAACAAGAGACGATGGATTGGGAAGTGGCTGTCTTGGCATCTCTAAGCTAAGGGGCAAGCCTTGGAGGCTTCTGGTGGAGCAGAGATGTCCTCCAAAAGGAATTGGTGAAGGAGAGCTGAATCTCAATCTCTCTCTCTCTCTCTCTCTCTCTCTCTCTCTCTCTCTCTCTCTCTCTCTCTCTCATTCTCTCTCTTGGCAGGAACTCTCACAGAAAGTAAATTTCCTGAGGCTGTCTTTCACTGAAGGCTATACCCATGACTGCGACATTCTAGAAACAAAGTCATGCTCAGATCCATGAGAAAGGTCTCAGAACTCCTGGATTATTGAGTGCTAGTGGGACCAGATAGCCTCACAGACTAACCACAGACCACTAATAGTTTCCAAATACCTGACACTTACAAGAAAGAAAACAAATTAATGGCATTTAAAAGACACTCGATTAGCAGGTCCCTGAGGAGATGATGAGCAATTTTTAAAAAATTCGACTAGTTTGAACTTTTGTAGTGAAAAATTCCTTAAAGTGAAAGAAACACAGAAGTGAGCGAGAGATGACAAATGCCGGAAAACAAGGGATAGGCTAAAGCAAGAGCAGGCGTATTGAGAGTAGTCCGTGGTCCCTGCAGTAGCCAGAGTCACCTCTTCTATGTCTTATATTAAAACTGCCAGGCAAGCAGAGGACAGGCCCTTGAAGATGATGGTTTGCACAGCCTCAACTCAGAATTTGCATAATTAAAGAATAACCTTGAGGACAGGCACTGCATTCTCGTCTTTACACATAGAGGCCAAAGGGGTAAAGGTCAGATGGATACCTGCTGCACACACTATGGGAGAGGGAGGGAAGCCAGGCACACAAGGACACCCTCTGGGAGTCTATGTGTGTGAAAAACCTGAGCCAGAAAATCAATAGGGACCAGAAACAGGTCGTTGGCTTCCCCAGGACAGGCAAGGTGTCAGGACAGAGAGGGCTGGCTCCATGGCTTTAGGGTTTATATCTGGGTTGATAGAAACCTCCTAAGACTGACCATGGTAGCAACTTTCGGTCCTGTCAATGCAGTACAAACTATCAAACCAATACATTTCTCTCACCCCACCTCCCTTTTCTCCCTTGTTTTTGCTAAATGTATATGAGGGTTTTGTCTGCCTGAATATCTGTGTGCCATGTGCATGCCTAGTGCCCACAGAGGCCAGAAGAGGGCATGAGATCCCTTGGAACTGGAGTTACCCATCATTGTGAGCACCATGTGGGTGCTGGGAATCAAACCAGGGTCCTCTGCAAGAGTGGCAAGTACTCTTAGCTGCTGAGCCATTTCTCCAGCTCCTAAACCGTATATTTAAATGTGTCCTTTAAACTGCTGTATGGTATATGAACGACACAACATGCAAGTTAATGTATGTAGTGCACACTTGTGTATATACATATGTGTGTATGTATACACACGTACATTTAGATGAATCATTTTTGCATTGCCATGACAAAGATATCTGACAGACACAACTTTTGAGAAGAAGCACGGGTCTTGTCTCCTGGCTTCAGCCCTTGTGCCGGGACAGGGGAAGGCATGGTGGGAGAGCTCAGACGATGATGGCAGGAAGGCAGGCTGCTCACACCACAGCCGACCGGGAAGCAGAGAGTGAGGCGGTGATCTCAACTGGGAATAGTCTTTAAGGCTCACACTTAGTAACCAATTTCCTCTAGCTAGGCCCTACCATCTAAAGTTTCCACAGCCTCCCCAAATGGCACCAAGCACCCCAGCTATAAGCCTAGAGGGAACGTTTCAGATTCAGATCACAGCATATGAAGCAGGCACGGGCTCGGGAATGCGATTCTTGACAAATTCTTCAACTTTGGAGAGCACTCGTGCCTAACTAAGTTCCCACCCGAATGAAAACATTCTGACGTTCCAAGGCTTCTTCATTTCAAAAGTACTTAATTCAGACACATGCAAAAACACTGCCACAATGGATTCCCACCGATTCTCCTCGAGGAAATTGAGGCTCAAAGAGACACGGAAACAAGAGAAAGGAGGGCTAGAGTTCCTCTCGATAGGTCTCCAGAGCGCCCTGGCTGTCCTCCTCTGCAACCAGCCAAACAGTTCCCAGAGGGCAATCAGCTGTAACAGCTACTGTTATATACACTGTGCTGGCTGGTGTGTGTCAACCTGACACAGGCTGGAGTCATCAGAGAGGAAGAAGCCTCAGTTGAGGAAATGCCTCCATGAGATCAGCAGTAAGGCATTTTCTCAAAGTGATCAATGGGGACGTTCAGTCCACCATGGGTGGGACCACCTCTGGACTGGTGGTCCTGGATTCTATAAGAAATCAGGCTGAGCAAGCCACGAGGAGCAAGCTAGTAAGCAGCACCCCTCCATGGCCTCTGCATCAGCCCCTGCCCTGTTGGAGTTCCTACCCTGATTTCCTTTGATAACAAACAGCCAAATACACCCTTTCCTCCCCAACTTGCTTTTTGGTCATGGTGTTTTGTCGCAGCAATTAGAAACCCTAACAAAGGCACATAGATTGTCTTTGCCGGGTGTGAAGCTCAAAGGTCAGTGAGCACTTTCTCCTGAACCTTGTACCTTCTTTGGCCCATTTCTACCATCCTCATTTTATAGAGGAGTTATGCAAGGCTCAGAGGTTAGGACAGGCTGAAGGTCTAACTCCTTCTCCTGAAATCATGGCCCAAGGCCAGGTCTTCCAGGAGTCATAGGACTCAAACTTTGTTCCCTGAGAGGAGGTAGCTCTCTGGGTGGGAGTTCAGTTATCCACTGGCAAGAAGAGAATTATCCTCTGGAAACCTCCTAGAGCCATCTGGACACTCCCTGAACTCTTCTCTCTCCTCCCAGTCTTTGGTACGGAATCCGGAGACCAGGGCATTGTGTTCAGTGGCTGCCACCAAATGGTGCGCTTTACTGGAGCATTCCCAGGTTGTCAGAACTAGAGTAAGTTCTGAAATCGTAACAATAATAGAGTCAAAAGAACTATACCAAAGAGTACTTCCATCACAAAACACTAAGTGCTTCATTATTTCTTTATTTTGAAACAGGCTCTTGCAGTTCAGGGTAACCTCGAACTCACTATCTAAGCTGACCTCAAAGCTCTTCTGATCCTCCGGTCTCTGAACTAGGATAAAGGTATGCACCATCACATCCAGTTTATGTGGTACTGGTGCTGAGGCTCAAACACAGGGCTTCCTGTATCCTGGGAAAGCCCTCTCGCATCTGACTCTGTTTTGAACAAAGAAAAACATCTAGTGACAAAGAGACCTCAAGATCCTTCTGGAAAGAACTCTAAGACAATGGGGAAGAGAAAGACCACTTCTGTTCCCTTAGAGATTTATTTTCTGGTCGTCATTCCGTGACTGGGGGTAAGGCATGCATACAGAGTTTGATGCTAAGAGCTTAAGGGACCAGGCAATGACAACTCTGGAATTCTGAGGTGGTGACTTTTCCTGGTGGCACAAACACCAGTCCCAGTCACCCACAAAGGAAGCATCCATGCTAGTACCCCAAGAGGAAGCATCCAGCTAGGACTCCCAAGAGGAAGCATCCCTGCTAGTACTCCAAAAGGGAGTATCCACACTAGCACCCCAAGAGGAAACATGCATGCTAACATCTTCAGAGGAAGTATCCATGTTAGTAACTTCAAGAGGAAGCATCTAGCTAGGACTCCCAAAAGGAAGCATCCATGCTAGTACTCCAAGAGGAAACATTCATCCCAGCATCCCCAGAGAAAGTATCCATGCTAGTACCCTAAGAGGAAGCAATTCACGCTAGCATTCCAAGAGGAAGCATCCATGCTAGTACTCCCAGAGGAAGCATCCCTGTTAGCACCCCAAAGAAGAAGCATTCCTGCTAGCACCCCAAGAGGAAACATCCACACTAGCATCCCAAGAGGAAATATCCATGCTAGCACCCTAGAGGAAGCATCCAAGATGTCACCCTGCTGAAAACCAGGAACCCAGAAGATAAAGAGCCACACCCTGGAAAGAAGAAAATGAGAGCAAGCAGGAAAACACAAATATTTCCCCAGCCTGACTTTGGAGAACTCTTTGAGGAGATTCAGCTTCCTGAATAATGAAACAGCTTTGGGTACAGTGTTCAGCTTGAATAAAAAATATGCAGCTGTAATTAAAGCAGGAAAGCCACAAGTCTATTAAAGTTTTTTTTTCTTTGATACTGGAAAACTCAATTCACGGCCTATATTTCATAAAACATATACTTGAAAGGGATTTTATATGCCCTTTCCCCACAGAATTCAGCAGACTGAATCTTTTTCCATTTACTTAAGATTGGAGGTGGGTCTATATATAATTCACTCAGGGCATCTTAAGAAAACGCACTGGATGCTAAGGTGAAGAGCCTGGATCAATGGAAGTCGAGGCCCTAGACTGGGCCCTCGGGAAGGATCGGGTTCTCAGAGCAGTGGGGCTGAGAAGCAACCTTAAGGGGCTTGTTGGCTAAAGGCCCAGTTTACCTTGTGAACACTCAGTTCTCCTTGAGCATCTCCGAATTCACCGCTAGGGGGCAGATCTGGCTGCATGAAGTCACTGAGCTTGGGCTGCATGTGGCCAGCAAGGCAGACCATCAAGGGGAGAGAGAGCATGGGAGGTGGATTTGATCAAAATCCATTAACTGAATGTACAAAATTCTGAAACTATAAAAAAGTGATTCTATAAAAAAGAAGTAACTGAACTGGGTGCTGTTCTCTCTCTTCCTATTCTCTCTCTCTCTCTCTCTCTCTCTCTCTCTCTCTTTCTCTCTCTCTCTCACACACACACACACACACACACAC